>NC_090845.1:129465208-129778208 GCF_028021215.1 Eschrichtius robustus
AGAACTAGTGACCTACAAATTTTATTTTACCTTTGCAAACTAGAGAAACAGAATATGAGAAGTAGCTTTCTTCCCTCATCCCAAATGCCTTTCCTCTATCCAATTCCTGAATCTGTCCTTCAATGTAATTTATATGCTTGAGAGAGAGAGAGAGAGAGAACTAAAAGTATGTCAAGGTCAGTGCTAGATAAAGTGATTAATACTCACACCTAAGATTTTTTTAATGACTTAAATCCTGTGCAGGTATAGACTATGAATATATTAGATTCAGATGCGTCTGAAATAGTTTTACAAATAGGGAACCTGTGGCTAAGTGAAGGGAAGTGATTTGTGTATGTTTATATCAGATTTCCGTGATAGCAGCATGATAATACCCAATTTTGCTTTGTGTTTTCTTTTTCTAATCCAGTTCTGTTTCTGCTATAGCATACTACTATCAAACTTGTTTCTTTGTAGGCATAGTCCAATACACACTTAAGAGTCTTGTAACTTTAGTTTCAAAGATAAATTATTAATATAATTATCTTGTATTGAAACTTCTTAATGATATACATTAAAGAAAACTGCTATACAAGGTGATCTACCTCAGGTAGCTTGTATTAGTTTCTTATTGCTGTTGTAAGAAATTATTAGAAGAAACTAACCCTTTGTACGTGATGTTTATGTAGGCTTTTCCATTCTGCCCTTACAGTTATCTCAAAAATAAGTCAGAGATATATTAAGATACTTTCCAGCTCTAATGTTCTTTCTAAATGTAGTGCTTCAGTGATAGAACTGAGCCAGGTCTCAAGTCTAGATCTTCTGATTCCTGGGCTTCTCTCACCATTCAATGTGAATTGCATTTCAATGTAAGCAATATTTTAAAGGTAGACTTCTATAAAACACACACACTAAAACTTTTGCAGGGAAGAAAAAAGGCAAACTAAACTAAACAGTAAAATCACAAGCTAATGCTCAGCAGAATTCATGAAAAGCTCTGGGAAGTCCTGTGGAAAAGAAGCCTGCTCTATTTTACCCAGCATTCCTCAAACTTATTTGACTCAAAATCCACCTATATACAAGTAATGTTAACATGTGGAAATCCATTGTTGAACAATGGTACAGGGTATTCCTATGCTCATATTTTTTTTTTCTAGGTCAGGATTTGAAAAAAAACTGAAAAACAAAACAAAGCAAATATTTTAAAATGCAAGCTGTAAGCTGAATAAAGTCTGGGGATCTAGGGAATAACACGGTAAATAGAGTTGATAAAACCGTATTATATAAGTTAAATTTGCAAAATGAGTAGAACTTAAATGCTCTCATCAAAAAAAAGATAAATATGTGCAGTGATGGATGTGTTACTTAACTAGATGGGGGGAATCCTCTTATGATTTACCCGTACATCAAATTACCACAACGTACACCTTAAGTTACCTTACAATTTTATTTGTCAATTATTCCTTAACAAAGCTAAGATAAATAAAAACAAAAATGCAGAATATAATAAAACAAAACTCTATGTTCCTATCACCCCAAATGAACAGTCACGGCAGAGAGACTATTAGTGTTCCTCAAATATCTTTGTGTTTATAAAAAAAATTTTTCAGCTTTCCTTATAGTTTTGCTGGGTCCATGTGACTAGTCCTAGCAAATAAAATGTGAATGGAAGTGACAAGTATCCATTTTAGGTGAAGGTCATTAAGAGCTGGTATGCTGCTTTGACCTATTCCTATACCTCGGTAGTGATCTTTGAGACCCCAAGTTTGATAAGGAGTATTTAAAAGGTGAAAGCAGGGACTCAACCTGCTTTCACCTTTTAAATACTCCTTATCAAACTTGAAGCCACTGAAGAGCAGCAGCCCCAGAAAGCTGCCAACCCGCAGGAGACTGATGTGATGGGGCACAATGTTTTTCATGGGTTAAACCAATGAAATTTCTGTACTGTTTATTAATGCAACATAAACTAGCCTACCTTGACCAATACATTGGAATATTTGCCATAGATCTTTTAAGCAATTAACATTCTAAACAAACACTGAAACACTATCTTGATTTGTTGTGTATCCAGTTTATGTTTTTTACACTTTTGTGATACATATGCATCAACAACCAGTATATGTATATGTTTATGTTTATTTTTAATTTGTGTAAATGGTATGATACTCTATTGTTATGCAACTTATCCAAAACCATATTTTCCAGATTTGCTACATATTAACCTCTGTGCACTACGAATCTACCACAATTTGTTTATTTGTCCCCTTACTAATGACACCGGCTCTATTGACACTTTTCATTACTAAAATTTTTATTTCAGTTTAGAGTTTTTCCATAATATATATATACAGAAGTGAAATTTCTGGGCTATAGACTGTCAGCTTCAACTCTAGATATTACAAATTGTTCTCCAAAGTGGTTTTAATGTTTTAATTCTACACCAGTGGTATATGAAAGTTCCTGGTTCCCTACACCATCACTTACTATCACATGTCCATTAAAATTTTTTTTGCCAATCTCATGGTATATAACTGGCGTCTCATTGCGGTTTTAATTTGTATTTTTCCAACTACTTCCATAATTAGGTTGCAAAAGACTGACTTCCGTTTTAATAGCCCTCTCTTGCTTGCTCATTTGTTCATGAGGGCGCGTCCTCTGTCTCTGTATCTCTCTCTCTCTGGCATTCTATCTTGTGCTTCCTCGACGTGCTTGCTTTGATGAAACAATATGTTGCACTGAAGAGGCCCACATGGCAAGGGACTGAGGGCAGCTTCCAAACAACAGCTGGCCTCAGTCCAACAACCTGTGAGGAACTAACTCCTGCCAATAATCATGTCAATGGCTAGGAAGTGGAACTTTCTAGAGGTAACTTCAGATTACTACAGTCCCAGCCAACAGCCTGGGAGAGGCCCTGAAACAGAAAACTCAGCTAAGGCATGCCCATAATTCCTGACCTATATCAACAGATTGAGATAATAAATATTATTGCTTTAAGCCTCTCACTTTGTGGCAATGTGTTACACAGAAATTGATAGATAATATACAAACAAATTGACATTGAAGTAGTCTCACATATTTTTCTTGTTTTCATTCACATTAATTCTTTAATCCATCTGAAATTTTGGTGTAACAAATGAACCTAATTTTTTTCACATGAAAAACCAAATGTTTTATCTCCATGTATTAAGTAAAACATACTTTACCCCCAGCTATTTGTAATGTCACCTCTGATATAAGCCAAGGTCCCACATACTATATGCTTAGATCTGTTTCCGTGCTTTCTCTTTCTTTTCATTGGTCCATCTTTCTACCTCTGCCTAATACCACCTTTCAAAAATTACTGTGGTTCCATTGTAAATCTTGATCTAGTCTGGAAAGTTCTACATTTTCTTCTACAGTTTTAGAATTATCTTTACTATTCCATATGAATTTTTCAAGTTTTTTAAGTTTGCTGAAAAAATCTTCTTGGGATTTTTGAGAGGAATTTCATTGAATTTAGAATTTAATTTGGGCAGAACTTACATTTTATTATGTTGAGTCTTCAATCCTATAAGTACAATATACTGCTTTCCACTTGTTCATATTTGCTTATCTTTACTTAAAAAATATTTTGTACTTTTTTCGGCAATGGATATATATACACATATATATGTAAACATACACAAATATGTGTACATTTGTATATACTTAAATTTATCCTTACAAACTATATTTTTCTTGCATTTATAAAAGGTATATGATTTTCTGCTATATATTTCAATTAGTTTTTGCTGGTGTGTAGGAAAATTTGGGGTATTGCATTTACCTTGCATTTTTAACCAACTTTCTGAATTTTGTTATTAGATAATTCACATTTCAGTCTGGTGGCCTTAATATTGTCTCTTTATTTCTCATGTTCTACAATTTTATTATATTTCTAGATATCTATTTTTGTGCATCAGATTTTAATAAGATAAAATTTCATCAAAATCTATAAAATAATACATATCAGATACCAATGTCTTATAAGACACCCCAGCCTACATAACATGTAAAGAAATAGCTTGCCAAGAACCACCTAGATGATTCTAAAGCTCATCATTAATTTCGAAAACATAAAGGATCAGGAGAGGGAAAGACTGGAGAAGAGAATTTTTGGACACACACACACACACACACACACACACACACACACCAAGAATAGCAAAGGCAGAGAAAGTGGTTATTCCTCACCTCAAGCCAGTATGAGGAACTTCAATCTGACTGCTCAGAGGGTTTAAGATGTATTCTGAGAGATATGAGCGAGACAGTGGACTGATATCTAACACTGAGAAAACTAAAGGGCAAGAGTAGAGATGATTAGCTGTAAATGGAAGGCCCTACAATGGGGTTGGCTTGTACTTGTAGAGTTTTTCTGGAAAAGGAAATGTGTCTTCTATGGACTGGGTATAGGCTATGTGTAAGAGACAGCTGGCATGGATTTGTTTTGGATGGTCAATGGGGCCTCAGCAGAAAGAAGCTGGAGATTGACCATCAGATTCCTAGGAGGTTTGGGAGTAAATGTTGTATCAAGTAAATTGCAAGGAATCCTTAATGGTGGGGGTAGGGTGGGGCAGGCTCTGAAGAACTCAGAAAAATGCACTATGAAAGAGCTAGTTTTAACACTTTGCCAGACCAATATAACACATGAAGCCCATCAAGTGAGAACTTTTCTTCTCCCTTCACTCCTCTCCTCAGTGTACCCCAACCTCAAGGAAGGAGGTGAAAAAGAAAGAGAAATGAAGCTTAGTACACCCTCTTTCCATGAGTGTAGGCTTTCCACTACAAAACCCCAGCAAAGGGAGTTGAGAAAGTCCTAGATTTGAACATTGAAATGTTGATTATTACATGAAAATTGATATTCTAATTTCTGAATTGATATAATGTTTGATACCTAAAAGTAATAATTAGTTTTTAAATTTATCTAAGAATGATCAGAAAAGTAGTGGCATTATCTCAAGTTTTCCTCCCGGTGGAAAAAGAACTCACCTATTAAATTTAAAGATTAAGCAGGAGGCCAAAATGGAAAATCAAGTTGCTCTGTGATTACATCAAATAAGATAAGCCTATTCAATGCACAACTCACCTCCACCCTTACCTCTTTCCTTGCTCTGGAATTGGAATTAAATCATTTAGACTTATACTCTATGACTCAGGTACAACTAAGAGGACGGTGGTATTTCTACTACATTGCAGCTATAAGGGTGTATGCCATCTCCAGAGTCAGTTACAATATCTGGATTTGTCTCCACAAGTCTTGGTTCTGCCAGGGTGCTTTGATTTCTATTTACTCCAAGTCTTCTTCATTTTTGTCATTCTGGACCTAATAAAATATCTGTATATTATTTTCCTTTATTGTCTTGAGGCATGTCATTGAGTCAAGCCTAAAATAAGCGCACTATGTCTTCTCCGAACTAATTCAATTACATGAATGAGTCCTTCTACTCAATCTTTAAGACTCACATCAAGTATTAATTCCTCCAGAAAGCCTTTCCTGACCACCCTCGCCCCAGTCTTAGATGATCCCTGTCTTCTGTTCCCTCCTAGCATTGCTTTTTATCTCTAGCACTAATTCACAACTGACCCTTCAGACATTAAGCAACTTATGAAGCTAGAGTTACCTTTTGTTCAGCATTTACTATATGTGCCAGGTATAGTAATATATGCTTTTATGTATATTGACTCATTTAATCCTCATTAAAACCCATTTACCAAAAAAAGAAACTGAGGCTCAGATAGGCAAATTCACCAGTCTAACTGGTAAGCAGAAGAGCTGGTATATTAGAGTTCTCCAGAGAAACAGAACAAATAGAATATAGATATAGTTGTATAAATATGCATATAGACATAGATATAACAAATTTATGTATAGATATTTTCCTATCTATCTATCAATCTATCTATTGAAAGAAAGAGATTTAAGGAATTGGCTGACATGATTGTGGAGGTTGGCAAGTCCAAAATCCATAGAGCAAGCCAGCAGACTGGAAATTCAGGTAAGAGCTGATGACACAGTCTTGAGTCTGAATTCCACAGGGTAGCAGGCTGAAAATTCAGCCAGAATTTCTCTATCACATTCTTGAGGCAGAATTCCTTGTTCTTCGGGGAACCCTACACTTTACTTTCAAGTCTTTCAACTATTGGGTGGGGCCCACTGGCTTTATGCAAGATAATCTGCTTTACTCAAAGCCAATTGATTTAAATGTTAATCATACCTTTAAAAAACCTTCACAGTAACATGTAGACTGGTGTTTGAACAAAGGACTGGGCACCGAGGCATAGCCATGTTGACACATAAAATTAAACATCATAGTTGGAACTGAAACCCAGGATTGACTCTGGGTTTCAGTTTCTCTGCCCTTAACCACTATATTTTGCTGATCCCCTGGTGACAGAATGTGCGCCTCAGTCTTCTTTCTATTTCTAGTGATTAGCATTGAATCTAGTAAAGAGTAGTGCCTTAGTGAATATTTGTTGAATAACTAAATGAACCTATATTGAAACAGTCTTCTGGAACTTCAAAAGGAGTTTGAAAGGAGGTAGTGAATGAGTCTGGTGTTAGGTATTGAATACACCGAAAATTTTAAAAGAAAAATACAGCAAGTATATAATTTTCCAAATACTGGAGACAAAGTGAAGCTTATAAATAAAGAAGTGGTAAGAACAAAAGAAAGAAATGAAACATGTTGTAGATGTTCTGATTCCAGGAGTAATAAGGGAAAAATAAATCCAGACAGAAAAATAAACAAAAATGACAGCAAAGGGAAATGGCTAGGCGACTCTTAGAAATAGCCTAGTAGCTGAAGCTCTGTAAACCCTTCTGTGAACATCAAGTTTTCATTCTATTTAGACTGTCCCCAAAATATTACTGTTGATAAGATTCAAAACATCTGGTGGTCACTTATTAGCTCCTATGAAAAATACAACTTTCCAGCAAAACCCAAATACATTGGCCAACAAAGCACGGGTACTACTGTTAAATAATATCAAAGATCTTTAGAAAAAGAGAGATAAGATAAATGGAATGTTAGCCCCTGAGGAAACACATTGAGTGATGAAAGTTATTGTCAACTCAAATCAATGGAGACAGTAGATCACAGAAGGCCCAAATGCCTGAGCCAAATATTCTTTCTGATCTGTTTGAGTACAGGAACTCAGGGGAGCATGTGAAAAGAATTTCAAGTAAATGTATCATTAAAAGTATTACGCTGGCAGATGGCTTATGTTTTAAAAATTGGCCGTGACTCACAGAACTGCAAATATGCACAAGTCAAACTTTCTCCCTTTACTTGGTTCCAAATTTAAATTAGAAATTTATTACACTTTTCTTATCCCTTGCCCATATTAATGACACAAATAAAAGAAATGCTGCTTTCTTGTTAATTGAGGTCAATAAAACACGGTAGCCTCCTTATGTCAATGTCTAGAGCATCCTAAGTCGAACCGTGGAAGTAGTGACAAAGTGGTTCCTTGCATAATTATCACTTCTTTCATCCTTTTATCAGAGACAATCTAGGAGCAGATATTCTGGCTCTGTTAAAACTAAGCCATGGCAACAGTCCAGAGATACAAGATGAGATTAATGCCAGCCAAGGAGCCAGGCAATAAATGTTTGTGTTCCGATAAGTATAAAATTTATAAGCTAACAGTATCCACTAATTATATTGCCTCCTCAAGTGTTTTATCTCCCTTCGTTAAAACTTGTATTGTGAAAATTAATTAGCTAAGATTGTTTTCCTAATCTCTATTGGACAGAGGAAAGTTAACAAAAAAAGTTTAGAATGATTAAGGAGAAAACCACTCCCTTTGAAAGGGACCATTTTTCCTCCTTGTGTACCTTTTCAGTCCTTTTGGGGGGCTGTGTGTTTTATTTGGAAATTTTTTCCAATATTGGAAAAATATATGTGTTTTATTTGGAAAATGTTTCCAATGTTTATTTCTCTACATTTCAAAAATGGTATCCTCAGTGAATATCTTAAGCCTCTCCAGCCTTAATGTCATATTTAGAAATACTCCAGAGAGACCTTCAAGATGGCGGAGGAGTGAGACGTGGAGATCACCTTCCTCCCCACAAATACATCAGAAATACGTCTACATGTGGAACAGCTCCTACAGAACACCTACTGAACGCTGGCAGAAGACCTCAGACTTCCCAAAAGGCAAGAAACTCCCCACGTACCTGGGTAGGGCAAAAGAAAAAAGAAAAAACAGAGACAAAAGAATAGGGACGGGGCCTGCACCAGTGGGAGGGAGCTGTGAAGGAGGAAAGGTTTCCACACACTAGGAAGCCCCTTCGTGGGCAGAGACTGCGGATGGCGGAGGGGGGAGGCTTCGGAGCCACGGAGGAGAGCGCAGCCACAGGGGTGCGGAGGGCACAGTGGAGAGATTCCCGCACGGAGGATCGGTGCCAACCAGCACTCACCAGCCCGAGAGGCTTGTCTGCTCCCCCGCCAGGGCGGGCGGGGGCTGGGAGCTGAGGCTCGGGCTTCGGTCGGATCCCAGGGAGAGGACTGGGGTTGGCGGCGTGAACACAGCCTATAAGGGGCTAGTGCGCCACAGCTAGCTGGGAGGGAGTCCGGGAAAAGGTCTGGAGCTGCTGAAGGGACAAGAGACTTTTTCTTGCCTCTTTGTTTCCTGGTGCGCGAGGAGAGGGGATTAAGAGCGCTGCTTAAACGAGCTCCAGAGACGGGCGCGAGCCGTGGTTATCAGCGCGGACCCCAGAGACGGTCATGAGACGCTCAGGCTGCTGCTGCCGCCACCAAGAAGCCTGTGTGCGAGCACAGGTCACTCTCCACACCGCCCCTGCCGGGAGCCTGTGCAGCCCGCCACTGCCAGGGTCCCGTGATCCAGGGACAACTTCCCCGGGAGAACGCACGGCGCGCCTCAGGCTGGTGCAACATCAGTGCAGCCTCTGCCGCCGCAGGCTCGCCCCGCATCCGTGTCCCTCCCTCCCCCCCGGCCTGAGTGAGCCAGAGCCCCCGAAGCAGCTGCTCCTTTAACCCCGTCCTGTGTGAGCGAAGAACAGACGCCCTCAGGCGACCTACACGCAGAGGAGGGGTCGAATCCAAAGCTGAACCCCGGGAGCTGTGCGAACAAAGAAGAGAAAGGGAAATCTTTCCCAGCAGCCTCAGGAGCAGCAGATTAAATCCCCACAATCAACTTGATGTACCTGCATCTGTGGAATACCTGAATAGACAGCGAATCATCCCAAATTGAGGAGGTGCACTTTGGGAGCAATGATATATATATATTTTCCCCTTTTTCTCTTTTTGTGAGTGTGTATGTGCATGCTTCTGTGTGTGATTTTGTCTGTATAGCTTTGCTTTTACTATTTCTCCTAGTGCTCTGTCTGTTCGTTCTCTTTTTTTTTTATTACTTAAAAAGTTTTTTTCTTAATAATTATTTTTTATTTTAATAACTTTATTTTATTTTATATTATTTTATCTTCTTCTTTGTTTCTTTCTTTTTTTCCTCCCTTTTATTCTGAGCCGTGTGGGTGACAGGCGCTTGGTGCTCCAGCCAGGCGTCAGGGCTGTGCCACTGAGGTGGGGGAGCCAAGTTCAGGACACTGGTCCACAAGAGACCCCCCAGCTCCATGTAATATCAAATGGCGAAAATCTCCCAGAGATCTCCATCTCAACGCCAAGACCCAGCTTCACTCAACGACCAGCAAGCTACAGTGCTGGACACTCTATGCCAAACAACTAGGAAGACACGAACACAACCCCATCCATTAGCACAGAGGCTGCCTAAAATCATAATAAGGCCACAGACACCCCAAAACATACCACCAGTCGTGGACCTGCCCACCAGAAAGACAAGACCCAGCCGCATCCACCAGAACAAATGCACTAGTCCCCTCTACCAGGAGCTCACACAACCCACTGAACCAACCTTAGCCACTGGGCACAGACACCAAAAAAAAACGGGAACTATGAACTTGCAGCCTGCGAAAAGGAGACCCCAAACACAGTAAATTAAGCAAAATGAGAACACAGAGAAACACACAGCAGATGAAGGAGTAAAGCAAAACCCCACCAGACCTAACAAATGAAGAGTAAATAGGCAGTCTACCTGAAAAAGAATTCAGAAAAATGATAGTAAAGATGATCCAAAATCTTGGAAATACAATGGAGAAAACACAAGAAACATTTAACAAGGACCTAGAAGAACTAAAGAGCAAACAAACAGTGATGAACAACGCAATAAATGAAATTAAAAATTCTCTAGAATGGATCAATAGCAGAATAACTGAGGCAGAAGAACGGATAAGTGACCTGGAAGATATAATACTGGAAATAACTACTGTAGAGCAGAATAAAGAAAAAAGAAAGAAAAGAATTGAGGACAGTCTCAGAGACCTCTGGGACAACATTAAACGCACCAACATTCGAATTATAGGGGTCGCAGAAGAAAAGAGAAAAAGAAAGGGACGGAGAAAATATTTGAAGAGATTATACTTGAAAACTTCTCTAATATGGGAAAGGAAATAGTTAATCAAGTCCAGGAAGCACAGAGAGTCCCATACAGGATAAATCCAGGGAGAAACACGCCAAGACACATATTAATCAAACTATCAAAAATTAAATACAAAGAACAAATATTAAAAGCAGCAAGGGAAAAACAACAAATAACGTACAAGGGAATCCCCATAATGTAGGAATCCCCATAATGTTAACAGCTGATCTTTCAGCAGAAACTCTGCAAGCCAGAAAGGAGTGGCAGGACATAGTTAAAGTGATGAAGGAGAAAAACCTACAACCAAGATTACTCTACCCAGCAAGGATCTCATTCAGATTCGACGGAGAAATTAAAACCTTTACAGACAAGCAAAAGCTAAGAGAATTCAACACCACCAATCCAGCCTTACAACAAATGCTAAAGGAACTTCTTTAGGCAGGAAGCACAAGAGGAGGAAAAGACCTACAAAAACAAACCCAAAACAATTAAGAAAATGGTAATAGGAACATACATATCAATAATTACCTTAAATGGAAATGGATTAAATGCTCCAACCAGAAGACATAGACTGGCTGAACGGATACAAAAACAAGACCTGTACATATGTTCTCTACAAGAGACCCACTTCAGACCTAGGGACACCTACAGACTGAAAGTGAGGGGATGGAAAAAGATATTCCATGCAAATGGAAATCAAAAGAAAGCTGGAGTAGCAATTCTCATATCAGACAAAATAGACTTTAAAATAAAGACTACTACAAGAGACAAAGAAGGACGCTACCTAATGATCAAGGGATCAATCCAAGAAGAAGATATAACAATTGTAAATATTTATGCACCCAACATAGGAGCACCTCAATACATAAGGCAAATACTAACAGCCATAAAAGGGGAAATCGACAGTAACACAATCATAGTAGGGGATTTAACACCCCACTTTCACCAATGGACAGAGCATCCAAAATGAAAATAAATAAGGAAACACAAACTTTAAATGATACATTGGGGCTTCCCGGGTGGCGCAGTGGTTGAGAATCTGCCTGCCAATGCAGGGCACACAGGTTCGAGCCCTGGTCTGGGAGGATCCCACATGCCGCGGAGCAACTAGGCCCGTGAGCCACAGCTACTGAGCCTGCGCGTCTGGAGCCTGTGCTCCGCAACAAGAGAGGCCGCGATAGTGAGAGGCCCGCGCACCGCGACGAAGAGTAGCCCCCACTTGCCGCAACTAGAGAAAGCCCTCACACAGAAACGAAGACCCAACACAGCCATAAATAAAATAAATAAATATTTAAAAAAAAATGATACATTAAACAAGATGGACTTAATTGATATTTATAGGACATTCCATCCAGAAACAACAGAATACACATTCTTCTCAAGTGCTCATGGAACATTCTCCAGGATAGATCATATCTTGGGTCACACATCAAGCCTTGGTAAATTTAAGAAAATTGGAATCTTATCAAGTATCTTTTCCGACCACAACGCTATGAGACTAGATATTAATTACAGGAAAAAATCTGTAAAATATACATGGAGGCTAAACAATATACTACTTAATAACCAAGAGATCACTGAAGAAATCAAAGAGGAAATCAAAAAATACATAGAAGCAAATGACAATGAAAACACGACGACCCAAAACCTATGGGATGCAGCAGAAGCAGTTCTAAGAGGGAAGTTTATAGCAATACAATCCTACCTCAAGAAACAAGAAACATCTCAAATAAACAACCTAACCTTACACCTAAAGCAATTATAGAAAGTAGAACAAAAAAATCCCCAAAGTTAGCAGAAGGAAAGAAATCATAAAGATCAGATCAGAAATAAATGAAAAAGCAATGAAGGAAACAATAGCAAAGATCAATAAGACTAAAAGCTGGTTCTTTGAGAAGATAAACATTGATAAACCATTAGCCAGACTCATCAAGAAAAAGAGGGAGAAGACTCAAATCAATAGAATTAGAAATGAAAAAGAAGTAACAACTGACACTGCAGAAATACAAAGGATCATGAGAGATTACTACAAGCAACTATATGCCAATAAAATGGACAACCTGGAAGAAATGGACAAATTCTTAGAAATGCACAACCTGCCGAGACTGAACCAGGAAGAAACAGAAAATATGAACAGACCAATCACAAGCACTGATATTGAAACTGTGATTAAAAATCTTCCAACAAACAAAAGCCCAGGACCAGATGGCTTCACAGGCGAATTCTATCAAACATTTAGAGAAGAGCTAACACCTATCCTTCTCAAACTCTCCCAAAATATAGCAGAGGGAGGAACGCTCGCAAACTCATTCTACGAGGCCACCATCACCCTGATACCCAAACCAGACAAAGATGTCACAAAGAAAGAAAACTACAGGCCAATATCACTGATGAACACAGATGCAAAAATCCTCAACAAAATACTAGCAAACAGAATCCAACAGCACATTGAAAGGATCATACACCATGATCAAGTGGGGTTTATCCCAGGAATGCAAGGATTCTTCAATATACGCAAATCAACCAACGTGATACACCATATTAACAAATTGAAGGAGAAAAACGATATGATCATCTCAATAGATGCAGAGAAAGCTTTCGACACAATTCAACACCCATTTATGATAAAAACCTCCAGAAAGTAGGCATAGAGGGAACTCTCCTCAACATAATAAAGGCCGTTTGGTAGTGTATATATGTCCATGCCACTCTCTCAAATGGCCTGATTCACTTTGTTATAAAGCAGAAACTAACACACCATTGTAAAGCAATTATACTCCAATAAAGATGTTAAAAAAATAAAAAATAAATAAAGGCCGTATACAACAAACCCACAGCCAACATCGTCCTCAATGGTGAAGAACTGAAACTATTTCCACTAAGATCAGAAAGAAGACAAGGTTGCCTACTCTCACCACTAGTATTCAACATTGTTTTGGAAGTTTTAGCCACAGCTAGATATGGCATGTGAGATGAAAACAGAGACAAGAAATGTGTCTCTTTTTTATATTTAGTTTTTTTATCATAAAAATCATAATTTCTGAATAATTAAAATAATAAGGTAAAGAAAGAAGGGTTGATAATTGACTCAATAAGGCCTTGAGAAAGCAAGTGAGCATGGGATCCAGAGTACAAGTAGCGAAGTTGGTCTTTGATAAGACAAAGTCATCTTTTTCTGTTGTAACAGAGGAAGGAAAAAAGAAAATAGCTACAAATGGTAAGTATTCTTTTAGCCTTGATGGTAGGAAAATAAGCTATGCCTCTGATTGTTTCAGTTCTCCAGTGAAGTTTGATACAATTCATCAGCCAAGAGCGAGGGTGGGAAAAGTACTCTAGGTGAGCATTGCTGAGAAAGAGAGAACTTGGAAGCTTGAAATACCTGTCTATAGATGGCATTTAGTCTCCCCACTGCTATTTCACAACTTTGTCAGTTTAGTACCTATATGCAGCACCTACCTGGTTCCCTGCAGGGCACTGATACTCTGCAAATTGTTCTTTGGGGCTAAGTAGAGAGAAAAGCTTGATTGAGAGCCTTTAAAACAAGTAAGGTAATAAAAGGGGAAAAAATTGTAACTTTTATTACATTCAAAACCAGTGACTTCAAAAGCAAATTGAAAACCACATTTATTGAGTTAACAAATCATGAGTTAAAAACAATTTAATTTTTAAAGACTTTCATTGAGTTCAAAAAATAGTGCAACTACTTTATTAATTTAAATGTTTTGAAGTCAGTGTTTTGGAACTCAATAAAAGTGTTTTTATTACTTTCATTTTCCTAAGCTTTCTTCCATACTCAGTCAGATCCCCTTTGCCAATAGAGCTGGCCCAACTGTAAATAGGGCAGATTCTACATATGAGAATTACATTTCTCATGTCCTTTCCTGACCTTTACATTTTTTTTTTTCTATCGTCTCCTCCAAAAGTCTCGTTGGCTGGTCAGTTTATTTTGACTTCTGCCCTATGCGACACGTGTGTGTGTGTGTGTGTGTGTGTGTGTGTGTGTGTGTGTGTGTGTGTGTGTGTACTGCTGTGACAGCTATTAAATGTAACAGTCAGGGCCCATTCAGATAATACACAGAAACCATACTAGTACTTTCATTAAGAAAAATATAATATAAAGAATTGTTAAGTAGTTAGACGTGGTTAACTACTGAGAGAGGTATAAGCGGATTCTAGGGTTGAGGGAGATGGAACAAGGAAAGAACTTAGAAACTTAGAAGACGCCCTCCCCAAGGCTAGATTCACACCTCTGATGGGAGGGACATGACTAGTACAGGAACACACAGCATGTCAGTGGGGGAAAACTTGCCAGAGGCCAAAATCTACATCTAAATCGCAGGGGCAATCCATCAGTGGATGGAGCAGAAACCGGCTGGATAGCGTGGGCCACAGCTGAACTGTGAGGACTGCCACTGTGGTGGCAAAGAACCATGCCAGAAGAAGTGGGTCACTGCTGAACAGTGAAGGTTAACGCTATCAGCACCCAGCACACCTGACACTTAATCCCAATGGAAAACAGCACGCAGAAAGGCTTCTTCCTCCTCTCTAGCCCAGCAGTATTCCTCTAGCGCCCTCTATTGGTATACCCTAACAACAAGCCAGCTGGCAAAAAAACAAACACCTGCATAGTCCACTTCCAATGTCACAAAGGAAGGCAAAGAAGTGTGGATTCAGAGATGAAGGAAAGTAAATGAATAACTATCACATTAAGCTATTGTCTCTCAGCTCCAAATCCACTCTTTTATACTCTTGTCACTTGAGGGCTGGGGCTGGTGTTCTCCTCTGCCAGATGACATATAGATCAACTCACTCCCCCCCACCTCCATTTAAATATGGGGAAGACTGATATTTATGCAAGGTAGCATGTCCAATATCTCATGGTTGGTGATTAGGACAGCAGCTTTTTCTGATCTCCAGCACTGTGGTTTTCCCAATGATCTTTTACTCCTCCCCTAGTAAGTCAACATTTTTAAAACACCACCTTATATGTTTATGCTCCCTTGTCAATATTAGTAGTTCTTTTCAGTCATCTACTTACGACAGTAAATCTAGCTTTTACAAACAAAGAGGTACAAAACCCAACTTGTAAATCTTTTGGGGAAATTTCCAAAAACTGCAAGGAAAACCTGTCATTGTGTCACAACCAAACATGTTTTTAAACTTTGGAAGAGAAAAATAAACAAAGCTTCTATTTAATAAAAAAAAGAGAAAGTCTTGGCTAGGCTGGTTAAGTAATCTTAAGTGGTTTCATGTAAAAGGAACTTTAAGAATGAGTTGCACAGCCAGCATTGGTTACTCTGGTTGCAAAAGTAAACTTTATCCTGGTTAGTGAATAGGAGGTGATGTTGGATGTTTGCCACTGTGTTCTTCCTATAGGTATTTTAAAGTGTTTAAATAACCAAGAGAGAAAACAGAAAGAAGATAAGATTCAGGGCTTCAGCAGGTCTGTCTGCAAAAAAGAAACAATTTGCTGAGGAAAGCTACTTCTAGCGCTCATTAGCAGAGGCAAAAGTGATACATTGCCTTGATAAAACAGCCGGGATGAAAGCCTGCCTACAGGGCTTCTGGAATACCCAGAAGCAGCTGATCTGAGCCAAGCTGGAAGTAGGGAAGCAAGCCAAGGTGACAGTTTCATACGGAGGCTGCTCTGTGCCCACGAAGACCAGATCCTTGTGTTAACTTGGTTGGGAAAGGTCTTTGGCTCTGTACAGACAACGGAAGCAGATGTCTGGTTGGGGTGAGGAGGGTTCCCTTTGCAGTAAGAACTAGATGAATTCAGGTGGAAGGGGAGAACCCTGGGGAAGTCCTCCATCTCCCCTGCTCACAGGCAATCCTCTTTTTCCCTAGGTGTTTGTGTTCAGGAGGCCTTGACAGAAAAAGCAAGGGTTTTAGAACTTACACAGATCTAGATTCAAATCTAGGCTCTACAGATGATTTAATCTCTCAGAGTTCAATTTCCTGTGAATAAAATGAAACTACCAGTGCCTACTTGTAGGTTTATAGGGAAATTAAATAAGATACGGAAGTAAAGCACCTAGTTCCATGCCTGGCGTATGGACGCTTGGTAAATGGTAGCTGATGCTACCGTTACTACCACTACAACTACCACCACTACCACTACTACTACTCCTCTGGACCATTACTACTACTCTGAAATTTTAAAAAACCTTTTCTAAAGGGAGTACCATGACAAAGCCAGCTTATGTAGCTGGATCTCTAATATCAGGGAACAGACTGGACTGAGCACAAACACACACATAAACCTCCATCGTCCTCCCATCCCACACAGATCTCCATGGCCATCTCCCACCCCCTTAAGCATGAAAGAGAGGTTGTGCTCTTAGTGAGATTAAAATATGCTTTTATCACAGAAAACAACAAACATAACAAGATAAAAAACCAAAAGTAATAAAAGTATCTAAAACCAATACTCAAACGTGAAATGCTAAGTGAAAATAATGGTTTTAACCTGACCTTATAGGATCTACCGAGAGATTAAATTAGAAAACACACTTGAAGAGGAAAATCTTTAAATATGCTATAAAACAAACACCACGGGCTTCCCTGGTGGCGCAGTGGTTGAGAATCTGCCTGCCAGTGCAGGGGACACAGGTTCGAGCCCTGGTCTGGGAGGACCCCACATGCCGCGGAGCGACTGGGCCCGTGAGCCACAACTACTGAGCCTGCGCGTCTGGAGCCCGTGCTCCGCAACAGGAGAGGCCGCGATAGTGAGAGGCCCGCGCACCGCGATGAAGAGTGGCCCCCGCTTGCCACAACTAGAGAAAGCCCTCGCACAGAAACGAAGACCCAACACAGCCAAAAATAAATAAATAAATAAATAAAAATATGATGGGTCTTCCCTGGTGGCGCAGTGGTTGAGAATCTGCCTGCCAGTGCAGGGGACACGGGGTCGAGCCCTGGTCTGGGAAGATCCCACATGCCGCGGAGCGACTAAGCCCGTGAGCCACAACTGCTGAGCCTGCGCGTCTGGAGCCTGTGCTCCGCAACGGGAGAGGCCGCGATAGTGAGAGGCCCGCGCACCGCGATGAAGAGTGGCCCCCGCTTGCCGCAACTAGAGAAAGCCCTCGCACAGAGGCGAAGACCCAACACAGCCATAAATAAATAAAAATAAAAATAAAAATTATAAAAAAAACCCAAAAAACAAACATCACAATATAGAAATAAATAATAAAACCTAGAAAGTCAGAGAACAAACAAGTAAAATGTATCATTAGCTAAAATGATACACTAACAATATTGCCTAGTAAAATGAAATAGTTTAAAATAAAGAACTTGTGACAAAACCACATAATGTAAATATGTACAGAAACCAGCTTAGGATCAAACCTGTCTGGACAAAAAGCCATTTTTACGTGGAGGACTGAGGCACATCTTAGAAAAGGACACACTACAAGGGAAGACAGAGGCAAGAGGCGTATATGTAGCCCAAAGGTGATGGTTCAGTCACTGAAGGAACAATTCTGAACACAATGCACACTATGGCCCTTAGCTGTCATAAGACAGTGGCAATACAAGTTTGTACTATTTTACAGCAATTCCTTATATTAAGGGTTGAGTTTGGGCTCTGGTGAGAGATAGACCTGGGTTCATATGCTGGTTCTACAACTTACAAGCTGTGTGAATTGGGACAAGTTATATAATTCCTCTGTGTCTCAATTTTCTCATCTATAAAACAGGGATATGAGTAGTGCCTTCCTCATAAGGTAGTCATAAAAATCAAATGAGAGGGACTTCCCTGGTGGTCCAGTGGCTAAGAATCCACCTTCCAATGCAGGGGATTCGGGTTCGATCCCTGGTCAGGGAACTAAGATCCCACATGTTGCAGGGCAACTAAGCCCCTGCGCCGCAACTACTGAGCACGCGAGCCACAACTACAGAGCCCATGTGCCACAACTAGAGAGCCAGCACATCGCAACTACTGAGCCCATGCCACAACTAGAGAGAGAGAAGCCCACGTGCCACGACAGATCCCGCATGACGCAACTAAGACCCGACGCAGCCAAAAAAAAAAAGTGGCTAACTTTCCAAAACTGGAGTTTCACCCAAGATTCAGGAGCTATTTTTTTTCTGTTTGCATTTGTGGCCTTTCTTCCAAATAAATACCCTCTTAAAACCATCAGGACCAATATTTAAAAGCAATTACTGAAACTGGATAAGACTAAGGGCTTCTAATCACTCTCACTGTTGCAGCCTGCATTTCATCATATCCAACTACATTTTTACGAAAGAAACAACACGAATGGATTTTGTATTTCACTTACGTAAGGAAACTGTAATAAATTGAAGACATACCTATTCAGACCCCAAAATGTTCTTCCCTTATAAATGATTTAGGTTAAAATGGCATGTTAATTGAAATACCTGAGAACTACAGTGATTGCTGCTCTAGAAAAACAGTCTCCTATTAATAGTATACTGTAGTTTGAAAAAATCATTACTGAGATAATGGCAAAAATGATTAGATTGAAAAATCAAATTAACACGAGCAAGAAAACCTCCCTGTTAAAAGCAAGGCACCCCAGTATTTGTTTTTATTCAGAGTCCAAAAAAAAAGCCAGATGTAGTATACAACTAATATAATCTATCCTACAGTCTGTTTTTAAACATCCAATCTAAAAATACTGTCTTAAGTGACCTGAGTTATCATTTTAATGCAATAATTAAATAACATTACATCTCTGGGGTACAAAACAATACATGTCCATTTATCATTTTGTGCCTGTTGTTGCCAATTAAATCAACTTCTGGAAAAAATATATATATATAAATCAAATGAGATTATCCATTTAAAGAGCTTAGTTTAGCCTGCCACATTAGCATGAGCTCAGTAAGTGATACACATGTTCCTCTTGCTATTATTAGCTTAGGTAACAGAAATAACGCAGGTGGGGCAGAGCCATTTAGAACATGACACACAGCGAACTAAGCAGCTGATCAGACTGGCCAGTAATAACATGGGGACATGGAGAGGCAAGAAATATATGCCCAACACAGGTATCTTCAGCATCAGAGGAAAGGAGGAAAGTGACAAATGCCATGTAGAATTTGAAGGAAGTAATCAATAAATGGACACGAGACCGTCTTCCTGATGAGGATAAAACACCTTAGGATAAATTTAAAGAGTTTGGAGTTCCTACAAATTGGTTGGGGAAAGAGCCAGAAATATACTCTTCTGTAATGTCTACCATGGTCATATTTGTGCCCCCATCCTACTGTGACCTGGGGAAACACATCATGACAGCAAGAATAGAGTCCAGGGATTAACAGGGAGGTAGACCTTTGGGTGAGACGCTGCAGGCCCCAGAAGGCCCCCTGTATAAATGCCCTCCTAATAATGAAGTTCTCTGCAGGAAGTCCTTGAGAATTAAGCCCCGTGCAGTTATACCTGAGATGGAAAACTTCTGACCAAAATGCCCTTCAATTATTAGTGACATCTTTAAAACAACAGAGAAGATTTCCAATTATCTACCAAAAGATCGCCAGTGAATTCCCTACAAGGCTCCAAAGGCAAGCCAGGACACAAGCAGACAGTCATACCAAATTCACTCTAAAAGAGATAAGCCTAATGAAATGTGTATATCAAAGGAACTTTATGTTTCAAGGATCACTTCATTGTAGGTTAGTTATAACCTCAGTCAGGTACATGGCACCATTCCAAGGTATGCTCTTTTTAAAAAATTATTAATTTAAATTATTTTCCTTTGAGGTTTTTTCCCATATGTCATGATTTTTTATCTTTTTAATTGAAGTACATAAATTACACATATATTACACATATATTGAGTGTTCAATGAATTTTCACTAACCAAACACACCCACAACCATCACAGAGATGAAGGTATATAACACTACCAGCTCTCCGGTAGCTCCCTTCATGCCCTGTCAGTCGCTACCCTTCCAAAGATCACTATCCTCCTGAATTTCTTACAACATAGATAAGTTTCTGCTGTTTTTGTACTTTATATAAATGCAGTCAGACAGTATGTACCTTCCTCTTGATGACTTCTTTTGCTCAAAATTATGCTTTGAGATTTCTCCACATTGCTGCAAAAACCTGTAGATCATTCCTTCTCAATGCTGCCTGGTATTCCATTGTGTGACCATGTATTTATCCAGTCTACTGTTGACGGACATTAGGATTGTTTCCAGTTTGGGGCTATTATAAATAGAACTGCTATGAACATTCTTGCACATATTGTTTAGTGATCATATGTATGCATTTTTGTTGATTATTTACCTAATAAAGGAATTTACAGGTAATAAGATTCTTTAGGTTTTTAATGTTTCAAAGTTGGTGATATTGAATAAATCTTCTAGCTGAAAAAGAAACTGATGGAAAAAGCTTAGTGAAGTGTGGGCAGGCATGATCTACCATTAGAGAGTCTGCAACCCATTGAGGGTGAATTTACCTGTTGAGCCAAAGCTACTTCAATACTATAAGTTACCTTGAAGAAATAAGCCTCACAGGGCTTATTTTTGAAAATTCAAACTAATTCACTCACGTCATTTGTCTCAAAGATTACTTTTTAATGTCCAACTATATTATGAGTAGCCACATATTAAAAAGACTGACAAGACACATTGAGGGACATCGACACTATACTCTTGTACTAAAATTACAAGAAAACTGAATTTGGTATTTGATTCCTTAATTTTTCCCAAGATTTGGTTGGATCATATCCATAACATTTCTTCTTGTTGTGGTTTTTTTTAATAACATTCAATGAGTCTGTTAACTATATGAAAGAAAACAAAAATCACTGGAGAAAATCATCTGTTTAAGTCTTTGTACTGAAATCACTTTTTCTACGCCTCTTAAAATGTCCAGTCTGATTAAAAAATAGAAAGGTTCTCAAAACTGTGAAGCTGCTAGGACTTGATGGGAATTAACTCAATAGCATTTTTAGTTAGATAAACATTGCATCTGGGAAGTAAAATCTCCTGATGTTCAAGATGTGATCAGCAACACCCATATCCTAAAGGAGCACTCTTGGTCTAAGAAAGAAAGGATCATGCAGCTGAGGCAGTTTCACCAGTACTTATGGTTTTGCCATTTTCAGTAAATCACTCATACTGCTGCCTAGAATCACATACCCTCAGATGATGAAGGGCCCTGACAGACTGTCTCTAATCTACCTCCCTCTTCCATGCCTATTTTACAGATGAAAAAATTGAAACCCAGAGAGAGAAAGGAATTTGCCCAAGCTCAACCAGTATGTTTTTAGCAAACCTGTACTGGCAAACCTGTGACTGGACCCCAGCTCTTTTTGCCTACCACATTCCTTTATACCTCCATTTATGAATATTACTTACTCCTTTTTACTATGGTAGATACCAACAATACACATAATATTCCAGATATGATACAACATCTGTGCATAACCAAACACTCTTGTCATACCCAAAAAGATCTCATACAAACTTAAACAAAGTACTCATCACACATGCACTTTAGTAAGGCAACCTAGTAAACATTTATTCACTTATGCATTTATTCACTCAGCAAATACACTGAACATCAATTATACACAAGGCACTGTACTTGGACCTTGGAAGAGAAAAATTATCAACCAGTATATCTGACGTCAAAGAGTTTACAGATTAGCTGGGGCTACCATCAAGAAAACAAGTAATAGCAAACCAATGAGATGACTGTTATAATAAAAGACTAAAAACAGAACTACCATATGACTCAGCAATTCCACTCCTGGGTGTATATCCAAAAAAAAAGCTCCACGACATTAATTCCAAAAGATACATTCACCCCAATGTTCATAGCAGCATCATTTACAATAGCCAAGATATAGAAACAACCTAAATGTCCATCAACAGATGAATGGATAAAGATGATGTGGTGTGTGTGTGTGTGTATAAATATATACACATATATATATATACATATATATATGTATATATATATACACATACGATGGAATACTACTCAGCCATTAAAAAAATGAAATTTTGCCATTTGCAGCAACATGGATGGACTTGGAGGGCATTATGCTAGGTGAAAAAAGTCAGACAAAGAAAGACAAATACTATATGGTATCACTTATATGTGGAATTTAAAAAATACAACAAACTAGTGAATATAACAAAAAAGAAGCAGACTCACAGATATAGAGAACAAACGAGTGGTTACCAGTGTGGGGTGTGGGAGGGCACTATAGGGCTGGGGGAGTGGGAGGTACAAACTACTGTGTGTAGAATAGGCTTAAGGATATATTGTACAACACGGGCAATATAGCCAATATTTTGTAATAACTGTAAATGGAAAGTAACCTTTCAAAATTGCATTAAAAATAAAAATAACAATTTTTTAATAAATAAATAAATGTAAGCTTTTATGGGGGTCACAGTCTGAGGAAGTAGGGACTAAATCTTTCTGGCAAGGACAGGAGTCATAGAGGGTTTCACTGAGGAACTTACATTTAGCCTCATTACTGAAGGATGAGTAACAAAAAAAGCTTGCCAAAGGACATTAGGGAAGAGGGAAAGCATATTCCTGACAGAGGTGACATCATGTAAATAACAGTACATGTGAGATCATAATGTATGAAACTGGTAGAATAGACATTGTGCAGAATGCCTGGAATAGAGGGTGCACATGAGGAAGGGACTAGAAAAGTAGGTAGGGAAGATCACAGTGGGCTTTATATGTCATACCGAGGAGTTTGGGCCCCATCCCATAGACACTGCAGAACCCCTAGAGCATTTGAAGAGGGGGACAGGACCCAGTTTTCATTTTAGGAAGATCACTTCAGCTGCAGTATAGAGATACATTCACAGGTTTAAAACAAAACAAAACAAAGCAAAACAAAACAAAACAAAACAAAACAAAACAAAAAAAAACTGGAGGTAGAGACCAGCTGAGGAAAGCCAATTGAGATACGATAATAGCTTGATCCAATATAAAGAAAGTGGTTATTAAAAGTAGGTAACACACAAAATGAAGACACTTTTCTCTATCCTGAAAGTAATGGCAACTTAACAACTCTGTAACATTATGTGGAGTATTTTCACATCTCATTTGAAAACAACCTTGTATAAACGTTTCTTAATTTCATCTTTGTTGCCCTTTCCTGAAAACATAACTAATAGCATAAGACCACTATCCCCACCTCCGATGGAGAAACTTCCAAAAGCTGACGGCGGAAATAGTCAGGACAACAGCCCACTATTGATCTTGATCTCCTGCCCCATGTCTCCTTGTAAAAAGCAGGGGTGTTTATTGTAGTGGAAAGAGCATGGGATTTGGCATGAGGTGAACGAGGTTCAAGTGCCTGATTCATTATTTGCTTATTTTATGACCTTGACTAATATAGTTCTCTGAAACTGAGGCTCTGAACATATAAAATGGAATATTCCTACTTAACTCACAAGATTCTTGAGGGGATCAAATGAAATAATAATGGTGTGTGAAATTACTCTGAAAACTGTAACATGCTACTTATTTGTTAATTACTAGCATATAAGTCACAGATTATACCCCTGAACGTGAAACAATTGACACACGAATTCTTGCTCTCAGTCATAGATACAAATCACAAAAACAGTCAACAAAAATCTGAAGAGCTTCTAGATGCTGCTAGATTCTCCATTACCACCACATTACCTGACTCAAAACCTAAAAGCAAGTTTCTGCTAGACTCTTAGTGCTACCTCATTCTATCAGAAACCCCAGAAGCAGAGGTTAGAATGGTTCATTTGACTTGCCATCATCACTCATAAAACATCACAAGAAATCTATATCCTTTTCTTAAAAGCAAATGTTCTCCTCCTCATGTGTCTATAGACTGAATGTGTCAAACTGGGGAGCATATGAAGTCATGAGCCCAGGCCACCTCATGCATTACGGCCACTGATATTGGAAGTTTCTCCAATACATCTGAAATCTCTGCCACCTACACACATGCTAAAATCAAGTGGCTCTACTTCTAGACACATGGCCTATATCCTCATCACGCTCAGCCATGACCAGTCTGCATCTGTACATGGTGGAAATCAGGGTTGTAGACAGCAACACTGAAGCAGTTGGAGCAGCCCAACGGCCTCTGTGCTGGTCAAATGCCAAGTTATCCAATAAAGGATTCATCTGTACAGAGTGGATTTTGCACAAGTTTTACAAATTTTACCCCAATAAACCCAGTATTCTGATAAGAAACAATCCCTTTTATTTTTCCAGGATATGTGCAATGACAGGAAATTGCTTGGCATGTAGTATAGAGTCAATAAATATGTATTTGTTGTTGATTGAGATCCAGGAGTATTCAGAGTATCTATAAGGCTCAACTAGAACAGCCAGCTGTATGAATACAAATCATCCCTCAGAGGCTCCTTTACAAACTATCTCTAAAGTGCTGAATAATGGGTGTAGCAGACAGCTTTGGTTTGCTGCCCAACATCCATTTTCTCTCCTTTATGGTAACAGGATCCTGAATTTTCTCTAATAGGTGATTTGCATAGAATTAACCTTACTCCCAACTTTTGGAGGTGAATTCTGAATGGCTTAGGCCAATTAGTATTTTCCAAACACCTGAACACAACAATATCACTGGGAATGGTAAAACACATTCATTCTCTCTCCTGAATAAGGAAGCATATCCCTAGGGAATTGCTCACAATTTCCTGTGACATCAGGAATAACTGGCCCTAGGATGACATTAACACTATGGAAAACTGAAATAAACTAGGGGCTGGTGAGCCTGTTTGGTCGCTGAATCAAAATATCTAAAGCTCACAGTGTCTCTGAGTTTTCCAGTTACATGAATCTACAAATTCCCTTTGTTATTTAACCAATTTTGAGTTGGGCTATATGTTATTTGCAGCCCAAAACATCCCCATTTATACTGTAGTACTTGTGAAATGAAATTGAAACTGGTACTTATGCTAAGATTTATTTTCTGAGTGATAGAACTAGAGTGTCTTCTTGAAAAGAAAGAAAATAAATAAAATGACAAAGGTTCTGCATAAACACTTGTAAATCCGTGGAATAGACTCTGAAATCGTATTATACCTCCAGAAGTGACTGAAGTCCTTTTTTCTACCCTCTGGTAAATTATTTCTTAAACCATTGGTTAGTGATAGATCTTACCTCCTTTACAGAGTGCAATTCTGGGAACCTGAGACAGATCCCATTGCTTATGATGCGCTGACCTGAATGCACTCCATTCACTTCACTAGCTTCCTTAAAAGACTCCTCTACAAATGTTACAACACTGTGAAAGTATAAATGAGGATCAGTGTTAAAGTTAAGATCTATCAAGGGGAATTACTGGACATCCAAGGCTGTTCCAAGAGGCATGAATGACTCTGGGCTGTTTGGATCTAGTCGAGGGAAGAGGCGGGGATTACTGCCAAGTACCCTGGATACCTGATTGAAAGTGCACAATTCCATGAGCAGACCTCTTAGGAAGCACAATCGGAGTTTCTTACATAATGAGAGTAAGTCAGGCCCCACATTTTTATTTTAATTTAAAAGGTATTTATTAATACGTATCTTCAGTGTTTATAATTGCCCATGCAAACAAACACAATATTTTTGCTATTCTTTATCTAAGTCAATTGTCACCATAAAAAATCAACAAATGAAGACTGCCCCATTCCAGGAATATGCAATTTTTAAAATGTACCTTTAAGGAAGAGCATGATAGCATATTTTTGCAAGTATGAGCAGATCATGTGTCCCACTTCACCTTTAGCTGTACAGGAACACTCCTCCCCCCAACCTTGCAAAGTGGCTTAGATGGGTAGAGCCTCCCCTTGAGGAAATGCTGTGGCCTTCTATGTAACAGGTGAATGAATCATAATTACACTAAGGCTCACAGAATTGGTCAAGTTGCTATAACTGTGAGAAGGCAGGCTTTGGCATTAAATCTGTGCAAGATTGAATCTTGGCTAAGGACTTATCAGATGCAGGCCCCACTTTTTCATAACAAAACAATACATTTTTAATGCCGACACTTGGTTACTAAAGCATATGGCCCCAGTTCCAGTGATTTACATAGAATATCTAAACTCCAGGAACCCAGTCTTATCAATAATTTGACTGCTATCAAGTCATTGCCAAAATCCCAGCTAAATGGTACTGGCACAAGAATTGATGGGCAGATTGATAGAATTTCATAGATTTCATCAAAACCAAATCAAGGCTAAATAAAAATGGAGCAAGTTTGTGACCACCTAGAGGGGTGGGATAGGGAGGGTGGGAGGGAGGGAGATGCAAGAGGGAACATATGTATACGTATAACTGATTCACTTTGTTATAAAGCAGAAACTAACACACCATTGTAAAGCAATTATACTCCAATAAAGATGTTAAAAAAAAAATGCCAGTGGGGCGGGGGGGGGGGGGGGAAATGGAGCAAGTGATAAAGAAAGTAGCATAATCCAATGAGAAAAGAAGTGGAGGGACTACTCAAATAGTTTTGAGATAATTGTTTACATAGCAAATGACTCATGATAGATCTTTAAACTATATACAAAAATAAATTTCTAGATAGACCAAAAAATCAAATGTAAAAAACAAAACTTAAAAATGAATATATAGATGAATAATTAAATAATCTCTCAGTAGAGGACAACTTCCTAAATATAAATGTAATAAAAGACTTTGCAAGGGGAAGGACGAATTGGATTACCTAAAAATTTAGTACTTTAGTATGCCAAAAAAAAACCTTTTTTTTAATATTTATGTATTTATTTGGCCGTGCTGTGTCTTAATTGTGGCACGTTGCCACATGCGGGATCTTCGTTGTGGCATGCGGGATCTTTTAGTTGCAGCATGCAGGCTCTTAGTTGCGGCATGCAGGATCTAGTTCCCTGAGCAGGGATCGAACCCAGGCCTCCTGCATTGGGGGCAAGGAGTCTTAACCGCTGGACCGTAAGGGGAGTGCCCCCAAAAAAGTTTTTAAGGAAAATAACAAACTGGTAAAAAATTTCCAAAATTAGGTAATGATGCCTTAATATACTTAATAAAGAAAATGCTCTTAATAAATTTAAAAAAAAACATACCCATCCTCTAATAGAACAACAGGCACAAAATGGAAGGAAATTCACCTAATAAAAATAAATGAAGCTAAAACAGACCTATTTGAATGGCTAAAATAAAAAATAATGATAATACCAAATACTGATGAAGATGCAGAGATACTGGATTATTCATACATTGATGTTGGGAATGTAAATTACAGTCACTCTGGAAACTGTTTCTCACAAAACTAAACATGAGCTAATCATATGACTCAGCAATTGTACTTTTGGGCATTTACCCCAGAGAAATCAAAATTCATGTCCACATAAAATGTGTACAAAAATGTTCATAACAGCTGTATTTGTAACAGTCAAAACCTGGAACCAACCAAAACATTCCTCAATAGATGACTGGTTAAACAAACTGTATTACATCTGTACCATGGAATACTACTCAGCGATAAAATGCAATGAACTATTTATGCATGTAAAAACTTACATGGATTTTAGAGGGGTTATGCTGACTGAAAAATACCAATCTTAAAAGGTTATAAGCTATAAGATTCAGTTTATATAACATTCTAAAATTGACAAAAGTTTAGAAATGGAGAACAGATTAGTGGTTGCTAGTGGTTAGGAATGGGAGTAGGTGGATAGGTGTGGCTATAAATGGCTATAAATTGATGTGTCCATCAACTCAGGCTGAGTGGTTGGCTGGTGGAGACATTTGGATTTGGACTTAGGGGAGAGAGGATCTTCTTCATAAGCTTTGAATTTGAGCTACAGGCTCAAACTCAGTTTTATCAGAAAATCTCTGAAATGGTACCTTGATTTTTCTATTTGTCATTGCTCCCTCTGTGTATGGCACCCTTGGATACTGCATGGAGAAGATGAGAGACTGGCAGGGCAGGATTTGAGTATTTTGGGTCCTATTTGAATCCTATGAAATACAGTCCCAAACTCTACATTGCACCTCTACCACAGCTTAAAGAAATCATCAGATATGCTCAAAGATTTATGTATAGATCGTTCACCTCAGTATTAATCATGAGAATTAAAAATCAGAAAAACCAAATGCTATAAAAACAGGGGATAAGTTAAATAGTATAGGATATAATGGAGCTATTACAAAGAGTAATTTTGAAAGACAGTTAGTGAAACTGTAAAATCTTCAAAAATTATATAAAATCTTCAGATCAGGATAAAGTAAAACATTTTTTATTTATTCTTAGGTTGAAATTGTGAAAGTAAATCTACATGCAAGTTGTAATATCTAGTAGTGCACATCTATATTATAATTGCTAAATTACAGTGTATTTTTTATAATATTTCAAAATGGCCCTAAAATAATTGACATTTTCCTTAAAAAACGGATGTTATAGGTTTTAATAATCGGTTTTTAAACTATATCTACTTATTAAGTATATTACTGTGATCTAGACATAGGTGTTATACTTTTAATCATGGCAATCTGGTTTTTTAGAGTTACAGTTGTTAATTTTAACTAGTTATGGAAATAAAATTATTGCTTCTGTAGAAACTATGACTCTATAGTTAGCTTGAAATCTTCCCAGTTTCTCTTTCCTCCTCTGAAGTTTAAAAAAAAAAATGAAAAACTACATCAAAGCTATATCAAAGATTATATCTAATCACTTAATTTCTAAATCCTCAAGAAAATTGTACGAAAGAAAGTTCCTTCTAAACCTAATGTTCTGTGATTTTAGTAGACTGTTACACAGCAGAATGCAGGAGAAACAAGAAAAATAATAGCATGAGCAGGAAGTCTAATCTACTTTCCACTGGTTATTGCCAGATATCGGTTTTTCCATTAACTTACAAAGCCTTTCCAAAACTATTCCTGGGGAAAATGCAGGAAACAAAAGTGGACAGAGAGCTGAACCTCCTGTGGTAGTTCTGAACATCAGAATGGATGGAGGTCCTGCCATATGTTACACTTATTTGTATCTCATAGGAAAGATTCATGTATCTAGCTAGCATCACTGAAGATTTAGGTATTAATATATTTATATTTTCCAGATAGACTTAAGCATTAACCTTTTCACTATCAAATTGTTTGCAGGAAGCCTTATTTTGTTATACATCCTTATATTCTTAAACTGCTGAGAGTAAATCTAACTCAGCTTTTTTTTCTAACTAAGCTTTTTCAAATAACATTTTAAAATCACTTGTTTCAACATTGTGAACATCGACTCTGTCATATGATACACTCAGAGGTTAGTGAGTAGTGTAAGACTGTTCACTCTTACCCCATATGGTGTCTGAATTATCTGAGTTTAGAGGTGTCTATCTCTCCCCAATGTTTGTAACCATATTTTAGGGACACCTTTGTGCCTTCTCTACCTCTACCCTGACTTACACTGAGATAGTGTTAGGATTTCATGTCGATGAAGGCATCTCTCATCCGCTGACCATGCCTAGGGCAACAATGTAAATTACTGCCCAAATCAGGATACTTTTAAAAGTGCAAAATGGTGCTATTAATAATTACGTAATAACAACATGAATAAACCAAGACTACCTTAGGCACACTAGATGTATGGTCACCTCACCCATGCCCCAAGTAGCCATCAAAGAGAAGTTCAAAGTCACAGGGTGTGACAGATATCCCTTGGAAAAAAAAATTGTTTCAGCGCTCATTTGTCTTTCAAGACTACCAATTTCATTCCCTTTCTCTCCTCTAAGGATTTAGCTTAATTTCCTAGTGAGTTCAGTGATGCAACTTAAAATATGTTTCTTTTATTTTTTAATGAATTTATTTATTTGTTTGTTTATGTTTGGCTGCGTTAGGTCTTCGTTGCTGCACGCGGGCTTTCTCTAGTTGCGGCGAGCGGGGGCTACTCTTCACTGCGGTGCACGGGCTTCTCATTGCAGTGGCTGCTCTTGTTGTGGAGCACGGGCTCTAGGCGCACGGGCTTCAGTAGTTGTGGCACGTGGGCTTCAGTAGTTGTGGCTCGCGGGCTCTAGAGCGCCGGCTCAGCAGTTGTGGCGCACGGGCTTAGTCGCTCCGCGGCATGTGGGATCATCCCAGACCAGGGCTCGAACCCGTGTCCCCTGCATTGGCAAGCGGATTCTTAACCACCGTGCCACCAGAGAAGCCCCAAAATATGTTTCTTAAAAATATTTTATCCAGTATTTTTAGTTGTTTTGCCACTGGAGGATAGTTCAGGGTATCTAACTAGTCTCCCACTCGGCTATAAATAGGAATCCTGAAAGCCGTTTTTTAGTATATATAAACACAAGCATACACATACAGAGAAATGCAATTAGAAAAGAAAAATGTCTGGAAAGAAACATAAAATGTTAAGTGCCACAATTTACAGGAAGCAGGAATATGGGTAACATGTTTTTTCTTCAAAAATGTCTCTATTTCCAAATGCTTTACAGCGAGTTGTGTTACTTTTGTATAAGAGAAAAAAAGATGAGATAATTGATATTTGAGGCTATCAATCTAAGAAATAAGCTGATGCAATATTAGTTGAGATTCAGCAAGCTCTATTCCTATATGAAATCATATAATCAAAAAGTTCTGTACCTCGACTACAGTATTTTACTTCCCTTTAGAAACACTTTCATTTTGTTATTTATAACTGCTTTGCCCTCGTTTTGTTGTTGTTGTTGTTACCAAAGACCAATATAAAAGAAACAATCATTTGAATAACATCTCAGAATGTCCTGTAAGACTACAATGGAAGACACTACCCAAAGTGCTGTTCAATGTCCTTTATGTATAAGCATTCATTTGACAAATTTCTCTTAGAGAAACCAGAGAAAGTTTACCATCTACGGTTTTGCATTGTTACTTTTCATCACTAATAGCTATAAAATATACTTCTTTTTGCCTAAGTGTCAGTATCCTCGGCTGCAAAGTAGGGATAATAGTCTACTTAAGTGGGTTGTCGTGGAAATTGCATAATTTACACAAGACACCTACTATGAACCTAGTACAATGCTCACAAAATGCTGTTGCTCTTTTCCATCCCCACCTCTTTTCCGCATTGAGAGCCACATGCGGCCCTCAATTATATTAAATTGTCTTTGTTTTGTTTGTTTTCCCCTTATTTTCACTGTATCTGAGTCCTTTCCTGTAAAACCAAATTCTTTTGAAAAGTAGGTAAATATAAACAACCCATTGAAATTAATAAGTTTATTGTAAAAGGGCTATGCATCATTTTTGCCACCACTAGAGGGCTCATTTACCTTTCAAAAATACCACTGATTCATTTAACATCATTTACTGGCTGAGCAAATTTTACTTAACGTCTACTATGTGCCAGACACTTCTAGACACTGGGGATACAAAAATGATTGAAGTAGACTAAGTAGCTGTGCTCATGCTGGTCATTTTTGTCTATGTGTTTGTGGAGGAGGTATGATGGTAAGGAAATAGACAATAAACAAGATGATTACAGATTACAATACACAACTGGATTTTGATAGGCAGAATAATAGGATTTAGAATGACTGGATGGCTGTTTAAGCAGAGTATCAGGGCTATGGAGATGACATCTGAGCTACTTATAGCTAATGTCTTTTACTAGTGTCAGGCATATTGCTAAGCACTTTGCATACATTTTTGAATGTCATAACATCCCTACAAAGCAGTATTATCATTACCTGCATCTTATGTATGAGGAAACTGAAGTACCAAGAAATTAAATAACTTGACAAAGTTAGGAGGTACAGACAAGATTCAAATGTAAGTATTTTGATTCCAAAGCCTATGTGCTCCACTGCTATGCTATAGTACGAAAAAACAGGGGAAGGGCATAACAAGGAAGAGTAAATTCAAAGGCCCTGAAGTAGCCATAATGGAAATGATTCAGCAGAAATGGTAATGCATCAGTAAAGAAAAGATATTTACAGCAGGAGTGACATCCTTAAGTAGTGAGAATTAGTGCTAAGAGAAAAGGCAGCTGTGCCTTTTGCCAGAAAAGTCTCTCAACTTCTCAACAAGGAAATTGTTAAAACTTCCCACACAAACCAAACAAAAAGTGGCAAGATTTGAAGACCCTAAACATTGGGTGGAAGCTCAAGCTAACTAATGACATCTATCCTAGGTGCTTCTCTCATTTAGTGTTGCAACCATGTGACCGAGTGTCTTATCAGAGCAGAGATTTTTATCTTGGTGATTGTTGTATCCCCAGCACCAGCAGCTGTGCCTGGCATGGTAAGAGTTCAATAAATATTTGTTCAGTTAGAGAAATATTTTGATTTAGAAATAATGACTTTACCTATGATTACCCCTTTTCAAGCTGAAAATAAATTCAGGAAATAAACTTGGTATTTGGAGGCCTATACCAGACTCTGCAAGTGTTCTGCCCACATTCTTTTGGATCCCTTTACCATACTCATGCATACAGGCTCCTGGTGTGGTTTAACTTCCAAAAGCCAGCACCTCTTTTGGTGCAGGGTCTCTGTTGGAGGATTGCTCTTAGGCTGCTGCAATCCCTGACCACACTCAAGGAGAGCAAGAACAACCTGAGAATTTCCATTCCTCACAGGCAGCGCTTAGCCAAGGACACATGAATGTAAAGGTATAAACACCCCTGCTCCCTTGCCCATGAGTAGAACCGTCCTAAGGTGTGACCCAGGGCATCTCTAGGGCTGCTCTGCAGGAATGAGCCAAAGTTACACTTTGAGTAGCTTCACTTGATACAGAAACCTTGCTTGGCCTCCTTCCATTCCTGATCCAATCCTCCACTCTCCTACTAGTTTATGCAGGGAGTGATTCCTGATAAATCATATTCACACGAATCCTCATCTCAGCTTTGGGAGATCAGGCCTAAAATAATCTCCCCAAATTTATATTTTCCACACATCAAATTTCAGGGTAACAGGTTTATGATGGACACTCTCTATGGCCAATTGTAGCAAGGATGGTTTCATTGAGCTAGATTCAACATTTGGCCATATCGGTTATTTCTGTAAAATCCTTTAAAGTTATATAGATCATTAATTTCTGGACCCAAAGTAGATAGAGAAAATAGAAGGAAAACAAAATTACTATAAGTCTGAAAGTACCAGTTTTGCATCTAGATGGTACTTAATACATCAGCTTAAATTTATGTCTCCATAATGACGCTCCAGTATACACACTTATACCCCTTGGGTGACTGCAAGATACCATATATACAAAGGCCCCACGTTCTCCATGTCCTCATCAACACTTGTTATTGTCCCTCTTTTTGATTATAGTCATCCTACTGTGTGAGAAATGGTATCTCATTATGGGTTTGATTTGCATTTTCCTATTGACTAATTATATTTTCTTTGACTATTTTATGTACTAACTGGCAAATTGTATAACTTCTTTAGAGAAATCTACATTCAAATCCTTTGTCCATATTTTAATTGAGTTGACTTTTCATGGTGTTTATACACTCTAGTTATCATTCTCTTATCAGATATATGATTTTCAAATATTTTCTCCCATTCTGTGGGTTGCCTTTCCACTCCCTTAACAGTATCATTTGCAGCAAAAAGTTTTTAATTTTGATGTGGTCCAATTTACCTATTTTTTCCTTTTGTCATTTGTGTTTTTGTATCATATCTAAGAAACCATTGCCTAATCCAAGGTCAAGAAGATTTATTCCTATGTATTCTTCTAGGCCTGTTATATTTAGGTCAATGAGCCATTTTGAGTTAATTTCAGTGTAAGGTCTAAGAAAGGATCCAAGTTCATTATTCTGCATGTGGATACCCAGTTGTTCCACTACATTTGTTAAACAGACTATCCTTCCTCTATTGCATTATCTTATCAGCCTTCAAATATCAGTTGACCATAAACATAGGATTTATTTCTAGACTCTCAACTCTATTCCATTGATCTATATGTCTATACTAATGCCAGTATCACACTCTCTTGATTACTGCAGCTATGTAGTGAGTTCTGAAATTGGGAAGTGTGAGTCCTCCAACTTTATCTTTTCAAAATTGTTTGCCTATTGTGAGTCTCTTCCATGTCCACATGGATTTTTTGATTGGCTTGTCAATTTCTTCAAAAATGCAAGCTACTATTTTGGGGTTTTTAAAAAATTTTTATTTATTTTTATTTTTTTTTGGCTGCATTGGGTCTTCGTTGCTGTGCGTGGGTCCTCTCTAGTTGTGGCGAGTTAGGGTACTCTTCGTTGTGGTGCATGGGCTTCTCATTGCAGTGGCTTCTCTTGTTGCAGAGCACGGGCTCTAGGTGAGCGGGCTTCAGTAGTTGTGGCTCGCGGGCTCTAGAGCGCAGGCTCAGTAGTTGTGGCGCACAGGCTTAGTTGCTCCGTGGCATGTGGGATCTTCCCAGACCAGGGATGGAACCCATGTCCCCTGCATTGGCAGGTGGATTCTTAACCACTGCACCACCAGGGAAGTCCGCAAGCTACTATTTTCAAAGGGACTGTTCTGAGACTATAGATCAATTTGGGGAGTACTGCCATTGAAACAATATTAAGTTTCATGTTCAATGAACATGAAATATCTTTCCATTTATTTACAACTTCTTTAATTCTTTTAATTGTGTTTTATAGTATTCAGCATATAATTTTGTACTTCTTTTGTCAAATGTATTCCCGAGTATTTTATTTTTTCTGATGATATTAAAAATGGAATTGTTTTCTTAATTTCATTTTCAGATTGTCATTGCTAGGATACATAAATACAATTATTATATACTGATCTTGTATCCTGCAACCTTGCTGAACTTGTTTATTAGTTCCAATAGTTTTTTATTGGATTATTTAGCATTTTCTATATGCAAGAACATACTTTATGCTAACAGACATAATTTATTTCTTCCTTTCTAATCTGAATACTTCGTATTTCTTTTGCTTGCTTAACTGTCCAGGCTAGAACCTCCAATACAATGTTCAATATAAGTAGTAAGAGCACACATCCTTGCCTGTCCCCAGTCTCAGCAGGAAAGCATACACTCTTTCATCCTGAGGTATGATGTTAGCTGTGGGATTTTCGAAAATGGCCTTTATCAACTTCAGGAAGTTCACTTCTATTCATAGTTTGCAGACTATTTTTTATCATGAAGGGGTGTTTATTTTATCAAAATAATTTTTCTGTTTCTATTGAGATGGTCATGTGATTTTTGTCCTTTAGTCTATTCACAGAGTGTACTGTATTACTTGGTTTTTGTATGTTATACAAACCTTACATTCCTGGCACAAATCCCACTTGGTTAATGTGTATAATCATTTTAATATGCTGCTACATCTGGTTTGCTACTATTTTGTTGAGAGTTTTTGCATCTATATTCATAAGGGATATTGGTCTGTAGTTAATTTTTATCTCGTTTTAGTACCTTGGATACATTGGCATAATAGAAGGTTATGGGAATTAATCCATCCTCTTCTAGTTTTGGAAGTTTCTGATGAATTGGTATTAATTCTTTTTTTAAATGCTTGGTAGATTTCACCAGTGAAGTCATGTGGGTCTGGGATTTTCTTTGTGGGAAGTTTTTCTCACTATGCTGTTTTCTTTTTTTTTTTTTATAGGTCTATTCAGATTTTCTATTTCTTTTTTAATCAGTTCTGGTAGTTCGTGTCTTTCTAGGAATTTGTCCTTTTCATCTAGGTTACCTAACTCCCTGGCAAACAGTTGTTGATAGTATTCCCTAATAATCTTTATCTAATAAGGTAGGGCAATGTCTCCTCCTTCTAAATTATCCTTGATAACAAGTTTAATTATTGATGTATAAAAGGCAAAAGAGTGTTATAAATAAATGCACTTAAAGTTGCAATTATAGCATTATTGAAAACAATCACAATACCCCGATACTCAAATAAGTACATATATTGGCCGCTTACTCTCCACTGTGATATAATCTGCTTTACATTACTGAAATTATTATACTAGCATCTTTTATTTATGGCATAATAATAGTATGAAGTGTTTTACTGTACTTTTCTTTAACCATGGAGAATATTTCTGTTTAATTTTCAAAAAGAAAATTAGCCAGTAACCTAAAGAGACATGTGGAGAAATGGGGTTAATCTTATAACTACACCTATCTCGTTTAGTTACCATCCCTCAAAATTGTTCTTATTATAAGAAGAGGCAAAGTATATTTCATTTCCTCCAGTGCTAAACAGTTTCATTTTATTCATTATTTTCTTTTTAGATATGGGGTTATTGATCCACTGATAAATTATATTAGGATCCTAACAATTCAATGTTCTTTTGTGATTTAACAATTAAGAAAGGTTTTGTCTACTATATACAAAAGAGGTAAACAACAAGGTCCTATGGTATAGCACAGGGAACTATATTCAATATCCTGTAATAAAGCATAATGGAAAAGAATATGAAAAAGAATATGTGTATATATGTATAACTGAATCACTTTGTTGTACACCAGAAACTAACACTAACAACATTGTAAATCGACTATACTTCAATTTTTAAAAAAAGAAAGGTTCTGTAATAAAATCTTCATTCTTCAAGATTCTATTTTCCACAGGAATTAGATTTCCCTTTGGGAAAAACTGGATCTTTCCTGTCTATCAATACATTATACATTTTTGCATTTCCAACCTTAAGGGTGACCTTTGCACAATGTCTTCCTACCATCTCTCATTCACACAGTTAGTATCAGTCATTAACATGGTATTTTGATTGTTAATTTAGTAATAATACATAGTGAGATAACACATGAGGAAGTAAAATGTACAACAACAATAACATAAAAGCTAAAGGGAAGGAAATGAAACTATACTATTATAACTGTTTTACACTATATGAGAAATGGTATGTTATTTGAAAAGAGAATTTGATTAAAGTTGTACTCTGCAAATTCTCAAGTAAACACTTTAAAAATAGAGGTACAGCTAACAAGCCAATGAAGGAGATAATACTCCTAATACCAATTTTCAATCTAAAACAAAACAGGAAAGAGTAAAAAAATAAAGAAAAGAAAAAGGAGTAAAAGAGTAGATGGGGGCTTCCCTGGTGGCGCAGTCGTTGAGAATATGCCTGCTAATGCAGGGGACACAGGTTCGAGCCCTGGTCTGGGAAGATCCCACATGCTGCGGAGCAACTAGGCCCGTGAGCCACAACTACTGAGCCTGCGCGTCTGGAGCCTGTGCTCCGCAACAAGAGAGGCCACGATAGTGAGAGGCCCGTGCACCGTGATGAAGAGTGGCCCCCGCTTGCCGCAACTACAGAAAGTGCTCACAGAAATGAAGACCCAACACAGCCAAAAATACATAAAATAAATTTTTTAAAAAAAAAAAGAGTAGATGGGACACATAGAAAGCATATTAGTAGTTGCATTACATTTAAATCATGTAACATGCTAAATAAAATACATTGTAATATTTGATTAAAAAGCAAAATATAATTATATGCTGCCAACAAAAACCAAAACAAGGAAAAAACATATCATACTAACACTAGTCAAAGGAAAGGTGAGGAAAACTATAATAATATCAGACAAAGTATATTTCAGAGCATGGAATGAATATTACCAAGGATAAAAACAGTTATTTAGTAATGATAAAGGGGTCAATTTTTTAAAAAGGATATGCATCTTTCAATGCACTGATTGAAAGATCTTTGAAATAAATGAAGTAAAAACTTTGAGAACTAAAAGAAGTAGAATAGACCACAATTATAGTTGGAGATTGTAAGCCCCTCTATTAACAATTAAGAGCATAAGGAAATAGCAAATCAGTAATTACATAAAAGATTTGAACAAGTTATCAACCTAACTAACTTATTTGGCATTTATATGACACTCCATTTAAAAAATAGGAAAGAAATCATAGAATGTTCTCTGACCAAAAACAAAATTGAATTAGAACTCAATAACAGAAAGAAATTGAGAAAATCAGCAAATATTTATAAATTAAACAATGCACCACTAAATAACCCATGGCCCAAATAAGAAATCACAAAGTAAATCACAAATTATTTTGAACTAAATAGAAATGAAAACAAACCAAAATTTGTAGTAGGCAGCTAAAGCAGTGTTTATATGAAAATGTAAAGCAGTAAATCCTTCATTAAAAAAGAAGAAAGTTTTAAAATTAATGATTTAATCTTCCACACTGGGAAATTTGAAAAAGATTAAATTGAACAGAAAGTAAACAGAAAGAGAAATGAGAGTATGGAAAATTTGAATGGCAAAATCACCTAACTGGCTTAAATGACATTTATAGAACAGCCAACCCAACAACAGCAGAATTCATATTCTTCAAGTACACAAGAGACATTCATAAATATAGATCACATACTGGGCCATAAAACAAGCCTCAAGAGACTTAAATGGACTCAAGTCACACATATCATAGTCTCTGACCACAATGGAATAAAATTAGAAATCAATAACAAAGATTTCTGGAAAATCTTTTAAATATTTGAAGAAAAATTAAAACCTTCTAAATAATCTCTGGGACAAAGAAGTCACAGAAAAAAATAAAAAATTATTTTGAAGTGAATGAAAATTAAAACACTGTCGATCAAAACTTGTGGGATTTTGCTAAAGCAATATTTTGGGGAAATTCATATTTCTAAATGCATATATTAAAAATAAGGAAAGGTTTCAAACCAAGAACCTGAATTTCAACATTAAGAAACTACAAAGACACCTTAAGCTAATTCAATGTTATATGTCAATTATATCTCAATAAAACTGGGGGCGGGGGGAGGAGAAACTAGAATGAAAAAAAGAGTAAATTAAACCCAAAGTAAGCAGAAGAAAGGAAATAATAACCATTATTATGGAAATAAATATGAGAAAACAGAAAATACAATAGAAAAAAAAAAAGAAGAAACCAAAGGCTAATTCTTTGAGAAAAGGCAATAAAATCAATAAACTTCTAGCAAGACTGACCAGGAAAAAAGAAGCAAAATACAAATTATCATATGTCAGGAGTGAGAAAGGTGACATAAGTACAGATTCTACAAATATTAAAAAAGATAAATTGGGAGTATTATAAATAACTTTATGACAAGAAATTTGACAACTTAGTTAAAATTATCAAATTCCTTGAAAGATAATAAGTGAATAAAATCACCTAAGAAGAAACAGATAATCTAAATGGCTCCATATCTACTGAATATATTAAATTACAGTTGACCCTTGAACAATGGGGAAGCTGGGGTGCCAACACCCTGTGCAGCTGAAAATCCACCTGTAACTTAACAGTTGGTTCTCCGTATCTGTGGTTCCACATCCATGGATTCAACCAATCATAGATCATGTAGTACTGTAGCACTAAAAACAATCCCCATATAAGTGGACCTGCACAGTTCAAACCCGTGTTGTTCAAGGGTCAACTGTAGTAGTAAAAATCCTTTTCGTGATGAAATCTCCTGGCCAGATAACTATACTGATGAATTTTAACAAACATTTAAGGAAGAAACTATACCAATTCTACATAAAGTTCTATATAAACTCAGAAAATTGAAAAGAATAGTTCCAAACTCATTGCCTAAGGCCTGCATTACCTTGGTACCAAAACCAGGAAAAGATATTTTGAGAAAATAAATAAATAAATAAATAAATAAATAAATAAATAAATACATACATACACCTCCTGAACTTACGTGAGAAAAAAATCTAAGCAAAATTTTAACAAATCCAGCAATATAGGAAAGGATTAAATGTCATAAACAAGAGGAGTTTATCTTAGAAATGCAAAATTGCTTTAGCATTTGAAAGTCAATCAGTGTAATTCACATCTTAACAAACCCAAGAAGAAAACCCTCATAATCATCTTGGTAGACAAAGAATACACATTTGAAAAAAATCCAACATCCTTTCCAGTTAAAAATCTCTCAGTAAATTAGAAATAGAAGGAAACTTCCTAACCTGATAAAGGGGATCTGTGAAAAAACTACAACTAATATATTACTTAGAGGTGAAATGCTGAATGTCTTCCTCCTCATATCCAGGATGTGACAAGGATTTCTGATCCCACCACTGGTGGTACTAGCTAGTACAATAACCCAAGAAAAACAAATTTAAAAAATTATGATTGGAACATATAATAATTAATTGAAATATTTAACAAACAATTGAAAAACTATAATTTAAAAAATATCATTTATTATATAGTCAAAAACATGAAATATTTAAGGATAAATCTAATGAAAACTGTGTAAGACCTATACACTGAAAGCTATGAAATTTGCTCAGAGAAACTAAAGATCTAAGTAAATGGAGTTGATATGTTTATGGGTCAGAAGACTCAATATTGTTGAGCTGTCAATTACTCTCAAATTTATCTATAAGGTTAATGTAACCTCAATCAAAATCATACCAGGTATTTTTTGGTAGAAATTAATAAATTTATTCTAATATCTATATGAAAATGCAAAATAACTTTAATTACCAAAATAACTTAGAAAAAGGACAAAGTTGGAGAACTTGATTTCAAGGCTTATTTTAAAGCTACAATAATCAACACACTGTGCTACTGGTATAAAGATATACTAATATATCATTAGACCAGAAGACAGAATTCAGAAATAGATAATACAGTTATGGCCAAATGATTTTTAAGAGAGGTGCAAAGACAGTTCAGTAGAGGAAAGACAGTTTACTTAGCAAATGGTGCTGAAACAAGTGAATATCCATAAGCAACAAAGAAAGAATTTAAATCCATATTTCACATCATATATAAAATTTAACTCAAAATGGATCACAGACCTACATATAGAAGCCAAAACTATAAAACTACAGAACTTCTAGAAGAAAAGAGGAAAAAACAAATATGACCTTGGGTTAGGCAAATATTTCTTAAATACAACATCAAAAGCACAACTCAAAAAAAATCACCAGTTGAATGTCTTCAATACTAAAACTTGTGTTCTTTGATACTGCTGAGAGATTTCAAAGATCAACAACAGGTTGGGAGAAAAATATTTGCAAAGCACATATCTAATAAAGAACTTATTTTCAAAAATATATAAAGAATCCCTGAAACTTAACAATAAGAAGACCACCCACTAAAAAATGGACCGATTTGAAAAAGCGTATCAGAAAAAAGATATAAGGATGAGAAATAAACAAAAGATGTTCAACATCTAAGAAATGCAAGTTAAAAAACCATAGTGAGATACTGATACACACTTATTATAAAAGCTAAAATTAAAAAGACTGACTATGGGACTTCCCTGGCAGTCCAGGGGTTAAGACTCCGTGCTTCCAATGTAGGAGGTGAAGATTCCATCCCTGGTCAGGGAACTAAGATCCCACCTGCCTTGCAGCATGGCCCCAAAAAAAAAGACTGACGGTGCCAATGTTGGCAAGGATATGCAGGAACTGAAATTCTCATACACAGCTGGTAGGAATACTAAAAGGTACAAACACTTTGGAAAACAGTATGACAGTTTCTTAAAAGCTTAAACATGCATCTACCATATGATCTAGGCAATCCACTCCTGGATATTTACCAAATAGCAACATCCATTCAAGAACATGTACACAAATGTTCATGGCAGGTTGGTTTGTAACGATCAAAAAAATGAAGCCAACCCAAATGTCCATCAAGTAATTGATAATCATACTGTGCTATATCCATATAATAAAATACTGCTCAGAATTTAAGAGGAATTTACTATTTGATATGGGAATTAACACGAGTGAATCTGAAATTAATTATTCCCTCTGAAAAAAGCCATACAGAAAAGGGTACATCTATATGATCCAATTTATGTACAGCTCTAAAAAATTCAAACCAATCTAAACTAAACTAAAAATTTCACGACAAACAGACCAGTCATTGTCTGGGGATGGGGGGCCTAGAGACAGCAGCAGAGAGCAATTACCAAATGGCACACGAAAACCCCTGAGAGGGATGGCTATATTCTAGTGACAGTTTCACAAGTGATTAATGTCAAAACTTATCAAATTGTGTATTTAAATGCATACTATTTATTTTTTGTCAATTATACCTCAATAAAGCCATTAAAAATAAATATGGTCACATGAAAAAAGATGAGGATTATAAACAACTTCATGCTGATGATTTTGACTACCTAGATGGAATAAAGTTTTTGAAAGACAAATACAATACTGCTAGAGCTCATTCAAAAATATATATATATATATAACTTTAATATTTTTAAAATAAATTAAGTTCACAATCAAAATCAACCACAAGAAGTGGAACTTACAGTAGTACCAAGGCAAGAAGGTAGAATGATCCCCTTCTGCAGAAAACAAGTATAAAATTTAAAAAAATTTTTCATACTATTTTGAGACATGGGAAACTGAACAAAGACAAACACACACTGAGAAGCAAAAACCCCAACAACATAGGGTGATTATAGCAGTAATCTACTGTGAATCTACGAGCTTCCTGTCTTGAGTTACTCCCATCGATGCACCCTCCACTCAGCTACCAAAGCGTAGTTCAGTGATGTGAGACTGACAACATAAACAGTACCTTTGCAGCCAGTGGCGGTGAACTCAAATTGCTTTGTAGGGGGATAGGGAGTAATGCTGATAATTGAAGACTTTGGTGGCTTAAAGTTACAGAGTCATGTCAGAGCACAAAGGAAATGCCCAGGGCCTTGCAAGCACAGCCATGCTAAAATGATTCAGGCTGAATAACAGACAAGGAAAAAAATTAAGGGGGTGATCCTAGAAATTAGAGAGCCACGTAAGGGCTGAGATTAGCTTTCACACAACTCTGGCTGACTGCTAAACCACACATGCACTGGGGAGACCCAGAAGAAACCGTTAAAAAAAATGAAAGTCAAGGGAAACTTGAGAATTGAATACAACTTTGAATGCATTTCTGAAATGACACAGCTCAGTGCAAAAGGGTGGAGGCCTAATGGGCTCAAAGTATCTGAGCACAAACTTTTTCCAAATCAAAGGTTGATAACCACCATATACAGGCACAGGTGCAATCCCTGTGAAGCCAGACTAAAAATATATATAAATAAGAATTTTTAAAAAGGAAAATAGAAAACTTAGCTGAAACATTAGGGGCTACACAGGTGCAGGAGACAGACTCCACAGTAGTCCAGGCAAATTACTAAAACAAAAACATACACAAACAAATGATTTTTTAAAACTAGAAAAAATACAATAGAAGCCAGACATGCTATATGATATAAAATTATCTATTTCAACCAAAAATTACTCAACAAGCAAACAAAAAGAAAAGTGTGACCCAGACTTAGGAGAAAAACGGTCAATATAAACAAACTGCACCTAGATGTTGCATTTAGCTATAGCCTCAAAACAGCTATTATAAATATGCTCAAAGAATTGAAGAAAACATATGTAAATACCTAAAGGATAATGTGGTAACAGTGAGTTAAAAATCAGGAATCACAACAGAAGAATTAAAACTATAAAAAAGAACACAATGGAAATTCAAGATTTTAAAAGTACAATAACTTAACATGAAAGAGTCAGTACTTGGGTTCAACTGCAAATTTGAGACTGCAGAATAAAGACAGTAAACTTGAAGGTAGATCAAGCAAATTATCCCATTTTTAAAAGATCTTTAAAAGCCAAAGAAAAAATGAACAGAGCATCAGAGTTCTATGAGACAATGTAAAGCATGCCACCTATGCGTAATGGGAGTCTCAAAAGGAAAAAAGGGGGGAATGCATAAAGATATTTGAAGAAATAATAGCCAAAACTAAATTTTACTTTAAAAAATCCATAAACTTAAAGATCCAATAAGTTTAATGAACCCTCTGTAAAGTATTCACAAAGAGAATCACAACTAGAAACATCATAGTAGTCAAACTCTTGAAAGACAAAGATAAATAGAAAGTCAATATAAACCACAACTACCTCCTCACACCATAATAAAAAATTTACACGAAAGAGATAATAGGCTTAAATGTAAGAGCTGAAACTATACATTTCCTAGAAGAAACATAAGAAAAAAATGTGATTTTGAGTGACACAATTATTAAATGACTCAAAAAGCATAAACAATAAAAGAAAAAAATTGATAAATTGGACTTTATCAAAAGTAAAACTTTAGCTCTTCAAAACACAGTGTTTTTAAAATGAAAATACAGGCCAAATTCCATGGCAAAATATTTGCAAAACACATATCTGATAAGGGACTTGTACTGACAATATATAGAGGATTCTTACAACTCACAAATAAGTCAAAGAGCCCAATAAAATGCTGAACAAAACACTTGAATGGACACTTTAGAAAAGAAGATATAAAAATGGCAAATAAGCACTTGTATAGATGCTCAAGATGATGAGTCATTAGGGAAATACAAATTAATGACACTGTGTGATACCACTGCATGTCCAATAGTATTGATAAAATGAAGACTGACAATGAAATTTTGGTGAGGATATGCAGAAACAGGATACCTCATGCATTGCTGGTGAGACTGTAGAATGGTTGTAGACACTTTGGGAAACTGTCAGTTTATTAAAAAGTTTAACATACACTCATTACATGAAATAGGAAATTACTCCTAGGTATCTATCCAAGAGAAATTAAAATATATTTTCACATAACCACTTGTATAATACAAGTATGCTCATAACAGCATTGTTCATAATATCCAAAATTTAAAGACAATCCAAATGCCGACGAACTGGTGAATGGATAAAGAAATTGTGGTATGTACACACAAAGGAATACTGCTGATACTGTTTTGATTAATATTGCTTTGTAATATACTTTAAAATCAAAAAGTGTGATGCCTCCAGTTTTGTTCTTTCTCAAGATTGTTTTGGTTATTTGGGGTCTTCTGTGGTTCCACTGAAATGTTGGCAGGGACTGCACTGAATCTGTAGAAGGCTTTTGGTAGTATGGGCATTTTAACAATATTAACCCTTCCAATTCATGAACATGCAATACCTTTCCATTTATTTGTATCTTCTTCAATTTCTTTCATCAATGTCTTATAGTTTTTGGTGTATAGATCTTTCACTTCCTTGATTAACTTATTCCTAAGTATTTTATTGTTTTTTATAGTATTGTAAGTGGGATGGTTTTCTTTCTTTTTCAGATAATTCACTGTTACTGTATAAAAACACAGCTGAATGGTACTAGCAAAAACAAACACATAGATCAACTGAGCAGAATCAAGAACAAAAAAATAAACCCAGGTATATATGAACAACTAATATTAAGCAAGGAAGCTAGGAATACTCAATGAGAAAAAGGATAGTGTCTTCAATAAATGTTACTAGGAAAACTGGATAGTCACATGCAAAAAAAAAAAAAGAGAGAGAGAGTAATTGGACCTCTATCACACCACTCACAAAAATTAACTCAAAATGGATTAAGGACTTAAATGTAAGACTTGAAACCATAAAACTCCTAAAAGAAAACACAGGGGGTAAGCTCACTGACATTGGTCTTGGCAATGATTTTCTGGATATGGCACCAAAAGCACAAGCAACATAAGCAGAAATCAATGAGTGGGAATATATTTAAAATTTCTGCACAAAGAAAGGGGGATCAAGATGACAGAGTACGAAGATCCTGAACTCACTTTCTCCCATAGGCACACCAAAATTACAACAACTTATGAGGGACTTATGTATAAGAATGCCATTAACACTAGAAGAAAGTGTTTTCCACAAGTAAATATATAAAGAGGGAGCTACAACAAGACGGGTAGGAGGGGCGCAGAAGCAGTCTAGTCAGGACCCACACCCCTAGGTTGATGATCCAAAAGCAAGAGATATCACACAACTGTAGAGGTCCTCCCCAAAAAGCAAGAGGTCTGAGCCCCATATTGGGCTCCCCATCCTGGGGCTCCTGCACTGGGAAGATGAGCCCCCAGAATGTCTGTCTTTGAAAACCAGCAAGGTGTACACTCAGGAGAGGTGGAAGGCTATAGGAAACAGACACTCCAGCCTAAAAGGGCATGCACAAAATCTCACATGCTCCAAGTCTCAGCTCAGGAATTTGAATGGTGCCTGGGTCAGACCCACTTGCTGATCTTGAGGAGCCTCCTCGAGGGGCAAAAGGCATCTGGGAATCCCCTGGGGATTGAGATGCTGGTGGTGGCCATTTTTAGAATCTTGTTCTACCACAACGCCACCAGCACTGGCAAGCACCATATTGGAATCCTCCATCTAGCCTATTAGCACAAGGTGCTTGCCCCACCAAACAGTGGACCTATAGTAGTCACATACCACTAGGCCACACAGTTGCCACACAGGAAGCCTACCCAGCCTATAGGGGCTACAGCAGTCATGTACTACTGTGCCACACAGTCTACTGTGCCACACAGTCAGCTGTGCAGGAACCCTACCATGCCCACCAGTGGGCCTGCAGAAAATGCACATGGTAGGCCTTCACAGCCAGCTGGACCAGGGGCCAGCACTGCCTACCAGTGCACCCACAGCAGTCAGGCCAGGCACAACCAAAGTGTGCACACATCCCACACAGGGAACACCCTTGAAGCATCTAACTCTGGTGGCCACAAGGTAGCAAGCTGCCGGGCCCCACAGGATGTCTCCTACACAAGATCACTTCTCCAAGATTGGGAGATGTAACCAACCTACTTTACACACAGAAATATATAAAGAGAATTAGGCAAAATGAGGAGACAAAGGAATACATTCCAAACAAAGAAACGAGACAAAATCTAAGAAAAAGAACTAAATGAAATGGATAAGCAATGTACCCAACAAAGAGTTCAATGTAATGGTCATAAAGATGCTCACTCGACTCAGAAGAAGAATAGATGAACATAGTGAGAATTTTAACAAGGAACTAGAAAATATAAAAAAGACCCAATCAGAAAGGAAGAAATCAATAACTAAAATAAAAAACACACTAGAAGGAATGAATAGCACACTAAGTAATACAGAAGAATGCATAAATGAGCTAGAATATAGAATAGTAAAAATCACCCATTTAGAACAACAAAAAGAAAAACAAATTTAAAAAATGAAAACAGTTTAAGAGATCTTTGGGATGACATCAAGCATACCAACATTTGCATTATAGGGGTCCAAGAAGGAGATGAGAGAGAAGGGGATCAAAAATGTATTTGAGGAAATTATAGCTGAAAACGTCCCAAACCTGAAGAAGGAAACAGATATCCGGGTACAGGAAGCACATAGAGTCCCAAACAAGATGAACTCAAACAGACCCACATGAAGACATAACATAATTAAAATGACAAAAGTTAAAGATAAAGAGATATTTCCTAAAGGCGGCAAGAGAAAAACAAAGAGTCAGTTACGAGGGGACCCCCATAAGACTATCAGCTGATTTCTCTGAAGAAACTCTGCAAGGCAGAAGGGAGCGGCACGAAAGATTCAAAGTACTGAAAGGGAAAAAAACTGCAACCTAGGATACTATACACAGCAATACTCTCATTTAGAATCAAAGGAGAGATAAAGAATTTCTCATACAAACAGAACTAAGAGTTCACCAATACTAAACCTACCCTAAAAGAAGTGTTAAAGGGGCTTCTCTAAGTGGAAAACAAAAGGCTGCAACAAAAAGTAAGAATTTATAAGAAAGGAAAAATCCCACTAGTAAAGACAATAGCCAAGATATGGAAGCAACCCAAATGCCCATCAACATATAAATGGATAAAGAAGCAGTGGTGTTTATACACACACACGTGTGTGTGTGTGCGTGTGTGTGTGTGTGTGTAATGGAATATTACTCAGCCACAAAAAAGAATGAAATATTGCCGTTTGCAGCACCATGGAGAGACCCAGAGATTATCACAGTAAGTGAAGTAAGTCAGAGAAAGACAAATATCATAGGATATCATTTATATGTGGAGTCTTAAAAAGTGATACAAATGAACTTATTTACAAAATAGAGACTCACAGACATAGAAAACAAACTTATGATTACCAAAGGCAAAAGGGTGGGGGGAGGGATGAATTAGGGATTTGGGATTAACAGATACACATTACTACATATTACATAGATAAACAAGGTCTTAGTGTATAGCACAGGGAACTATATTAAATATCTCATAATGAACTATAGTGGAAAAGAACATGAATATATATATGTATATATGTGTGTGTGAATCACTTTGCTGACCACCAGAAACTAACACAAAACTGTAAATAAACTATGCATCATTTGAAGGGTTTTCTCTAAGTGAAAAAGAAGTAAGAATCTACAGAAAGGGGGAAAATTCCATTAGGAAAGGAAAATATATAGTAAGGGCAGAGGACCAACCACTTAAGTAAGCTAGTATAAAGATTAAAAGAAGAAAAAAATTGTAAAAGCAACTGTAATTACAACAAACAGTTAAGGGATAAACATGAGGATGTAAGTATCAAAACATCAAAAACACAAAATTTGGGGGAGGAGAGTAAAAATGAAGATCTTTTAGAATGTGTTTGAACTTCAGTGACTATGTGTTTGACCAATCACAACTACTGAAATTGAAACTGTGATTAAAAAACTCCCAACAAACAGAAGTCCAGGACCAGATGTCTTCACAGGCAAATGCTATGAAATATTTAGAGAAGAGTTAACACCTATTCTTCTGAACCAGTTTCAAAAAACTGCAGAGGAAGGAACACTCCCAAACTCATTCTATGAGGCCACCATCACCCTGATACCAAAACCAGACAAAGATATCACAAAAAAAGAAAATTACAGGCCAATGTCACTGATGAACATAGACACAACAATCTTAAACAAAATAAGAGCAAACTGAATCGAACAACACATTAAAAGGATCATACATCATGATCAAGTGGAATTTAACCCAGGGATGTAAGGATTTTTCAATATCTGCAAATCAATCAGTGTGACACATCAAATTAACAAATTAAAGAATAAAAACCATATCATCATCTCCATAGATGCAGAAAGAGCTTTTGACAAAATTCAACACCCATTTATGATGAAAGGTCTCCAGAAAGTGGGCATAGAGGGAACCTACCTTAACATAATAAAGGTCATATATGACAAACCCACAGCTAACACACTCAATGGTGAAAAGCTGAAAGCATTTCCTCTAAGATCAGGAACAAGACAAAGATGTCCACTCTCACCACTTTTATTCAACATAGTTTTGGAAGTCCTATCCACAGCAATCAGAGAAGAAAAAGAAATAAAAGGAATCCAAATTGGAAAAGAAGGAGTAAAACTGTCACTGTTTGCAGATGACATGATACTATACATAGAAAATCCTAAAGATGCTGTCAGAAAACTACTGTACTAGAACTCATCAATGAATTTGGTAAAGATGCAGGATACAAAATTGATACACAGAAATCTGTTGCATTTCTATACCCTAGCAATGAAAGATCAGAAAGAGAAATGAAGGAAATAATCCCATTTGCCATAGCATCAAAAAGAATAAAATGCCTAGGAATAAACCTACCTAAGGAGACAAAAACCTGTACTCCGAAAACTACAAGATGCTGATGAAAGAAATCGAAGATGACACAAACAGATGGAAAGATATACCATGTTCTTGGGTTGGAAGAATCAATATTGTCAAAATGACTATACTATCCCAGGCAATCTACAGACTCAATGCAATCCCTATCAAATTACCAGTGGCATTTTTTGCAGATCTAGAACAAAAAGTCTTAAAATTTGTATGGAAACACAAAAGACCCTGCATAGCCAAAGCAATCTTGAGAGAGAAAAACAGAGCTGGAGAAATCAGGCTCTCTGACTCCAGACTATACTATAAAGCTAACAATAATCAAAACAGTATGATACTGGCACAAACACAGACTTATAGATCAATGGAACAGGGTAGAAAACCCAGGGATAAACACACGCACCTATGGTCACCTAATCTATGACAAAGGAGGCAAGACTATACAATGGAGAAAAGACAGCCTCTCCAATAAGTGGTGCTGGGAAAACTGGAAAGCCACATGTAAAAGAATGAAATTAGAACATTCTCTAACACCATACACAAAAATAAACTCCAAATGGATTAAAGACCTAAATGTAAGACCTGAAACCACAAAACTCCTAAATGAGAACATAGGCAGAACACTCTCTAACTTAAATCATTAGGAATATTTTTTTGGATCTGTCTCTTAAGGCAAAAGAAATGAAAGCAAAATAAACAAATGGGACCTAATTTAACTTAAAAGCTTTTGCACAGAAAAGGAAACCATCAACAAAACAAAAAGACAACCTAGTGAATGAGAGAAAATATTTGCAAATGATGTGACTGACAAGGGATTAATATTCAAAATATATAAATAGCTCACACAGCCCAGTATCAAAAAAATAAACAACCAGATTTTAAAAATAGGCAGAACTCAATAGACATTTTTTCAAAGAAAATATATAGATTGCTAACAGGCACATGAAAGGATGCTCAACATTCCTAATTATTAGAGAAAGGCAAATCACAACCACAATATCTCCTCACACCTGTCAGAATGACTATCATCAAAAAGTCTACAAATAGCAAACGTTGGCGAGGATCTGGAGAAAAGGAAACCCTTGTACGCTGTTGGTAGGAATGTAAATTGGTGCAGCCACTATGGAAAAGCAGATGGAGTTTCCTCAAAATACTAAAAAATAGAGCTACCATATGATCCAGCAATTCCACTAGTGGGCATATATCCAAAAAACACAAAAACGCTAGTTTTTAATAAACTAATAAATGCACCCCAATGTTCATAGTAACACTATTTACAATAGCCAAGATATGGAAGCAACCCAAATGTCCTTCAACATATGAATGGATAAAGAAATGTGGTTTATGTATACAATGGAATATTACTCTACCATAAAAAAGAATGAAATTCTACCATTTACAACAACATGGATGTACCTAGAGAGTATTATGCTTAGTGAAATAAGTTAGACAAAGACAAATATTGTATGTTATCACCGGTATGTGGAATCTAAAAAATAAAACAAACGAATGTATATAGCAAAACAGAAACTGACTCAAAGATATAGAAAACAAACTAGTAGATACCACTGGGGAGAGGGAAGGGGGGAGGGGCATGATAGGGGCATGGGATTAAGAGATACAAACTACTATATATAAAATAGAGAAGCAACAAGGATATATTATATAGCACAGGGAAATATAGCCATTATTTTGTAATAACTCTAAACAGAGTATAATCTATAAAAATACTGACTCACTATGCTGTACCCCTGAAACTAATATAATATTGTAAATCAACTAAACTTCAATAAAAAATAAAATTAAAAGAAAATTGTCAGAGGACCTGTATAGACAGTATTCCAAAGAAGACATACAAGTGCACAACAGGCACAGGAAAAGATGCTCAACATCACTATCATCAGGGAAATGCAAATAAAAACCACGAGATACCACCTCACACCTATCAGAATGGCCATCATCAGAAAGACAAAAAATAACACGTGTTGGTGAGGGTGTGGAGAAAAGGGAGCCCTTGTGCACTGTTAGTGTTATTGTAAGTGAGTGTAGCTAGTATGGAAAACAGTTTGGAGGTTTCTCAAAAATTTAAAATTACAGTTACCATACAATTCAGCAATTTCACTTCGTATTTTTCCAAAGAAAACAAAACACTAATTCAAAAAGATATATGCTTTTTTAAAAATTTTAAATAATTTATTTTTCCAATCACGAGAGAAGGTTCTTAAATTAAATGATACCTCTAAGGCAGTGATTCTTTTTTTTTTTTTAACATCTTTGTTGGAGTATAATTGCTTTACAATACTGTGTTAGTTTCTGCTGTATAACAAAGTGAATCAGCTATATGTATACATATATCCCCATATCCCCTCCCTCTTGCGTCCCCTCCCACCCTCCCTATCCCACCCCTCTAGGTGGTCACAAAGCACCGAGCTGATCTCCCTGTGCTATGCGGCTGCTTCCCACTAGCTATCTATTTTACATTTGGTAGTGTATATATGTCAATGCCACTCTCTCACTTCGTCCCAGCTTACCCTTCCCCCTCCCCGTGTGATCAAGTCCATTCTCTACGTCTGCATCTTTATTCCTGTCCTGCCCCTAGGTTCTTCAGAACCACTTTTTTTTTTTAGATTCCATGTATATGTGTTAGCATACGGTATTTGTTTTTCTCTTTCTGACTTACTTCACTCTGTATGACAGACTCTAGGTCCATCCACCTCGCTACAAATATCTCAATTTCGTTTCTTTTTATGGCTGAGTAATATTCCATTGTATATATGTGCCACATCTTCTTTATCCATTCATCCGATGATGGACACTTAGGTTGCCTCCATGTCCTGGCTATTGTAAATAGAGCTGCAATGAACATTGTGGTACATGACTCTTTTTGAATTATGGTTTTATCAGGGTATATGCCCAGCAGTTGGATTGCTGGGTCGTACGGTAGTTCTATTTTTAGTTTTTTAAGGAACATCCATACTGTTCTCCATAGTGGCTGTATCAATTTACATTCCCACCAACAGTGCAAAAGAGTTCCCTTAAAAAAAGATATATGCACCACTATGTTCACTGAAGCATTATTTACAATAGCCAGGATATGGAAGCAAACTAAGCGTTCATTGATAGATGAATGTATGAAGATGTGGAATATAGTCAGCCATAAAAAAAAATGAATGCTTGCCATTTGTGACAACGTGGGTAGATCTAGAGGGTATCATGCTAAGTGAAATAAGTCAACTGGAGAAAGAAATATACCATACCGTACTTTTCATCAGTGCCTCAGCCACCTATGAGGTTAAATGCTAGGTCTGGAACAGGTACATCATCACCTGCACTGCACTCTATTAGTCAAGGTAAGTCATAAGGCAAGCCCACACTCAATTCGAAGGAAAACAGACTCCAACTTTGGAAGTGAGGAGTGGTATGCAAGTATTGGTAGGGAAGAAACTGATGGAAGCCATTTTTGGAGACTACCACGCATACTCGAAAACATTGAAAAACAAAAACATATATACCAACAGAGTTAAGCTAGTATAACATGGTAAACCTTGAATTTAACTGACATCAGCTCAATTATCAGAAGGGAAATTTTTTAAATAGAAGTTCTGTATTAGAAAGGATAATCAGCTTTAGTTGTTGCAACAGACAATCACCGACATTTCTCAGGCTTAACACCGTAAAAGTTTTTCCCTTGTTCACTCAAACCTGATGTAGATTGGATCGCCTTCCACTATCTGGTATTTACTTTATCTGGAACATGTGGTCTCTGGGCAAGGGATGGAGGAATGAAAGACAGGTCACTTCACAATCAGTAGCAGAAAACTATTCACATGGTCCAAATCTAACTGCAAAGGAGGCTGGGAAAGCACATGAGTTATTTGGTGAGCACTAAATGTCTCTGCCACAGTATATTAACTAGATACCCCTAAAAATAATTTTTTAAAAAATTAAGGGTATATATGCATACATGCATTTTATCTGGAGTCAGGTTCATATTGACAGGTTCATTTTACCTGGAGTCAGCTCTTGTCATATTCTCAAAGGAATATGTAACCCTCAAAATATTAAGACCCTCTGTTCTGAAGACAGGGACTCTGGGAGAGAAATTCTAAGAGTTTAAATGATATCCAGTATAATAAAATAAAATTGAGCAGCAGGGACCATGCAAAATACAAACTAATCAGGCTCTGGTAATAGTTTGAATTTAAGAGAAATTACCTTTTTCTGCCAGTGAGATGAATACACTAAACAGCAAATGTGAGCCTGAACCTAGGGGCATGTAAACGGTAGCTGATTTTATACCTAATAGTGAGTACCTCTCACTCCCCTACCCTTATCTCGTCACTCCCTCCTTCCCTCTCCCCGCCGGTAACTACTAGTCTGTTCTCTGTATCTGTTAAAGCCTATATATTGGTACTTTTAAAAGGCTCACATGATTGGGTCAGGCCTACCCAGGTGATCTCCATAAGGTAAACTGACTTGGGACTTTAATTATATCTGCAAAATCGCTTCACAGCAGCACCTAGATTAATGTTTAACTCCATAACAAGGGGTCAAGTATCTTAGAGGATCAGCATCTTTAGAATTCTGCCTACCACATTGGGTGATCATAGTTTTCATAGAGAAATCAAGAGGAAGCTTTAAAAACAAAGATGATTTGAAATGTAAAGAGTCTACAAGTAAGGGGGAAAAGTTACAGACGTTTTAGTTTGGAAGTCAGGTTTAGGGTGATCTTGGCAATGCCTTCAAGAAGAAAAGAGAACTTTATAGTTCTGCTGTTGAATGTTCGTTCTCTGGATTGAGAGTGAACAGATCTAGATAATAATGGTCCCATTATTTTTTACGGATTCAGTATTTTTGGTCTTTTTATTATATATATATGCATGTGTGAATAGATACACGACACATACATGTATACGCACACACATGTATTTTCATATGTACTTGTTCATATATATCATTTTTACATGAATTGATCATTACATAAATTGCTGTTTACATAATTTTTTTCCTTTACAATTCTGCTGCTTTTTCTAACTGAACAATATGCTCTGGAGAGCTTTTTAATGTTCATACCTATAGAGTGCCTCATTCTTTTTACAGATGCATAGTATTCAACAGTCTAGATCTAACCTAATGTAAAAAATAAGATCACCTATTGATGGTCATGGAGCTACGAGTGGTAGCTGTGTGATCTTAAGAGAATTGTTTAACATCTCTTTGCCTCAACTGCTCATTTATAAAACGATGATAAAAATAGTACCTCCCTCATAGGATAGACTTGGTTATGTTTCAGTAATAAACCATTCCAAATCTCAATGGCTTAAAACAGTAACTATCTATCTTGCCCGTGCTTTATGCCCATCGCAGGTCAACAGCAGAGCTACGCTCTTCTTAGTAACTCAGGGTTTCCAGTTAATGGAGAAGCCACCATCTGTAATTTTTCCTTTTGTCATGCCAGAAATAAAGGGAGCTCTGAAAGGATTTCAAAATGGCAACTGAATGATCCAGCCAGTAAGCAGCACACATCAGTTTGACTCCCAACTCATTGTCCAGAACCAGTCCCATGGCCTTACCCAGCCAGAAGGGAACCAGGAAATAACAATTATCTCTGTTCCTGAAAGATGGACAGCAGGAAATATTTGATGGAAAGCATTAAAGACCATGACAAGGATCAAACGACTTAATTCTTAGTATAGCATCTAGTTCATAGTAAGTGCTCAGTACATGATAACTATTATTTTTAAAATATCCATCATTATAACAATGCTGTAACAAATATCTTTGCACACCAATATTTGTGTGCAAATGCAAGTATTTACTGATAATAGATTTCTAGAAGCAGAACTGCAAGGTCATAAAATATAGGTATTTTTAATTTTGAGAAATATTTTAAATTGCTTTCTTTCTCCTCCATTTGTGTTACATAAGTTGCCAATGTAATTGGGAGAGGACTCAGGAAGTTTGACTTGTAAGGTCTTTGTGAAAGATTTGATCACTGAGTCAGCCTTAGACTGGAGCTTTGTCTCACTCCAATGACAAGAGGGATGTCCTGCAGGAGGAAAAAACATTTCGAGATACTGCCTGATAAATAATCACTGAGTTCTCTGAAGTTATCCCAAAACAATATGACCCCAGGGTCATAAAAGAAAGGTAAGGCACAAAAAGGTTATATATGTCTCACACTGGAGTACCTCATGAGTTCAGGTAGCTATAAGACAGGGGGATGAAATTGGACTTTTTTTTTTCTCAACTACAAATATCGGTCTTAGAATTCTACATGCAATCCTACTTTAATCATATGCCTTAGTACGTGATCTCTTTAGATCATTTCCAAGTCGAATAGTCTGCAACATTAGTATTATTTTAATTCTTTATTCAACAATTATTGACCATCTGCTTTATGTCTGTCACTGTCAGAGATTAATAAATGTAAGCCTTGTCTTTAAGGAATGCACAGCTACTATAGAAGATCAACTTAAAATAAGCGCCATATACCCATGAAAAGATGTTCAACATCACTAATTATTAGGGAAATGCAAATAAAACCACAATGAGACATCACCTAATGCCTGTTAGAATGGCTATTATCAAAAAGGCAAGAAATAAGTGTTGGTGAGGATGCAGAGAAAAGGGAACCCTCATGCACTGTTGATAGGAATTTAACTGGTGCAGCCACTATGGAAAACAGTATGGAGGGTCCTCAAAAAATTAGAACTACCATATGGCCCAGTAATTCCACTCCTGGGTATTTATCCAAAGAAAACAAAAACACTAATTAAAAAAGATATATGCACCCCTATGTTCATAGCAGCATTATTTACAATAGCCAAGATATGGAAGCAACCTAAGTGCCCATCAACAGATGAATGAATAAAGAATATGTGGTATATATATATACAACGGAATACTACTGAGCCATAAAAAAAAAATGATGAAATCTTTCCATGTGTGACAACATGGATAGACCTTGAGGGTATTATGCTAAGTGAAATAACTCAGACGGAGAAAGGGAAATACTGTATAACTCATTCATTTGCAGAATATAAAAAACAAGCAAAAATCAATCAATGAGTCAGTCAACCAAACAAAAACAAACACACAAATACAGAGAACAGAGTAGGGGTTACCAGAGGGGAAGGGGCTGGGGGGAGGGTGAAATGGGTAAAGGAGATCAACTGTATGGTGATGGATGGAAACTAAATTTTTGGTGGTGAGAATGCTGTAATGTATACAGAAGTAGAAATATAATGTTGTGCACATGGAACATATAAGGTTATAAACCAATGTTACCTCAATAACAAATTTTAAAAAGCTATTACCAAAAATTTTAAAATAATAATAAAATAATAAAAAATAATAATAATAAAATAAAATAAATGCCATATAGAATGGCAAGTACAATAATGTGGCAGATTGTGAACATGGTGGTTAAAAGCATACGCTTTGGAGTCATACAGATCTGTTTGTTGCATGCCAGTTATGCAATATTGAGTAATTTGCTTAGCCTCTCTTATCTTCTCTTTCATCATCCATAAAATGATGATAAAAATAGCGCCTCCCTCATATTATTGTTGTGTTGTTTTTATTATGATGGAAGTGAACTTCACAATATTTTGAAGGCACAAAGACAAAATCATCGATTCTTCCTAGGATTGTCAAGGAACGCTTCATAGAGCAAAATTAGTAGGAGTTAGCCAAAGAACTGTACAACAGCATTACATGTTTGGAAACTTCTAAGATCTTGGGGATGGCAAAAGGGTAAAGATACAAGGATATGAGGAAATATGAGCAAAACAAAACACAAGATGAGAAGGGAAAGAGAGGAAAGAAGGTAGACCAGATATTAAATGCAATGCCAAGCAGTTTGGTTTTTAACCCATAGACAATGGAATGTCAAATACTGATCACTTGATCTTTGCTCTGAAATATACTCCAAGTTCTCTATCTCAGTAAGCGATATCACCCTCCAACTAATTTATCAAGCAAGAAATCCACCCATCCAATCCACAAGAAAATCCTTCAGTTCCGCTTCTAAGATAAATATATCCCAAATCCACCCATATTTCCTGCCTTCACTGCCACCACCCTAGTCCAAGACATCATCATCCTCGCTGATTTTGATGGCCTGCTAACTGGTCTCCCTGTTCTATCTCCCCTAAAATCCATTCTCCACAATGCAGCCATAGTGATCTGAAACATAAATCGGACTATGCCATTACAATGGCATTGTACTAAATTTAGAATCAAATAAAAAATCCTTACATGACTTAGGAGGCCCTACATGATATGGACCCTGACTTCCTCAGCCTCAGGTTATTTCAGCCGCAGGTAATTCTGTTCTAACCATATAGACCTTTCTGTTCTTCATACACACCAGGTTCTTTCCTTCCCAAAGCATCTGTCCACATTGTTCTCTTTGCTTAAAACACTCATCTTACTGTTCACCTGGAAAACTACAAATTTTTGCTGAATGGACGAATGAACAAATGAATTAATCTTCTATATAGCACAAACACATTATCGTATTTAAATACATTGGGGTTTGCGGCCAAAATGTTGTTCCCATTTACTGGTCATGATCTTGATTCCTATCAACCAGGAGAAAAAAAAAACAGGTTTAAGTGTTAAATGAGACTTTTTTTCCATGATGAATTTCTTTGATTTGTGAGATACCTAGCAGAGGGAGGCTGAATCAACAGTTGGCCAGAAATATAGATTTGAGAATCAGCAACGTGTAAGTGATAGCAATAGTAGACGAAATTGCCCCAGGAGACATTCGGGAAAATACAGTGTCACTGAAACCATGATACTTTTAAGAATGGAATAGCAAGTGTCAAATTCTATCAAAGAAGATGAAGATCCAAAAGTATTTATTGGGTCTAGTAACATAGGACTCATCAGTGCCATCATAGTTATTTCAATGAACTAATGGGTTTGGAAACAAGACTAAAAATAGGGTAGGGAGTTGACGGGAGCAGGCAAGGGGAGATATTTGGTGGAGGAATTTGTGAAGGGATATAGCAGCACCAGCAACACCTGGGAACTTGTTAGAAATGCAAAGCTTCAAGCCCCACCACAGGCTTACTGAACCAGAAACTCTAAGGATGAGCCCCAGCAATCTGTTTCACAACTCTCGCAGGTGACTCTGATAGTAGCCACACTAGCTTTGGAACCACCTGCTTCCAGTGAAAGGGGCAGATACTGAGAAAAAATTTGAGGAGACTGGTGAAGGTTGGGGAAATAGATGCTCCTTGAATAGGGGAATGATCAAGAAAAACCTTCCCAGTGGCATTAAAAATTCAACTGAGACTGCATATCAAATACCCTCCACAGTAGTAAACTGTCACTGTCCTTGTGCTGACCGTGATTAGTGTGGTAGTGATCTTCTCCAGCACTATTTGGAAATTTGTAGAAAGGAATGAAGTCATATTATGAGCCTGGCCCAGAGCTGAAGGTCGGCAGGGTAAGTTTGTGATAAGTGTTGAGAGTCCTAAAAAGAAAGTAGGTTAAGTGTTAGACTTGGGAATCCAGGCTCAATAGAGAGGGAAATGTGATGGGGAATGTGGGATAGACCCGAAGGCAAAGGAAGATTAAGCACCCAGGACTCCTTGGTGAGGTCAAAGATCAGGTTCGGAGGGCCTGAAGGATGGACGAAACTTTCAGAATAGGAGCTATCAAAATGGTCAAAGGAAGTTTAATAATAATAGTAGTAATAGAGAAGGAAGAGTCTAAGGAAGAGAACAGTTGACCCTTGAACAACGCAGGGGTTAATCCTCTTATAATTTACTGTCGGCCCTCTATATCTGGCCTTTGCCATCTGAGGAATCAACCAACTATGAACTGTGTAGTACTGTAGTATTTTCCATTGAAATATATCCTCATATAAGTGGACCCACGCAGTTCAAACCTGTGTTGTTCAAGGGTCAACTGTAATATTTTTTAGCTTATTGATAGCAAGGCATTGTTATCTGTTAATAAATTGCTTTGTCTTTCCTGTGTTCTGGGTATTTTGCTAAGTACTTTAAACGTTTTAACTCATTTAGTCCTTACTGAGACATACAGAGGTGAAATGTGTTATCCGAAGTCATAAAGACAGGAAGTGGAGAATCCTGGATTCAACCCAGGTCTGCTGAAAGCATGCTAATTACCCCCCAAATACTGTGACTATACAGGTTAAAGACCAACTTGTGAGGCTAAATTTAGCTTTCACCAACATCACAATTGCAATCACCTAAAAACATTATAGAGCATCTGGATGGATTTGTACCATGCTAGGAATCTGGGCTGCAAAATGAAATATGATGTAGTTCCAGCCCTCAAGGGCCTTACAATTTAGTTACAGTTCTAGGAAAGTAATATAAGATAGTTGCTTATGACACAGATACTATCAGTTAGGTACTAACTAAATACTACCAGCAAAAATTTATTTGGGGCATCACATGAGGGCATAATTCTTAAGGGCTAAGAGGATCAAGGAATTTGTGGGGTGTTACTGGATCTAAAAATAGGTCCTGATTGGTAAAGATGGTGAAAAGTCCACCAAGCACGGGAAACTATGTGGCCAGAGATAGTGGCCACCCTTAAAACCCACTGATATGTGGAGGGAAAATATTAGCTTTCCGGTTTAGGCAGAAGCAAAAAGTCTGTGTAATAATAATGATAAGTACAGTGTATAGATTAACAAGTTGTAAAGTCATCTACATGGATTATCTATTCTAATCTTCACAACAACTCTGAGAAGTTTCTATGGTCTTCAATTTACAGATATAAAACCTGAGGCTTAGAAGGGTGTAGGACTTTTTCAGAGTCACATTACAAGTAAGGGGCAGAGCTGGGATCTGATCCAGGGCTGATTCCAAAGCCTTAACTACCCTTCCATGTCACTCCTCTGAAGCAATGCCAGCTTGGAGAGCCTGAAAGGTACCAGATGGAGGAAGAGTTCTTCAATGGGCTCCTTCTTCAACTAAGTCAATGTAAATGCATGTTCAGTAAGTGCATGATGGTACTAGTTGAAAATTTGCCTGAAAATCCTCAATAACAAGTATCTTCCATTTTTTCCAATAAAGTGACTTGCAGTTTTTTCCTCTTACTGTAGGATTTCTGACCATTCTGCTTCTTTGTCTTCTCCTTTCACGGTTTCTGCCTTGGTTTTCAATTTAAGTTTTAGAAACAATGAATTACATTTTACACCATAATCGCTTTTGTCCCTTGTCCTGTAGCAGGATACAGAAACCAGAGAGATGCTTCAAAATGACAATGGCATTTCCAAAATGACAAGAGTGCATTCATTCAGAAATCTGTGGTATGCTGAATTGAACGGAACTGCTCTCCTCAGGGGAATAAGAAGATAAAAGGGGGTCACTAGATATGACCTAAAGGGGGAATCTGATTCACATCTGTAACAAGCAGTAGCCACACTTGTTGATCTACCATTGAAAACTGGAGCCATGGAAGGAAGGCACAAGGCAATTACTGATACAGAAACAGACCATTCTAGACAGCACTTTCACTCCCCCTAGGTCCTAAAGGAGAAAGTCCTTCAAAAAGAGCATTTTCATCAGCAAATTTTAGGCAATTAAATATCATCTTTAGCAGCTTTATACATTAGCAATTTAATGTGTATATACGAATGTTGAAGTCTTTAGACAAAAGGGAATGAGAGTCATACCAAAACTAAGCAAGGCAACACACACACACACAAAGTTATACTGAAGTAGTAAAACTGTCCAGGTTGTAATATAAATCATAGCAAATCAGATGGAGGTAAGAGGTTAGACCTAGTTCATCCCTACATGTTTGCAGGACAAGACACTGAGTGGTTCATTTTGTCAACAATGGTAGGAGGTGTCTGCCACCATCATATTTCCCCTCACATATGCATTTCCCTGTTGCCAAATTATAAGTGGTCTGAGGATCCAACGAGGTGTAATACTTCATGTGTGTATGATTTTTCAGAGAGAAAAACACACTACTTCGACAAACTTTTCCTTGACTCTTCTTGTTCATTAGTTACTAAATCCTGAAAATATTCTGAAACAAAACAACACTGTCATCCTTATCTTACCAAGATCACTGCCATTACCCTAAACTAGCACCCATGCTCTCACACCTAATGGTGAGCACATTGATCTCCTAAGTGATATTCCTGCATCTTGCCCATCCTACACATTGCTGGCCAAATACATTCAACACTTACTGAGTGCCTTGTATGGGTCAGGCACTGTCCTAGGCGCTTGGGATCCATTAGTAATCAAAACAAAAATCCCTGGCCCCATGGAACTGACACTCTAGCAGTAGGAGCTTGGGATCCATTAGTAATCAAAACAAAAATCCCTGGCCCCATGGAACTGACACTCTAGCAGTAGGAGATAGACAATGAAAAATACATAGGATAAATAATAAATCGTAATGTGTGTTATAAGATGATAAGTGCTGCAGGAAAAAAGAAAGAGGAAGATACATAAAATCTTCCCCAAGTAGCATTTTTTCATCATGCTCTTCTCCCCCACTGTTTATCAGCTTTCAGTGTCTCCCTGTTATATGTTTAAATGGAAACTCTTCAGCCTGTCAGTGGCTTCTGTCATCTGTCCCACACTCAGGATTCCACCACCAATTTATCCTCTATCCCTCCCCATCCACAATTTCCTGCTCTAGCAAAGTCACCAAGGTTCCAATAAGGAGCTCACAACAACAATAATAGCAGATAAAATACACGAGCACTTACTATGTGCCAGACATTGTGCTAAACTCTCCACGTGGACTACTTCATTTCACCCTCACATCCTCACGCTGCCCAGTAAGGTAGGTATTATTATTATCTTTATTTTTCAGATGAGGGAATTGAAGGATGGAGAGTAACTTCTTCAAGGTCACATAGTTGTATAAGTTGCCAAGCTCATGTTTGAACCCATATCTGTCTGACACCTGTGCTCTTCACTGGTATGCACTGGATTTTAATGATGACCTCAAACCACTGGACTAGAGCAAGGTTTGGCAAACTTTCTTCTGTAAAGAGCCAGAGAGTAAATATTTTAGGCTTTGCTGGCCATATGGTTGTCTGTGAGGACTACTCAGCTCTGCCATTGTAGCATGAAAACAAGCATAGACAATATGTCAACAAATGGGCATGACTGTGTTCCAATAAAACTTTATTTATAAAAACAGGTAGCAGGCTGGATTTAGTGAATGGGCCCAAAGTCTGCCTGCCCCTGCGCTAGGCTGAATACTTCTACTCGTCTGTGAGCTCCATAAGGTCGATGATCAGGTCCTATGCATCTTGGTAATCCCAGTGCCATCGACAGTGATTAGAAACTAGGCCCAGAGTCCACACAGTTGGTAAGTAATGGATCTAGGATGCTGATCTAAGCAGTCTGACTGCAAATCTTATGCTCCTGACCAGCATGCTAGCCTGACTCTTAATGATTAAATAATATCAGACACATAAAGTTCATACAGAGTGCCTGGCACAATAGTAAGTCCACAAAAATAACAGTGGTTATCATATCATCATCTAAAAAAGAAGCACTTAGGTACACAATAGTGAGGGCCATTACTGCCAGTTTAAAGACAAAATAATGACAAATTTTATTCTTCCAGCTTTATTGAGGTATAACTGACAAAATTGTATGTATTTAAAGTATACAGTGTGATGATTTGATATATGCATGTAATAGGGAAGAACAAATCTGACTTCATATTAGATCTGTTTCTTTTACTTTAGCCTTTGTTTTCTATTGCTTTTGCTACAAGTTAATCACTAAAGAGATGTTGCCTGTAACTTAAAGTATACATACTGGCCCATCTCTGGGAACCCTGCTCCCCATGCCTGAAGGTTAAACAGCTAAAATATCTTTGTTCAGCTCACAGGAAACATCCTGACCCAGCCCACCCGTGAATGGCTACAGCAAAGAAGAAATTAACACATCCCCTCCAGGACTCTGGCCAAAACCAGGAGATATTTGCAACAATTTACGGCCTTTTTACTTTATGTCTTCAGCTCCCCCTTTCTTTGTTCTGTAAAAGATACTAGCATCCAGACCCCAGTAAGATGGTTCTCTGGGACACTAGTCCACCATCTTCTCGGACTCCCAGAGTTCCGAATAAAGTCGTTATTCCTTGTCCCAACACCTCATCTCCTGAGGTATTGGCCTGTCGTGCGGGGAGCAGAACGAGCTTGGAGTCACTAGCATGTATACATTATGAGATAATTACCACAATCAAGTTCACTAACACATCCATCACCTCACATGGTTACCTTTTTGTGTGTGTGGTGAGAATGCTTAAGATCTACCTCTTAGCAAATTTCAAGTATACAGTACAGTATAATTAACTATAGTCACCATATTTTACAGTAGATCCCCAGAACTTATATGTCCATCTTGATGGGTGATACATTTCCGAACATCCACAAAAGACCAGGAAAATGTGACAGCAACATCCATCCTTGACAGTACTTCAACAACAGAATGGGACTAACCTCATTCATAGACACCAAGTTTCTTGTGGGTGTGGTCTAAAGTATCTGGCACTAACTCAGGGTTAAGTCAGGGTCTTGTCATCTTAGGAAGCAGAAGAACAAGACCCAGAAACCAGGCCAGGGCCTTCAAAGCTTCTCTTGGCCACAAGATGCAGCATGAATGGTTATCAGAGTAAATTGGCTCCTATACACTCTCTTGGGGCCTGGCTGCTACTTGATAAGCCATGATCTGCCTCGGTATGAATTCCAGTTTTGCCATGGGTTCCCATCTTTCTGCTTGGGCACACAAACAGCCTCAATATCAACTCAGTCTGACACCCTCTCCTGTGAGAATGCTGGTCCTGGCTCCTCTGTAGAACCCCTCACCAGGGCTCTCATACCACTGATAAGCAGACACAATCAGCCTGCTTCTTTCCTGCTGTCCTCTGCTGCCTTCCACCTGCTACATTCAACTGTCAATACCAACTCTGCTGGCCTCAGTTGAGTTGTGGAAGAGAACGTCTCTGGATTGCAGCATCCCAGGATATTACACAAAGTTTTGTTTGTTTGTTTGTTTTACTGGCAGGGGAAAAACAATTATCTTGCCTGTGACACTGATCCAGAATCAGAGAAACTCCTCAAATGTTACTTTCTATAAGGATCTACCCATGAGCCAACCCACTTTTTCCCTTTATCCTATAGGATAAAGTATATGTTCAAATACTGTTATATATATAATAATTTCCAAAGGTGTGCATATATATATATATATATACACACACACACACGTTCTGTAAAAAAAATTATTGCCCCCCAAATTGGTACCAGCAAGAAGAATATCGCAAAACCTGTATATTTCCCAAAGAGAGAATGTCCCCTCCACATTCGCAATAAAGCCCAATACCAAAGACCATGAGGGAAACTCCTGTAGTCAAAATTAGGTTTTCTAACTTGTTGCAACAAGGAAGACTACACACCATGAGCAATCACAGGGTGCCGCGAGAAGAGGGAGTCAGGGTGGCATATTCCTTTGCTAGGGCAACCATAACGAGTGCCACAGAGTGCATGGCTTCACAGAAATTTATTTCTCCCAGTTCTGGAGGCTAGAAGCCTGAGATCGAGGTGTCAGCGGGTTTGGTTTCTTCTGAGGCCTCTCACCTTGACTTACCATGACTGTGCTCTCCTGCCTGCTGTCTGAGTCCTAATCTCTTTTTATAAGGCTACTGGTCAGATTAGATTAGGGTCCACTCTAAAGATCTCATTTTAATTTAATCACCTCTTTAAATAGAGGATCTCCAAATATGCTTACATTCTGAGGTATGGGAGGTTAGGACATAAGAATTTTGGGGGGTGGAGGGACAATTCAGTACTTAGCAGATGGAAATATTTGGGCTTGTGCTGCATAATTTTAGGGAGAATTTAAAGAAATGGGGATCTGTTCTGATAGCATTCAATATGCTATCAGGAAACAAGGACAATTCTGCAATTTAGGATCATAAGTTTTACCCAGGAAGTAGAAGAAATGATTTGGGGCTAGAGTTGCCATTGGTAAAGTGGTTATATTACCAGGAATGAGAAGAGTTTAATTATTTTTTGTGGTTACATAGTGTTCTTGCTTTGTGTCTGAGTTTAGTCCCGATTACTGAGTGGTCTTATTTTTTCTCTTATTTCATCAAGGTCATGGAGTGATCTCTTTTCAAATATTGTTGATATTGTATGGAATTGTTTATTTCAGCAGGGAACACCATGGCCTAGCTATTTAGCAGTAAACACCATGGCCTAAATTTAGTTACCAGGCTTGCTACCAGCTGTCAGCTGTTAGGGATGTTCATTTCTTTCTTACTCACTTTCAGATGTGGCAATGAAGAATAATGAGCAATAAAGAACACTGCAGAATGTATGGATAGCCAGGGGCCACTGAGAGTAACAGAAAGAAGGAATTCCTCCGAGAAAGCAGAAATAGGGGCTTATCACCGAAGTTTCTTCACTACCATGGCAGGGAAATCTCACAATATCTGCCCAGCAGAATTCCATCATTGCTCTAGATCAGTAATTGCTGAATGTTTCCCAATTTTCCCTTTCTGAACTTTCTCATTGTGCTCACCCTTCCCTATCCCACCACTGGGTACTGTGAGGTAGAGGTACTGATAATTCAGCTTGTCTTTTTAGGTCATAGGTAGTCAGAACATAAGGAACTATCTCAAGATCTGACTGAGCTAGATTTAGTGACTACATGAGATTTTCGGGTGTCTCACTTAAAGAGGTCTCAGATGTGTGCTATGTGTGAGAAGGATACAGAGGAATATTTCAACCAGAATGGCAAACATGGCAGAGACTGTTAGCAATTCACATAATAGTAGATTACATTTCCGAACCTCATTGCATCAACTGTGGTTATATGAATGAGATCTAGCCAACAAAATGTGAGAGGAAATAATGGGTGCCATATTAATCCCTGCTGCATTAGAATCTCTCGAGTATATTCATGCTCGCCTCCCACTTCCAGCTGATTTGAATAGAAGTTACCAAGGAGACCAAGGAGGCCAAGTATGATGATGGCAAAGTCTTTGCCAGCCTGGAACGATTGTTTGTAGGAGAACCAACCTCCCCAACCAGAAACACCCCTTTACATATTTAGATGAACAAGAAATAAATCTATATTTTGATCAGGCCATTATACATTTGGCTGTATATTCACTACAGCAGCTGGAGGTACCCTAATCTCAGCCTTATTTAGCATAATTATTGACTGATGAAATGGTTAGTTGTTGGTTGACTGCTATACTAGAAAAAAGTAATATAAACCCTTAGAAGTACATAATTCTTTAGAAAGGTACTTTTTTTGCTTGCATATTTAACCATACCTAGGTCACATCCCTCTGGCACCAAAAAAGTCACCATTATAGAACTACAAAATGTCTTGGCCCTTGGCTGTCCTAAGCATCATAGATGTCACTGCACAGGGGAATGCCATCAAGTATATCACTACTAACACTCTTTCTACCACTTGGTTTATGTGTTTTATCCAAAGTTAAGATCTCTCCTCTTAGAAAATTCATACTTCTATGTATGTTGCCTTGCATCTTTCTTGGAATCAGACATTGGATATTCATATACTTGCATATTTGCCTTTCTTGTTCAATTCTTCTCAACATTCCACATGATCTCTAAAGTTTTCCCCCAATAATTCCGAACCTTCCTATTCCATATTATTTTTACTTGTTTGAAACCATCCATGGTTATTAGTAGAAGGCTTTGAGTCCAGCAATCAGGTTAACAATCCAGAAGCAGTATGGTTTGGAAAGAATACATGCAATTAAAATGGTACAAGAAGCAAAGAGTATCCAGCTACTTCTCACTGACTAGTGGAAGCAGAAGGCAGAATAAGACACTTTCACTCATGTGTCATGACATACACACAGGTGATCTATATTGATTTTCATGGTGAAATAAGAAACATCTCCAGGTAAAGCAAGTCACTCTGGGTATTTGCTATCTGGTTAGAATGCACTTTAAGACTGAGGGAAACACTTGAGCAGTGACTTGGGACATCTGTAGTTGCCTAGTCCTTCTCCGAAGGACTTAAGCTATCTTCCAACTTAAGAATGGAGATTCCAGAGTGATGTCAGCAACATGGCTGAACAAGATGTCCCTCATTCGCATACCCCCTCGACAAAAGTTTGGTCCCCTCCATGGACAAAAGTGCCCTTGTGGAAGCTGTGGGAGCCAGCACCATACGCTAAGGGACCCAGGAGGAGTCTCGCCCACCCACTCATTGGTTAATAGGTATACAGACCTCGGTCCTGGCTTTGGACCCTTCAGCCCCTCCTGGTCATGGTCCGGGAGTCCCTGGAGAACACTGTCTCAGGCGCTCAGCCACAGATGAGAGAGACTTTGTGGAAGTCAAGGTGCCCAGAGGAAAAGTTGCAGCACATCGTTGGAGGAAAAATTATCTGAGTTTGGACGCACGGGAGTGGGTAAGAGGAGCAGCTTGACTTTGCTAGCGGCACAGCTTAGTGCAGAGAACTCTTTTCAGCTGTGATTTCTCCCGAGGAGAAACGTGAGAGCATGCGATGCTGCCAAAGAGGCCCCTTTCTCTCTCGCCCCATCCAGAGTTTGAGTCCTGAACTGCAAGACTGGGGTTGGAAAGACGCTAGGAGAGTGGCAGATCGGACTCTCCAAGGGCATTAAAGGGAAGTGGGTCCGACTAACTGCATCATGGGTTCCACCAAGAAGCCCACCCACAAGCCACTGGGAACACCTTGTCCTCAAATACCCTCAACTGCTCCTTGGGCACCCTCAGCACTCCACACGCCTCATCCTAAGTGTCAATCTATGCAGGAGTGGGTAAAGATGTGCTATGTATATACAATGGAATATTATTCAACCACAAGAAAGAAGGAAATTCAGCCATTTGTGACAACACGGATGAACCTTGAGGGCCTTATACTAAGTGACATGTCAGACAGAGAAAGACAAACACTGTATGGTCTCACTTACATGCGGAATATAAAAAAGCCAAACTCATAGAAACAGAGAGTAAATTAGTAGTCGCTAGGGACTGGGGGTGGGGGAAATGGGGAAATGTTGATCAAAGGGTACAGACTTCCAGTTACAAGATGAATAGGTTCTGGGGATCTCATGTACAGCATGGTGACTATAATTAACAATAGGTATTGTATAACTGCAAGTTGCTATGGGAGTAGATCTTAAGTGCTCTCACCACACACGTGCACGCACACACACACACACACACACGCACACACACACACAAAAGGTAACTATGTGAAGTGCTAGGTGTGTTAACTAACCTTACCATGGTAATCATTTCATAATATGTAAGTGTATCAATCATCACATTGTACACCTTAAACCTACACAATGTTATATGTCAATTATAGTTCCATAAAGCTGAAAATAATGGAGATTCTAAATTTTAATATCACTTTTTAAACAATCAGTACAATCTCCTCTGCTCCCACTCCCATTTCTGTTGTTTTCTCAGAAATATATAAAAACATTCACCAAAGTATTTTTTCCAAAGCGTTCCAAAGATAGTTTTTAAAGAACAGAAGAAATTAATGTATTTGTCAGAAACATGGCAGCTTATAGATGTAAGTAATTTTGACACTATTCTTTGTTACCAAAGTTTGAGAATCTGTAATGTTTTTTTTTTTAAATTTAAAACTTTATTTAAAAACATTTTCCCACATATTTATTAATTCACTCAACAGATACGTATTCAGTGCACATGACGAGAAAGGCACTCATTTACTGTTAACATCAAACTGCTCATAAATCTAGAGTCTTGATATAAGTAACCACTGGGGGAAGTGGCATTTACAAGGGTGTCCATATTTCTTAAGGACATAAATAGTATTTTTTTCCTTCTAAAGGAAAAGTGTTTACAATTGAAAACAGTATTTCTGGCTATTATTAGGAAATGAAGCTTACTCATGCAGACAATTGAAATTTAAGAATTGACAGAGTTTAATGTTGTAGCCCTTGTGGTACATTTCTACTCAAATACAAGTGCATACATCATTGCAATATTAAAGGGCTTGTCTTCCCTGGATGTCAATGAACATTGAGAATCTGTAATGTTAATGAATGTTTCACTACTCTCTGTCTGTACCTCAAAACTAGAGCTGTGATAGAAACTAGCATCCTGAGAGACTGCAAACAGAAAAGCCTCCATCTGCCTTCATCTTTTAATTTCTTCTTCTAAGGCTCTCCAAAGTTACTCTCAATGATACGCTCAGACATAGAATTACAAACAAATAAGAGCTAGACAGGACCTGAGAAGTCACCTAGTTTAATCATCTTTTCTCTTTTTTTTTTTTTTTTCATTTCCTTACTTTTGTTTTCTTCCTTAACACCTGAAAAAGACTTTGGCTAACCAAGTAATTAATGAGAGAACCAGTAAGATATTATGACCATTTCAAAAAACAATTACAAAGCTAAGAGATTTATAGGAAATTTAACCAAAAAAGTTAGGTCAATGTCCAGAAGGTCATAAATATTTAAGGTTATATATTCTATTTAAGAAAAACAAGTTGCATTTGTACTGGAAAAAATCTACAAGTTAATAAGAAACTTCACTAAGTACAGGACCTTTATTTAAAATTAAACAGTGAGTATATCTAGAATATGGGTTATATAAAAATTATTGTAAAGAAGAGCCCCAGGGTTGAGCTCTCACCAAGGTGAGTAAATCATTAATTATTTATGGATTCATGAAAAATAATTTGGAAGTAGTATAGTGTAGTAAAAAAGATTATCTTAAAACTAGTTCTGGATCCTTTAAGCACTCACTAGTTAATTAACTAATTAATTAAGGAGTATCAAGAATAAGTGAGTAAACAATGAGATAAGCTAAGTTCATTCCCCGACACAATGCTTGCTCCCATCTGATATTGAGAGGATGTGTCTTATTTCCAAGTTTCAGAAGTTTTTTTCTGACAGTACTCTCTCTTGCTATCATAGTTCCCACAGATTATTTTTAAGGTTTCCCTCAGTAGGTTTGGCATGTTTATTTCTAATAGGTACAACAAGAATTCTATCTAATCACATAGGCCTCCTTGATTTTGTTCTGCAAATGTAGAACACCTACTATGGCCCCCAAGTTAACTTCTGTCTAGAAGTTTACATAAGAAATATTGAGTTCGATTTTATAAAAGCTTTTGTTTTTCTCCTTACCAAGGCTATGAAACCAAGCCCAAGATACATTCTGCACCAGACTTCATGTACAGTACCTATAAATTTAGGTTAAATCCTCTCTTTTTCAGGTCCCCCAATTTTGATAAAGTCCCTGACCTGTCAAGAAGTGACCTTCTTTACCACCTGTGAGTTTGGGACCCTCTAGTCAGACACCAGGCCAGTCTGCTTTGTAGGCATTAACCCCATATACATTTCTTAACAGTGGGCTTGTCATATCTGATTAAAAGACACTCTCTCTCTCAAATATGGCACTCCGGGTAGGGCCTTGGTTGTACAACTGAGTTGGTCTATTATAACCTGGTAAAAAGGAGGACATACTCTTGACTACTCAGTGTCCTGTCAGGGTTGAGTTTTTCCCATCTGGATGTTGGAAATAGGCACTATTACCAGCCCTGTGTGAGCTTCAGGCACTGTTATCTCTGATGCTACCAGATAGGTCTTTCCCCAACCTCAGGTAATTTCACACAAGTGTCTATCAGTACTATATTGAATACTCATGGAAGACTCTCCACAGAACTTCAGAATTCTTTCTCTGTGTAGGTCTCAGAATAATTCCGTCTTACTGTGTTTTCTTTACACATATATATAAATGTGGTCTATGGCTTAAAGACTTGCTGCTGAAGGAAGTTTTAATCATTACCTCAGAGAAATTCAATTCCTTTTTAAAAAAACCAAATACCATTACTTAACAGATATATTTAGTAAATAAATTAAATGCTTACTTAACTGCTCAGACTCTGAGCATTTTAATGGTAATTGCTATGCTGTAGATATTAATCTAGTACATGAACAATTCTCCCCACCCCCGCTTTTTTTTTTTTTAGTATTTCTCAAAGATGCTCCACTCATTTATGTCTATCATTTCCTATACTATTGATCTGAAGAAGAGCTTGCACCTTCTACCATAGATAAGACTCTTATAAGGGAGAGAGGAAAGTTTCAAGCACTGGGGAGCTTGTGTGTTTGAGTGTCTGTGGGGAAAATTCAGCAGGATTGCAGTGTGGGAGGAGCATGAGTATGAGGGTATGGGGGAGTGTGTGTATACTTACATGTGCACCAGAACGTACCAGAGCCATGTGATGAAGAGCCTTTTGCATAGTTACATATCTGAGGGAATGAGATTTAGTATGGCTGTGTATCTATGGGGTCTCCTGTGTGGTTCTGTGTCTTGTGCAAGAGAACTAGACTTCTGTAGGGTTATGCAAGATGGTGAACTAGGCTGCCATGAGGAAGCTCTGTGGAAATGGCAGGCGAGGATGGATGGAAATGTTATGGAAAAACCCAAATGAACGTTTTGGCCAACCCAATAGATTGCGTGGTAACAGTGAACAGGCAGAGCTTCAGCTTCTAAACTTCCATAGAAATGAGATTTCATTCTACCTGATTTGAATTCAATGACCATGTCCTCAAAGCCCTTTGTTCTAGGACAAATTCTGAAAAATAAATGAAGACTACAAAGCATACCACCAAAACCTCATATTTGAAAATGCTTAATGTTTCAAAATTTCATTTTGAAGTAATGTTTATGCTGCAGCAGCATTTAAATAAAATTTGGATGACCTCTAAAAACACCCAGAAAAACAAATGAAGTATTATGAGCAAAGAGCTAAGAAGTCAGGATCTATTTATTTAAATACGATTTGGCTGTGGAAGCTGACTTTGCTTGCCAAATTCAAGAGAGCCTATCTCGGTAGCTGCTTTGCTGTCAGATGCAGTACTTCCATGGATAAATAGAAAAGCAAAATTAGTAGGCAGAGAAGGGTCATTTTAAAAAGAGTCCATCACTCCCGTTATTTCTGCATGTCTAATGGAAAGAAGCCCAGATCAAATTCATGACCCAGTTGGAGAATCATGTAAAGATATTCTTTTAGAGGAAAGACTCTGGAAGGTATTAGAAAAGAACCCAACAAATGCCCAATTGCTCATCGTGTGTGAGCCCATTCACCAAACAGTTCCCAAGTACATCTTCTCAGTGTGCCTAGCAAAGTACTAAGAGTAGAGTAGGCAGAAGTTGGGCAGACATATGAACCTTATCCTGATGCTCAAGTGGAGAGATATCCAGCATATATAAATGAGGCAGCATTTAATCCTGAAGAATGTGCCATGTTTCCTGTTATCCACTCAAGCCCCAGCACTATGCTATGCTCGGCATAGGTGGTTCAGCATCAAAGGACCCAGTGGTAATACAGTATGACCTTTGCTTGCTATCTGCATTGAATTTTGATATTAAGACATTGCTTTTCAGTGATGTATGAGCAATATTTGCCTAAACATAAACTTATTCAAAGTTCATTCAACAGTTATTAGATGAGTATTATGTTCCAGGCACTGTTCTAGGACCTTAAGATAAAATGGTAAACAAAATATAGCAAGATCCTACCCTTCTAGAGCTTATCTTTTAACTGATAAGCTGAAGAGAGAGAATAAACAATAAACATAATAAGGCAGCCACCTAATATGGTAAAAGATAAGTGCCATGGGGTGGGGGGAATGACAGACTGGTTAAGAGGGATCAGGAGTACCGAGGGGGCAGGTTGGACACTTAAATAGGGAGGGCAGGGTAGCCATCATTGGGAAGGTGATCTTTGAGTGAGGACGTGAAGGAGGCAAGGGCATTGGCCAAGGAGATATGTGGGGAAAGAACACTGGAGAAAGGGCATTGCAGGCAAAGAAAACAGGTAGAAGATCCTGAGGTGGGAGCATACATGACCTGCTCAAGGAACAACAAGGTGGCCAGTGGGCTGGAACAGAGTGAGGGGACAGTAGGAGATGAAGGGAATGAGTGTGGTAGTGGTACAGATCACGTAGGGCCTTAGGGGTCATGGAAAGGACATTGAAAGAACGTTGTAATATGGGGGAAAGAACACTGCACCTGGAGTCAGAAAGATCAGGTTCACATTCTGAACTATACATTTCTAGTGGTATAACTTTAGGCAAGTCAGCTAATTGTTCACGGCCTAAGTTTCCTCAGGTCAGCTCAACAAATATTTTTGAAGTGCTTCCTCTGCATCAGTGGATTCAGAGATGTGAAACTTCCCAAATGGGAATCACCCATTTGGCCAAGAAGTCTACAGATTCTTAGGGAGAGAAAACAAGGAAACTTAACAGGTGCAGTAGAGAACAGTGAATAAAACAATACAAGTGAAAGATAGTGAGATAGAGGCAGGGGGAGTTTTTCCTGACCACCTAATCACCACCCCCATCCTCCTTCTCTATTACTTCAACCTGTATTCTTTTCTTCATGGCACTGTTCACAATCTGAAATTCTTATATTTTTAGTTTGGTTTATTGTCTCTCTCTCCTCACCACAAAAAACTCTCAAAAAGCACAGGACTCTTTTTTGTCTGCTTCACTGCTCTATTGTATCCCAAATGCCTAGCACAGGGTCGGGCACAAGGGTGGCCCTCCATACTGTGAAAAGACTGACTAGAGAGTATATAATAAGGGAAAGAGTCACAGAGTAGGGAACACTTCAACATTTAAATAGAGTTCAGTAGGAAGCAGCTTGTGCAAAGGCAGAGGGTGTGCTTAGCAAGAGTCACACATCAACAATACAGGGGGATAATACCAGTTCTCTCATAAAACGGTTATGAGAATTCAACAAGATCATGCGTCTGAGTGGCATGGAATGGCTCCCCATAGTTGCCGTTGGAGCCATGCGGAGAATATTTGTTATAGATGGATTCACCTGTGTGATGCCAAGAGACCTCTTTGATGGAACTGTTATACAATTGCCTAGATACCTGTGTCATTTAATGCAGCTATTGTATCAGCAAGAAAAATTTATGAACAGCTTGTTGCTGCCTTTTAACTTCCCAAATGGGTGTCCAAACCCTGATTCTCCCTTTGTAGTCTCCTACTACTTCAGCACCACTGGGATAAAACTCTAATAAATAACCAAAATCACTCCTCTCAAGGGAAATGCCATTCCTGCAGTCCATGAAAGATAAATGTTGCTGTAGCCTTTGAAAGAAGTCACCTTTATGGAAGATCTATTAAATCAATATGGGGGATCTTCAGGGTGAGAAAAAGAAGGCCAACAAGGGATTTTGGCAGACTCACACATACCAATCCAGAAACGTTGTAAAACAGTATACACATAACGCCAACAGAAGTCACCTTTATGGAAGATCTATTAAATCAATATGGGGGATCTTCAGGGTGAGAAAAAGAAGGCCAACAAGGGATTTTGGCAGACTCACACATACCAATCCAGAAACGTTGTAAAACAGTATACACATAACGCCACCAGAAGTCAGGAATCAGCATTTATAATGCAATTGGGATCCAGCCTTCTGATGTGCTCATATGATTTCCACAATACTGTTTTTAATTTAAATCAAAACTGACAGTTGAAAAGATTTTCAGAAATCTCTGCCCATAATAATGTTTTTAGTGATTCATTGCATCTAGTGTTAGAGTAATGGGGCAGGAAATGAGACAGGAAAAAATATGCACAGGAAGATTGTTTTTGGAGCCTCTGATTCTATAGAGGCTGAAGACTAGAAAAATAGTAGGGGATTTGGAATGACAGAATATTTGTTTTCAAATCCTGGCTCGGACACTTAAAGCTGTATGCTCATCAGTAAGTCACTTAGTCTCTAGGCCTCATCTATAAAATGGAAATAATATCTGATGCCATGGGGTTGACAGAAGGAACAAATGAGGTAATACATGTGAAATTTATTCTTTAAAATGTGATATTACTTACAAAGGTTATTTATTTTATTATTCCAGTTGTTTTACTTTCTGCAGGCATTAACTGGGAATAGCACAGGTTTTCCAACAGTTTCTACTAGTGATAACACATTTCTAGTAGCTTTGTAAAATACTTTTTTTTTTCTGAAAAGCTATGATCATGTTTCTGCCATACTATTTTTGATAATCCCCTTGCCTGCAGACTATCAAAATTCTATATTTAGCATCCAAGGAATTTTGCAACGTTACATGAGATTAAAGACTGCCTTGTCCATTCTTCCATCACCACTGTCCAGACCAGTCCCTGGCACATAGGTGGTACTCAATAAATACTTGTTGATGGATGAATTAGTTAACAAACCTATTTTTACCCCATTTCCCATAACTCTTCTTGATACACATCCCAGAGTTCAGCCTCATTGAATTACATTCTCCTCATACGTATTCTGTACTTCCTCAGCTCCAAATCTTTGTTCAAACTTATTCCTTCCACCTGGAATGCACTCCCACCATTCATTTTCATGTGCTCTTATCTTAATTTAGAGCCCTTCACTTTTGTCCCAATTAGAAGTAATATCTTCATCCTCTGGGATCACAGAACATTGTATTTGTACTTCTTATATGATACTTGTAACATTCCATCTTCTGACATGCAAATTGAAGAATGTGTTTTATTTCCCCTACTAAGCTACATCCTTGATGCATTTAACACAGTGCCTACCACAGTGTTCTGCACAAAATAGATGCTCAATAAATATTTGTGGAATATATGAATGAAAGTCAAACAGAAGGGAGAAAGAATTATGTTTCCTTCTCACTGAATAAAAATTATAGGAAGTGCTCCAATTCTATTTAAACCAGAGTATGGTTTCTTGAGAAAATAAGCCCACAATTTCCTATTGAAAAATTAAGTCACCAGAACATTTTGAATTCAATACTCACATTAAAATGTCTTGGGAGCTTATATTTTCTAATTTAATGATTCAGTAGAGATGAAGGAAATATGTATGATGCAAATTTGTTAAAAATTCAGCAACCTATATTAACTAAATCTCAATCTGCAAGCTTGAAAGCTTCTCTATGATAATATTCTATTCAGTGACCTTTTATATTTATCCTTTGGAAACTATGCTTATACTTAATAACCCAACTTTCTCATTATCATTTATTTTGACCTCAAGACTAATTTTGCAGCCTGCAGGGGAAAACTTTTCCTGCTAATTAGTTCTTCTTGGTTATATTCCAATAGAAATGACAAATTTCACCTTGTTTAAGATGCCTCCTGATACTGGTTTAAGCCAGCTAAAGAAACCATGTATAATTTTTAAACTCACATATTTTTCCCCATGACAAAGAACCCAACATTTTATCCAAACATTTCTCATTCTTTAACACCATTTAACAACACACAACTTGGAATTCTGGTATTTAATTGTTAGCATAATGAAATATAGAAGTAGTAAAATAATTTGGAAATCACAGACTATTTTCAATAAATTAACTAGAGTCTGACTTTCATCCTCGATGTATTTCAAATGATTAGTTTATTACTAAAGTCTACCTCTATTTCCTCTGTCAGGTTGATTATACACTATTAAGTCTTGTGCAATTAGGGGATATTTTAGTGTTGAAGTTAAATAGTTTATTAATGGAGCTATATTATGAGTGGCAGTCCTCAGCCATTTGTTTATCCTTCTAGAGGGAGACAAAGAGGTACAATTAGTAATTCTGTTTTAATTCCAACTTCTCCACTGTTTCAAAATTCTTGGAGATGATTCGGCTTTTTAGAGTCACCCATTTTCAATAGTGACATTTCTACCGGACTGCCAGCACCACCCTCCCACATGTCCTTTTACTGTTGTTCTATTAAACTTCTCAAATCCAGAAAGTATATTTTCTCTATTTCCCATTTATTGATGCTTTATCAAAAGCGATATTTGGAAAACCTGGGTTCAAATTTCAGTTTTGCCCACTAACTCATGGGTTTTGGTTTTGCTAATATTCTCTTCAATACCCACTGCTATAAGATATTTAATATCTCTATGCCTATTTTCTCATTTATGAATATAATACATGTGCTACCCTTAATTTACCTCCCAAGACTTTGCAAAACACAAATTTAGCCATGCTATCTCTGCTTAAAATTCACCAGTAGCTTCCTGTGTCTACAGGATGAAGTCTATAGTCCTTATCTTGGTAAACTAGGTCCTCCTTGATCTGACCATATTGATCTCTGCAGTTTTTACACCTGCAAAATGAGGTGCTACAACTGGCTCACACTACTCCATGACAACTGTTACCATGGCTTCTCAACTCCACATTCAGTGATGTGAAATCAGCCATGATGGGGGTATTTACATCACAGAAATAGCAACCAGACTGCGGCTTGTTAAACATTGAGCAGCACACCACTGGGGTTAGGCACTTTAATCAGAGCAGCTCTGATTATAAACCTCCAATAATATCTCATCCAACTCAAAAGAAAAGGCAAAATCTTTGCAATGGCTTGGAACGCCATTCTTATGCACGCTGACCCTCATCACTTGTCCAATTTCATCACCTCTTCTTCTCCCCCCCCCCTTTGTCTGCTCTTCTATCCACATTAGTCTATTTACTGCTCCTCAATATACCAGGCAAACACCCACCTAACCGGCAACCAGACAACTCTTGCTGTTCTTTCTACCTCAAATACAGATCTTCATATGGACTTCTTCTTATCCTTTAAGTCAAATCTCAAATGTTACCTCTTTTTTTTTTAACATCTTTATTGGAGTATAATTGCTTTAAAATGGTGTGTTAGTTTCTGCTTTATAACAAAGTGAATCAGTTATACATATACATATGTTCCCATGTCTCTTCCCTCTTGCATCTCCCTCCCTCAATTGTTACCTCTTCAGAGAGATCTTTCCTGATCAGTGCTGCTGTTTCCTTTTGTAGCCTGTTTGTGAAAATTAGAGAAAAGTCCCCCCTTGGGTGGGCTCATCCCTGCAGGCCCAGGCCCTGGAGAATGGGCAATACCTTCAGAGGAAGCAAAAGGTGGCCCTAACTCAAAGCAAATGCCACCTGACACAGCGCACTGAACCTGGCAAGCAGAGTTTGAACTAAGTGTCAGCCCTCACTTTCCCCCCCAGCTGAGCACCTGTGTGCAGTGCCAAACTACACAAGCATACGTGGGCACTGTCCCTCACCAGGCTTTATCAATAGCCACAGCCTCAGGTAACCTCTATCATAGCAACTTCTTTGTTTTCTTTATATCATCTATCATGATATGTAATTACTGGTTTAAGCCAACTGAAGAAGCTATGTACAATTTTTGAACTAGCATATTTTTCCTCATAAGAAAGAAACCAGTGCTTTACCCAAACATTCCTTCCTCTTTACCACCATTTAGCAACACACAACTTGCAACTCTTGTATTTCATTGTTAACATGATGAAATATAGAAGTAGTAAAATAACTTGGAAACCACATACTAATTTCACAGTATCTGACTTTGATCCTTGATTTAATTCAAATAATTGGTTTATTACTAAAGTCTACCTCTATTTCCTCTGTCAGGTTACATTGCTTGTTTATTAGTTTAGTTGTTTAATAGCTCTCTCCCCCATTCACAGAATGTGACCTTCATGAAAGTAAAGACCATGTCTTGTTTACTATTGTATCTGCAGACCTTAGAACAGTGTTCAACAAATGTTTATTGAATATTGAAAGAATGTTGAAACAACAGGCTTCCATGTAATATTTCATGTTAATGAAGAGTATTTTTTCTGCCTAAAGGTATAAAAACTTTTGAACTAGATTACCTCAACGTCTCTTCCAATTCAGATATTCTAGGATTTGATATTATTATCACTCTGAAAAATTCCTACCACAATAGATAGGGTAGCAAAGGTAGAGTGAGGAAATGCAATGCAAACAAGTTTCCAAGATCCTTGATTCTTCCTCCTCTGTTTTCTGGAGGTGGAAGGTTAGACTTTGAACCCCAGTTTATGTACCTTGAAAAAATATGTTCCTCCTTTTGCACCTCAGTTTCCTCATCTGCCAAATGATGGGCTTGGACCAAACTGATCTTGAAAACAAAAAAGCTCCACTTTAATTTTTTTAATATCAAAAATATTTCACCCCCCCAAAAAACTTGTGAGGAACCCCAGTATGTAAAATAAATTGAGAAGTTTCTGCTCTGGTTGAAGAGAGGGCAAGAGAACCCAGACTTCATCAAGTCTATAGAACACAGTGTAAAAACTCCTGCTCTAGATGCTCCTGAGTCTATGCCATCCCTAACATCCTATTCCTTTAGATTTTGTCTTTCATCAGATTCCAGGACCAGTGGGGGTATCTGTGGGCAATGATGAGTTGAGAATTCATCCATTCAACAAATACTGAGTGTCTTCTGTATTCTAGGTACTATGTCACATGAAACAGTGGGTGAACAACATGCAAAAAAGCATGAAGACTCTAAAATCGAATCAGATGGATTTCCTAAACCATTCTCTCAAGACTTCTTCCACTGTCACTATACCCAATCCCATCTCCTCCAGTAAAAGAAGACTGCATCTAAACACACAGAAGAAAAAAGATGACATTTATGTACCTTAGGGCCTAGTACCATAGGACCAACATTTTCCCATTACAGGAGTAATCTCTTCTGCTTAAAAAAGTCCATTTGCCCAAACCTTTTCAACTGTGAAATAAGTAACCTAAATATTACTCTGAGATAATCTATGGTAGTTTCCTCTGTACTTTGGTCATTGGAGTGAAGCCAATTGCAAATAAACTAAAAAGCAATACCAAATCAACCAAGAAGTTCATTGGCTTGCAAAGTCCATGCAGTGTACGTTCCATGACTTATTTAGTCAATAAAAATCCTAAAAAGTAAGTGTCCAAACACCCAGCTTACCAATTTGAGTAAGATCTTGGTTCAAGACCTAATTTACCATCTTAGTTTCTGACAAACAAGGAAACCAGACAGAAGGCAGTTGTACGAAAACGACTATTATAGGGTTAGCTATGTTAATGGCATGAAATGGAGCAACAGTAGTCAGATAAATTCTAGAGATGTTTGGAAGGTAGGCTCAGCAAAACTTGATATTTTATTCTCTGTAGATGACAGAGAGAAGGATTGGGTCAAGGATGAATCTGTTTTCCTACTTGTACGACCAGATAAATCAGGTGGTACCCATTTCTGAGACAGGGAACACAGGGTAAGGAGATGGTTGAGGTAGAAGAAAATGATGAGTTTAGTTTAGACATTTCCAATTTAATTTCCCCATGAAACTTGAAAGTGAGGTACTCAATCTCAAAGGGGGGGTCCATAGACATATTCTCAGGGCTCTTTTATTTTATTTTTTACTTCTCTGTTTTCACTGTGATGGTAAAAATTTTCTATAAAAATTGCAGAAATACATAAGCATTTTTTATCATCTAGTGGGATGGAAGTAAATAATAAATGATGTATTCAAGTCGACTGAAGGCCAAATGATGAAGTGGCAGTCTACTATATATATATATATTTTTTTTAAGTTTCACATTGTTTAAAAAAAGAAATGTTGTGACAGAACTGAGTCACCTCAGAGCACATAGTGTAGCATGCTGAATTTAAAAAACCTGTCCCTTAGCAGTCGGCACCATATCTGCAATGAAGGAAGTGACTTACTTTTAACAAAACAACATTATCGGAGGAGCTTCAAGATGGCGAAGAGTAAGACGCGGAGATCACCCTCCTCCCCACAATTACATCAGAAATACATCTACATGTGGAACAACTCCTACAGAACACCTACTGAACGCTGGCAGAAGACCTCAGACCTCCCAAAAGGCAAGAAACACCCCACGTACCTGGGTGGGCAAAAGAAAAAAGAAATAACAGAGACAAAAGAATAGGGACGGGACCTGCACCAGTGGGAGGGAGCTGTGAAGGAGGAAAGGTTTCCACACACTAGCAGCCCCTTCACAGGCGGAGACTGCGGGTGGCAGAGGGGGGAGCTTCGGAGCCACGGAGGAGAGCGCAGCCACAGGGGTGCGGAGAGCAAAGCGGAGAGACTCCCGCACAGAGGATCGGTGCCAACCAGCACTCACCAGCCCGAGAGGCTTGTCTGCTCCCCCGCCGGGGCGGGCAGGGGCTGGGAGCTGAGGCTCGGGCTTCGGTCGGATCGCAGGGAGAGGACTGGGGTTGGCGGCGTGAACACAGCCTGAAGGGGCTAGTGCGCCACGGCTAGCCAGGAGGGAGTCCGGGAAAAGGTCTGCAGCTGCCGAAGAGGCAAGAGACTTTTTCTTACCTCTTTGTTTCCTGGTGCGCGAGGAGAGGGGATTCAGAGCCCTGCTTAAAGAAGCTCCAGAGACGGGCGCGAGCCGCGGCCATCAGTGCGGACCCCAGAGACGGGCATGAGACGCTAAGGCTGCTGCTGCCGCCACCAAGAAGCCTGTGTGCGAGCACAGGTCACTCTCCACACCTCCCCTCCCGAGAGCCGGTGCAGCCCGCCACTGCCAGGGTCCCGAGATCCGGGGACACCTTCCCCGGGAGAACGCACGCCGCGCCTCAGGCTGCTGCAACGTCACGCCGGCCTCTGCCGCCGCAGGCTCGCCCCGCCTCCTCCGTACCCCTCCCTCCCCCCCCCCCGCCCCGGCCTCAGTGAGCCAGAGCCCCCGAATCACCTGCTCCTTTAACCCCGTCCTGTGTGAGTGAAGAACAGACGCCCTCAGGCAACCTACATGCAGAGGCGGGTCCAAATCCAAAGCTGAACCCCGGGAGCTGTGTGAACAAAGAAGAGAAAGGGAAATCTCTCCCAGCAGCCTCAGGAGCAGGGGATTAAAGCTCCACAAACAACTTGATGTACCTACATCTGTGGAATACCTGAATAGACAACGAATCATCCCAAATTGAGGAGGTGGACTTTGGGAGCAATGATATATGTATTTTTTCCCCTTTTTCTCTTTTTGTGAGTGTCTATGTGTATGCTTCTGTGTGTGATTTTGTCTGTATAGCTTTGCTTTTACCATTTGTCCTAGGGTTCTGTCTGTCCATTTGTATTTTTTTTTTTTACTTAAAAAAAATTTTTCTTCTTAATGCTTATTTTTTATTTTACTAACTTTATTTTATTTTATCTTCTTCCTTCTTTCTTTCTTTGTTTTCTCCCTTTTATTCTGAGCCGTGTGGAGGACAGGCTCTTGGTGCTCCAGCCAGGCATCAGGGCTGTGCCACTGAGGTGGGAGAGCCAAGTTCAGGACACTGGTCCACAAGAGACCTCCCAGCTCCACGTAATATCAAACGGAGAAAATCTCCCAGAGATCTCCATCTCAACGCCAAGACCCAGCTCCACTCAATGACCAGCAAGCTACAGTGCAGGACACCCTATGCCAAACAACTAGCAAGACAGGAACACAACACCATCCAATAGCACAGAGGCTGCCCAAAATCATAATAAGGTCACTGACACCCCAAAACACACCACCAGATGTGGACCTGCCCACTAGAAAGAGAAGATCCAGCCTCTTTCACCAGAACACAGGCACTAGTCCCCTCCACCAGGAAGCTTACACAACCCACCGAACCAACCTTAGCCACTGGGGACAGACACCAAAAACAACGGAAACTACGAACCTGCAGCCTGTGAAAAGGAGACCCCAAACACAGAAAGTTAAGCAAAATGAGAAGACAGAGAAACACACAGCAGAAGAAGCAGCAAGGCAAAAACCCACCAGACCTAACAAATGAAGAGGAAATAAGCAGTCTACCTGAAAAAGAATTCAGAGTAATGACAGTAAAGATGATCCAAAATCTTGGAAATAGAATGGAGAAAATACAAGAAACGTTTAACAAGGACCTAGAAGAACTAAAGAGCAAACAAACAGAGATGAACAACACAATAAATGAAATTAAAAATTCTCTAGAAGGGATTAATAGCAGAATAACTGTGGCAGAAGAACGGATAAGTGACCTGGAAGATAAAACAGTGGAAATAACTACTGCACAGCAGAATAAAGAAAAAAGAATGAAAAGAATTGAGGACAGTCTCAGAGACCTCTGGGACAACATTAAACGCACCAACATTCGAATTATATGGGTCCCAGAAGAAGAAGAGAAAAAGAAAGGGACTGAGAAAATATTTGAAGAGATTATAGTTGAAAACTTCCCTAATATGGGAAAGGAAATAGTTAATCAAGTCCTGGAAGCACAGAGAGTCCCATACAGGATAAATCCACGGAGAAACATGCCAAGACACATATTAATCAAACTATCAAAAATTAAATACAAAGAACAAATATTAAAAGCAGCAAGGGAAAAACAACAAGTAACACATAAGGGAATCCCCATAAGGTTAACAGCTGATCTTTCAGCAGAAACTCTGCAAGCTAGAAGGGGGTGGCAGGACATATTTAAAGTGATGAAAGAGAAAAACCTACAACCAAGATTACTCTACCCAGAAAGAATCTCATTCAGATTTGACGGAGAAATTAAAAGCTTTACAGACAAGCAAAAGCTAAGAGAATTCAGCACCACCAATCCAGCTTTACAACAAATGCTAAAGGAACTTCTTTAGGCAGGAAACACAAGAGAAGGAAAAGACCTATAATAATAAACCCAAAACAATTGAGAAAATGGTCATAGGAACATACATATCGATAATTACCTTAAATGTAAATGGATTAAATGCTCCAACCAAAAGACATAGACTGGCTGAATGGATACAAAAACAAGACCCATATATATGCTGTCTACAAGAGACCCACTTCACACCTAGGGACACAAACAGACTGAAAATGAGGGGATGGAAAAAGATATTCCATGCAAATGGAAATCAAAAGAAAGCTGGAGTAGCAATTGTCATATCAGACAAAATAGACTTTAAAACAAAGACTATTACAAGAGACAAAGAAGGACACTACATAATGATCAAGGGATCAATCTAAGAAGAAGATATGACAATTGTAAATATTCATGCACCCAACATAGGAGCACCTCAATACATAAGGCAAATACTAACAGCCATAAAAAGGGAAATCGACAGTAACACAATCATAGTAGGGGACTTTCACACCCCACTTTCACCAATGGGCAGATCATCCAAAATGACAATAAATAAGGAAACACAAGCTTTAAAGGATACATTAAACAAGGTGGATTTAATTGATATTTATAGGACATTCCATCCAGAAACAACAGAATACACATTCTTTTCAAGTGCTCATGGAACATTCTCCAGGATAGATCATATCTTGGGTCACAAATCAAGCCTTGGTAAATTTAAGAAAATTGAAATCGTATCAAGTATCTTTTCCAACCACAACGCTATGAGACTAGATATCAATTACAGGAAAAAATCTGTAGAAATACAAACACATGGAGGCTAAACAACACACTACTTAATAACCAAGAGATCACTGAAGAAATCAAAGAGGAAATCAAAAAATAGCTAGAAACAAATGACAATGAAAACACAATGACCCAAAACCTATGGGATGCAGCAAAAGCAGTTCTAAGAGGGAAGTTTATAGCTATACAAGCATACCTTAAGAAACAAGAAACAACTCAAATAAACAACCTAACCTTACACCTAAAGCAATTAGATAAAGTAGAACAAAAAAACCCCCAAAGTTAGCAGAAGGAAAGAAATCATAAAAATCAGATCAGAAATAAATGAAAAAGGAATGAAGGAAACAATAGCAAAGATCAATAAGACTAAAAGCTGGTTCTTTGAGAAGATAAACATTGATAAACCATTAGCCAGACTCATCAAGAAAAAGAGGGAGAAGACTCAAATCAGTAGAATTAGAAATGAAAAAGGAGAAGTAACAACTGACACTGCAGAAATATAAAGGATCATGAGAGATTACTACAAGCAACTATATGCCAATAAAATGGACAACCTGGAAGAAATGGACACATTCTTAGAAAAGCACAACCTTCTGAGACTGAACCAGGAAGAAATAGAAAATATAAACAGACCAGTCACAAGCACTGAAATTGAAACTGTGATTAAAAATCTTCCAACGAACGAAAGCCCAGGACCAGATGGCTTCACAGGCGAATTCTATCAAACATTTAGAGAAGAGCTAACACCTATCCTTCTCAAACTCTTCCAAAATATAGCAGAGGGAGGAACACTCCCAAACTCATTCTACGAGGCCACCATCACCCTGATACCAAAACCAGACAAAGATGTCACAAAGAAAGAAAACTACAGGCCAATATCACTGATGAACATAGATGCAAAAATCCTCAACAAAATACTAGCAAACAGAATCCAACAACACATTAAAAGAATCATACATTATGATCAAGTGGGGTTTATCCCAGGAATGCAAGGATTCTTCAATATACGCAAATCAATCAATGTGATACACCATATTAACAAATTGAAGCAGAAAAACCATATGATCATCTCAATAGATGCAGAGAAAGCTTTCGACAAAATTCAACACCCATTTATGATAAAAACCCTCCAGAAAGTAGGCATAGAGGGAACTTTCCTCAACATAATAAAGGCCATATATGACAAACCCACAGCCAACATCGTCCTCAATGGTGAAAAACTGAAACCATTTCCACTAAGATCAGGAACAAGACAAGGTTGCCCACTCTCACCACTATTATTCAACATAGTTTTGGAAGTGTTAGCCACAGCAATCAGAGAAGAAAAAGAAATAAAAGGAATCCAAATCGGAAAAGAAGAAGTAAAGCTGTCACTGTTTGCAGATGACTTGATACTATACATAGAGAATCCTAAAGATGCTACCAGAAAACTACTAGAGCTAATCAATGAATTTGGTAAAGTAGCAGGATACAAAATTAATGCACAGAAATCTCTTGCATTCCTATACACTAATGATGAAAAATCTGAAAGTGAAATTAAGAAAACACTCCCATTTACCATTGCAACAAAAAGAAGAAAATACCTAGGAATAAACCGACCTAAGGAGACAAAAGACCTGTATGCAGAAAACGACAAGACACTGACGAAAGAAATTACAGATGATACAAACAGATGGAGAGATATACCATGTTCTTGGATTGGAAGAATCAACATTGTGTGAAAATGACTCTACTACCCAAAGCAATCTACAGATTCAGTGCAATCCCTATCAAACTACCACTGGCATTTTTCACAGAACTAGAACAAAATATTTCACAATTTATATGGAAACACAAAAGACCCCGAATAGCCAAAGCAATCTTGAGAACGAAAAATGGAGCTGGAGGAATCAGGCTCCCTGACTTCAGACTATACTACAAAGCTACAGTAATCAAGACAGTATGGTACTGGCACAAAAACAGAAAAATAGATCAATGGAAGAGGATAGAAAGCCCAGAGATAAACCCACGCACATACGGTCACCTTATCTTTGATAAAGGAGGCAAGCATATACAGTGGAGAAAAGACAGCCTCTTCAATAAGTGGTGCTGGAAAACTGGACAGCTACATGTAAAAGAATGAAATTAGAACACTCCCTAACACCATACACAAAAATAAACTCAACATGGATTAAAGACCTAAATGTAAGGCTACACACCATCAAACTCTTAGAGGGAAACATAGGCAGAACACTCTATGACATAAATCACAGCAAGATCCTTTTTGACCCACCTCCTAGAGAAATGGAAATAAAAACAAAAATAAACAAATGGGACCTAATGAATCTTAAAAGCTTTTGCACAGCAAAGGAAACCATAAACAAGACGAAAAGACAACTCTGAGAATGGGAGAAAATATTTGCAAATGAAGCAACTGACAAAGGATTAATCTCCAAAACATATAAGCAACTCATGCAGCTCAAAAAAAACAAACAACCCAATCCAAAAATGGGCAGAAGACCTAAATAGACATTTCTCCAAAGAAGATATACAGATTGCCAACAAACACATGAAAGAATGCTCAACATCATTAATCATTAGAGAAATGAAAATCAAAACTACAATGAGATATCATCTCACACCGGTCAGAATAGCCATCATCAAAAAATCTAGAAACAATAAATGCTGGAGAGGGTGTGGAGAAAAGGGAACACTCTTGCACTGTTGGTGGGAATGTAAATTGATACAGCCACTATGGAGAACAGTATGGAGGTTCCTTAAAAAACTAAGAATAGAACTACCATATGACACAGCAATCCCACTACTGGGCATGTACCCTGAGAAAACCATAATTCAAAAAGAGTCATGGACCAAAATGTTCATTGCAGCTCTATTTACAATAGCCAGGACATGGAAGCAACCTAAGTGTCCATCAACAGATGAATGGATAAAGAAGATGTGGCTCATATATACAATGGAATATTACTCAGCCATAAAAGGGAACAAAACTGAGTTATTTGTAGTGAGGTGGATGGACCTAGAGACTGTCATACAGAGTGAAGTGAGTCAGAAAGAGAAAAACAAATACCATATGCTAACACATATATATGGAATCTAAAAAAAAAGAAAAAAGAAAAAAGAAAATGGTCAGAAGAACCTAGGGGCAAGATGGGAATAAAGATGCAGACCTACTAGAGAATGGACTTGAGGATACGGGGAGGGGGAAGGGGAAGCTGGGATAAAGTGAGAGAGTGACATGGACGTATACACACTACCAAACGTAAAATAGATAGCTCGTGGGAAGCAGCCGCATTGCGCAGGGAGATCAGCTCGGTGCTTTGTGACCACCTAGAGGGGTGGGATAGGGAGGGTGGGAGGGAGGGAGATGCAAGAGGGAAGAGATATGGGGACATATGTATATGTATAACTGATTCACTTTGTTATAAAGCAGAAACTGACACACCATTGTAAAGCAATTATCCTCTAATAAAGATGTTAAAAAATTAAAAAAAAACAAACATCTGTCACATTGTGCTGTGATTTTGTAGTTTCTATTATATTTAATTTGAAATGTCATTTTAGCTTTAATTATAAGGAATATACACACACGTGATTTATATCTTTGATAAGAATAATATGAGAATAATTAAAGCCAATGCTTGGGCCTCTGTACAAATTATCTTTCTTTTAAAAAGAATAAACACATTATTCAAGTTTTCAAAGCAAATGTGAGAAACACTGGGTTAAATCTCAAGACTTCTATTCGAATTGAATGTATATATATATATATATATATATATATATATATATATATATATATATATATATATATATATATATATATATTTGGGAATCAACTCTCTTTAGATGGTATTGAAGCCATGAGACTAGCACAGAGAATAAGTAGAGCACAAGAAAGAGCTTATGAGAGACTTTTGAGGACCATTAATACTGAGAAGTGAAGCAGAGAGTAAAAATAAGCCAGTAAAGGAGACAGAGAAGGAGAAGCTGGAGAGGTAAGGGGACAACCAAGAAAGTGTGGTGCAATAAAAGGGGTATTTCAAGAAAGAGGTAATGATGAGAGGTCATGTTAGGAAAGGACTCAGAATTGACCATTGGCTCTAGCTGAATTCTTCCCATTCACAGATATGGGACTACTCATCCTCCTTCCAAAACCCATTCCAACTTATGGCATATAGCCAATAGGTGACCAGCTAAACATTAAGTAGGCCTTAATAATACCCCCCTCCCTCGCTAGCTTGAATGCTGGCTCTTTTAATGTGTTTTTATCTTTTTGTGACCAAGCCCAGTTCCACCTGCCCAACGTGGCACCGGCTTGATGCTGACTCTCACCTCCCTGAGTTCCCATATCTGACTCTTCTGACATTCAACCTGCTTTCAAAACCTTTTGCTATAGCCTAGTTTTCGGATCTCTCCTAGTCTGCATCAGTGGATCAGTCTGGTTTGCAGTATTTAGCCCAGGTCTTCACCCATTCTTCTAGTACCAATCAGACATCAATTCCAACATCAAGAACTCTGTGTAACTTCATTTCGTCTTCATAGATCCCCTTATGACCTCTTTTTCAGTCAAGATATTTCCATTCTACCTGAACTACTTCTCCTGCTTCACTCTCTGTCCATCGTTACCAACAGTCTGTTACAGCAATGAAAGAAGTCAATAACCAAACATCTTCACCAGTATTCACAATCAAATCCTCAATTTTCTGTGGGCTCCTTACATTTTCTATTTTATTCCTTTCTGCATAAAGACCCACTTTTTATAGTGTACTCTACTCCATGCCTTTAAATCTACTTTATTCCAATGCAGCAGCAAAGAGATGACTGTCAGCTAAATTGCACTTTCCATTAAAAAAATTAAGTACCTTTTAAAAGAGCACAAGATGACATATTTCAGCCCAGCCACTGCACTTAACGGCAGAGTTTGTTTTAAAAACTCACTGTAGAATTTTAAGACTATATGTGTAGCTTCTTCATGGGTCATTAGGGCACACTATGGAGGCTTCAGCAAGGTGATTTTGTAAAAATCTACACAAGTTAATGAATCCAAGTTTCATTAAATTGTTAATTGCATTCAGTGAGAAACTGTGTGGTATTACTTTCTACAATTACCGGAAATCACAGCAGAGGAAGCTCTGGGAAATTGGAAGGGCAAGTATATACAAGTCAGGAACATGCGTTCCTTTCGGATTCACCTCTTGTTAACCTTGAGCATTGCCCCCACAGGATTCTGAGGTGGCTTTGGGAACATTACTTGCTGGGAAACTTCACCGGAGTGAATTGAATTCCAAACTATAGAAAAATCATGCAAGGCAACTCCCATGTAGATCTGACACACTTCAGACTGCTCCAAACTTGGGCATAGCCTTGAATTCCTAATTGTGAGTTATGCTTATCATTTTAAGTACCATGAAAAGCATATACCGAAGTCAGAAGAACTGGGTTTCAGTCCTGGCTTTTTCATATGTTAGAGAAGGAAAAGTCGGTTTTCCTTTCTCAGGAGCAATTTTCTCCTTTGTAAATGGGTCATAGATCCATATTCTGCCTACCTGCTTGTGTTTCTGAGGGTCAAATGAAATCACATCCTTTCAGGGAGAGGCAGCTCACCACCAGCCCTGAGCACCCCTGCAAGTCCTTGTTGACTGTGCCAAACTGCGAGGCTTATGGGTCTCCTGATACTAAGCTGTTTCTGTGGCTAGTCACATAGGCAACTGTGTAGGTCAAGGCGACCACAGCATGACTACTGTGTAAATGTTCACTCCCTGGGGAAATGTTACGGGCTTGGCTTGTTTGCTGCTTGCTACCACGTTTGCTTCTTGTTCAAAATGCGCTGAGTCCCTGGCCCTGGTTTCCTCAGCTATGGTGCAATGGAACCTACCATGTACCTAGCATCTATCTGGGCCTGTCACATTACCCCGTGGGACTTGGAAGCAAGCTTCCCTTCCTTGAAAGCAAGGGAAACTGTACACCTATGCTGATGTTTACGTTGTTTGTTATGCTGTAAGAACAAACTGTTTTGCTTTAATTCATTAAGTCCCATTATCTACTTTCAACTCTTCTAGGGTTGTAACAGGCTTAGTCCCTGCCATCCTCTATGAAGTTAGGGCTCTTCCCTTAAATACTCAACCCTCAAATCTTCTTTGTCATATGGTACCACAGCTTCAGTTATCATCTATGTGCTAAGGATCCCAAATGTATGACTTCAGCTCTTCTCTCCTATGTTTCTAGACCTCATATTCATCTGCCTACTGAACAGCTCCCCTGGGTAACTTCAAGTTATAACAGATAACTTCAAGTCCACCTGCCTACCCCTAGGCTCAGTATCTCCTTCACCCCCTACTCAGATCTGTCCGTCTCCTTTTGCCTATCTTGGTTAGTGAAACCACCCACTGCCTAATGTTCCCAGTTAGAAACCATGCATCATCCTCAAGAACTCCTTTCTCCTTAGCAATCCCCCCAAAACACGTGCATTCAATTAATCACCATATTCCTTAATTTCTACCTAGTTACCATATCTTGATTCCATTACTTCTCCTCCATCCCCACTGCCGCTGCTCTAATGTCATCATCTTTTGCCTAAATATACCTTCTTTCTTTCCCTAACACGTTAAAAATTTATTCTTGTTTTGGGAATTTACATTTGCTTGTCCCTCTACTTGTTCAAACTGCATAACTTATCATTAGTATCTCACTTCTACTTATCTCACCGACATCATCTTTTGCCATCAGTCTAACACCACCACCTTATGCCCCAGTAATAAAAAATAATAATAATTACTTGCTGTTTTCTAAACTTGGAAAGCTATTTTACTCTTCCTTGTCATCTAGGATGTACCACCCAGATCCTTCTTCAAGGAAGGATTTCTTGCCTCAGCTGCTGGGAATTCTGTCAGTGGACAGCCCTCAACTGGCAGATGATTGAAGGATTGCCTCAGTTGCAGAGAGCTGCCTTGTGCCAGGTCATACCCCTTCCCAGGGGCAACTCACATCTAATGACCAATGCAGGAGCATAAAGACGTGGACATTTTGGCCCAAGAGGGGACAACTCATAACCCTGTAAAGCCATCTCAGCTTCTGAGGTCCCTGTGGTATCCTCCTAGACCTGTATTACAACTAGACTTCTCCCTCTGATCAGTCCTGTTTCTTCTCCTTCCTTCCATAAGTATTGAACCCAAGGGTATTCCTTAATAAATAGCCTGCACACTAAACTCCAACTTAGAGGCTGCTTCCCAGGAAACCCAAGCTATGACACCATCACACTGGCTATTTCTTCTTTGGGACAACAAGCTCCTCTACTTATCCCCATAGTGAACACCTAATGATCCTTTAAGAATCAAATCAAGCATCACCTCTTTGGTGACCCCTTCCTTGAACTTTCTCCTCCACTGCCACCCCACCAATGGTGTACATAATTACATAATTCTTCTTTTGTTCTACTATTATGTTTTGCAGTAAATTCTACTAGTGCACTCATCACAGACTATTATATAATTCATTTACCTGTCTGTATCTCTTAATTACACCTTGTACTCCTTCATGTGAGGCTCTATATGTTATCTGTCTTTATATCTCCACCATCTAGCACAGTTACTGGCACATGATTGGGGCACAATAAATACTCATAAAATTATAATACTTCAGTGGAGAATTAGGGAATGTCATTTCAGGTAGATTGGATATGGATTTTATATGGACATCGTATTAAAAAGTCACCACACCCACATGTAAATCAATGAAGTTAGGACACACCCTCACACCATACACAAAAATAAACTTAAAATGGCTTAAAGACTTAAACATAAAACATGACACCATAAAACTCCTAGAAGAGAACAAAGGCAAAACATTCCCTGACATAAATCTTACCAATGTGTTCTTAGGTCAGTCCCCCAGGGCAATAGAAATAAAAGCAAAAATAAACAAATGGGGCCTAATCAAACTTACAAGCTTTTGCACAGCAAAGGAAACCATAAACAAAATGAAAAGGCAACCTACAGACTGGCAGAAAATATTTGCAAACGATGAGACTGACAAGGGCTTAATCTGCAAAATATACAAACAGCTCATACAACTCAACAACAAAAAAACAAACTACCCAATTGAAAAATGGGCAGAAAAACTAAATAGACATCTCTCCAGAGAAGACATACAGATGGCCAACAGGCACATGAAAAAATGTTCAACATTGCTAATAATTAGAGACATGCAAATCAAAACTACAATGAGGTATTACCTCACACTGGTCAGAATGGGCATCATGAAAAAGTCTGTAGACTTACTATTTGTAAATAATAAATGCGGAGAGGGTGTGGAGAAAAGGGAACCCTCCTATGCTGTTGGTGGGAATGTAAATTGTTACAGTCGCTATGGAAAACAGTATGGAGGTTCCTTAACAAACTAAAAATAGAGCTACCATATGATTCAGCAATCCCACTCCTGAGCATATATCCAGACAAAACTATAATTCAAAAAGATACATGCAGGACTTCCCTGGTGGCACAGTGGTTAAGAATCCACCTGAGAATGCAGGGGACACAGGTTCTATCCCTGGTCCAGAAAGATCCCACATGCCGCAGAGCAACTAAGCCCATGAGCCACAACCACTGAGCCTGTGCTCTAGAGCCCGTGAGCCACAACTACTGAGCCCACATGCCACAACTACTGAAGCCCTCGAACCCTAGAGCCCATGCGCTGCAACTACTGAGCCCACGCACCGCAACTACTGAAGCCTGCATGCTCTAGGGCCCACGTGCCGCAACTACTGAGCCCATGTGCTGCAACTACTGAAGCATGCGCACCTACAGCCCATGCTCTGCAACAAAGGAAGCCACCACAATGAGAAGCCCACGCACCACAATGAAGAGTAGTCCCCACTCTCTGCAACTAGAGAAAGCCCATGCACAGCAATGAAGACCCAACACAGCCAAAAATAAAAAAATAAAATAAAATAAAATTCAACTTTAAAAAAAGATACATGCACCCCAATGTTCATAGCAGCACTATTTACAATTGCCAAGACATGGAAACAACCTAAATGTCCATCGACAGGAATGGATAAAGAAGATGTGGTATATATATACAATGGAATATTACGCAGCCATAAAAAAGAATGAAATAATGCCATTTGCAGCAACAGGGTTGGAACTAGAGATTATCATACTAAGTGAAGTACATCAGAAAGAGAAAGACAAACACCATATGATCTCACTTGTATGTGGAATCTAAAATATGACACAAATCAACTTATCTATGAAACAGAAACGGACTCACAGACATAGAGAACAGACTTGTGGTTGCCAAGGGGGAGGGTGGAGGGGGATGGAGTGGGAGTTTGGGGTTAGCAGATGCAAACTATTATGTATAGAATGGGTAGACAACAAGGTCCTACTGTATAGCACAGGGAACTATATTCAATATTCTGTGATAAATCATAATGGCAAAGAATATTAAAAAAAAAGAATAGATATATATGTATAACTGAATCACTTTGCTGTACAGCAGAAATAAACACAACATTGTAAATCAACTATACTTCAAAAAGTCACCAAGTTATGGTACTGCAGGATGTGTTCATATATCAGTTAACATTCATTCATTCAACAAATATATGTTGAGTACCAACTATGTGCCAATCACCACATTTCCTACAGGGTCCACAGAGATAAACAAGACAGATATGGTCCCTTTATAATTTAGCAAAGAAGACAGACACTGAATAAGTTAGTAGAAGCACTGAGTGTTACGAAGGAGAAGTGCAGAGCATTATAGTATTCTATAGCAGGAGGCCCTAATCTAGCCTAGAGGGCTTAAATTAAGGCTTAACAGAGTAATTTACAAGCTGAAATCTTAATAGTAACAGTTAGCTAGGTGAAGGAGGAAGAGGAAGAGAAATCCAATAATTTGAAATAGCATGTGTTAGGACCCCAAGGTGGCAAAGAGTATGACATGCTCAAAGATAGGAAAGAAGACTGGAAATAAATGCCAAGAACTGTCACTGGAAAGGTAACTTGGAGCCAAATTTTTAAAAAATTTTAACTAATGGTAACATGCTAGAATCTTACTTGGTGGAATTCTGCATCTATTGAAAAATAATTTAGTCAAATATCAACATGATTGTCTGCTGTGTTGATGATAGATTAGAAGGAAGAGAGACTGGAGGCAGAAAGACTGGTTAAAATATTGTTCATTAATTTATTTATATTTTAAAATATATCTTTAGGTGAGAAATGACGACTGCCTGTCCTAAGGCAGTGGCAGATGGGATAGAGAGAAGGTTTTACATAGTAGAGATTTCTCAAGTGGAATTGGAGGACTTAACGACTTATTAAATATAGGAGGTGAAGAAGAGGAATGAATTGAGAAATGCCTTAGATTGTCTTGTAGAATATCTGAGGATAAATTAGTAAGAGTTCTTCTCTGCCAAGACAGAGGAGTCAAGAACTGAGCCTCTAGAGGAAAAAATTAGATTTATATGGCTATACCTAATCAGGTGTTTATTGATGATAAATGTGATTTTCTCTTTATATAGAAATCAAAATACCACAGCAGTAGGATCTGACATTTTCCTCCATTCCTCCACCAAGCTTAAGTTATTTATTCATTCAGCTAATACATATTTATTGAGCCCTGCCTACCATGCGCCAGGCACTGGGCCAGGCAACAAGGATAGAGTACTGAAAAAGACAGATTCATTCCCTGCCACCATAGAGCTGAATTTTATCGAATAAATAATCTGATCAATTTATACTCCAGTGGTTCTCTGTTCTATGTATTTTTTTTAATTCTGAAAAATTCCCATCAATGTGGACTGTAAATATTTGTCATCCTTTTAAATGGTAAAGCTACTAGGAGACATATATGCATTGCGAGTACTTACTTTCAATATTCACTTTTCTTTATAGTAACAAAAAGTCTATTTAAAGGAGCTTTTCAAACTGACTCCAAGTACCCAACCAAATTATCCAGATTAAATACGGATTAGGTACTGTCAGCATGGGGGTTGCTTTTCAACTGAAATCAGTGATGGCTATTTTAATATACACTTCTCTTTGGGGAAGAGTTTCCAGTTTCCAAAGTTACTGTCTCTGGCTGTTGGTTAAACACAATTCTGAGTGTGTAGAAAAGGTAAAATGGCCAACACAGGTGAAAAAAAAAAAAAAAAGCACAGTGTCTATTTCATAGCTCCATATTCTTTGACTTCTGGGAACTTGTTTTTGTGGCCTCAAGAAAGGACTGTGGTGGTGCCTTGCCAGGCCTGTCACTGGCCATGCAGTTGCAACCCTGAGTCCTCTGCGGGGCTTTTTTAAAGTAGTGAGTTCACTACATACCCTGTTACTGTCCAGCCTGGAAAGAGGGCTATCAGGAAAATAAAGGCACAAGACTTCTCTCATCACTGGAGTCAAAGATCAAACAAGAAATTGTTTAATCTCTGCCCCACACATCGTGATACATGGATGCCCTCATTGGCATATTGGTTTCCTTTGTGAAATTTAAATCTCTGTAAAATGATGGATGGATCTTTAATAAATCAGTAAATTAATTAACTGTCCCCGAAGAGTAATGAAATACCTTCTAGTGGCATATATCGTGGCCTCACAGTCAAGTCAACAGAATATACCTTTATTCCTGGCTATATTGTTTTAAAAGCAGAATGGAAGGCTTTCACGATGTATCTCCTAAGAAGCAGAACAACTAGTTTACCTTTTCTACCTGTACCAGACTGACCACTTAAAACCAAGTTTGTGAAATAGGAAAATCCATAGTGATATATAATGGCCCTACTACATGTCAGATGCCCTTCTTGGAGCTTTGAATGCATTACCTCATTTGATACCCAGAACAATCTTCTGAGGCAACTATTATTATCTTCATTTTTTAAAATTAGGAAATCAGTGTTACAAATGCTTAAATCTCTTGTCCAAAGTTTTCCAGCTAGTTACTGCAAAGTAGGATTCAAGCCTATGTCCTACTCCAAGATCCACGTCCTAAGTCATAGTGCTCCTTTCATTTGAAGATGCTTACTATGCTCCTCCCAATAGGAAGATTGATTTTACTGAGCCCCTTATGCTCTCCACCAATCACCTTGGATTGTAAAATATGTAATCACCTTATATTTCCTGAAATGCAAGAAATTATTCCCTCTTGAACCATTCCCATATCCATTTACTAGGGAGAACAGAGTACAAAACCAGAAACAACATGGTTTCTGGAGGAGCTGCACCAGACCCAGGCCTGGAGTGCCTACCTCCACATTCTTTATTACGTGAGGAAATAAAGCCCTTAAGTGCCATGACCTTTGTGGGGGTTTGGGGTTTTGTTTTGTTTTTTCTTACATTCAGCCAAATACAATCAATGCAGCAATATAAAAGCATCCAATAAACTGTCCAGGACCACCAGGGATTTTCCCAGAACACACACACGCACGTGCACGCACACACACACACACACACACACATGCACACTTTAATTGAAAAAAAATCTAAATATGTACATGATAAAAAACACACACACACAGAAAGCATGTTGAATAATATGTGAACATGGTACAAAATCCAAATAATAAAAAAAGGATGTATGGTGAAAATTCAGTCTTCTTTCCACCCCCCAGAATCCAACTCTCCCAGTTCTACTCCACAAAGGCAACTGATAAGTTTCTTCTGCAACTTCCAGCAATTTTGTATACAAATCAAACATAAACTGAAGCACACTGTATGCTCATTTTCCACCTTGACTTTTCCCCCTTAAAAATACATCTCAGACATCATTCCATATCATAAATCATGGTACTCTTTTAAATAGTTGCATAATATTCCATTATGTGAATATACTATCATTTAACTGGCAATTCCCCTATCTTATTTCCCACTTGGTTGTCTTCTAGTTTTCTTTAAGCATGTTCATGAATTCTACTTGATAACCTTTTATTTAGGTTATTTTCTTTGATATTTAACTGTGATTGCTCTATAGTTTTTTTTTTTTCTTGTTTCCTGAGGTAAGCCTGTATCACTATAAGCTTCCCTCTTAGAACTGTTTTTTCTGTGTCCCATCAATTTTGGATCATTGTGTTTTCATTTTCATTTGTCTCCAGGTATTTTTTGATTACCTCTTTGATTTCTTTAGTGAACTACTGGTTGTTTAGCCTCCATGTGTTTGTGTTTTTTGCAGTTTTAATTTGTTTTCTTGTAGTTGATTTCTAGTCTCATAGTGTTGTGGTGAGAAAAAATGCTTGATATGATTCCAATTTTCTTAAATTTACTGAGGTTCGTTTTGTGGCCTAGCATGTGATCTAGCCCAGAGGGTGTTACATGGGCACTTGTTATAGAATGTGTATTCTGCTGCTTTGGGGTGGAATATTCTCTATGTATCTATTAAGCCTATCTGGTATAATGTGTCATTTAAGGCCAGTGTTTCCTTATTGATCTTCTTTCTGGATGACCTGTCCATTGATATAAGTGGGGCGTTAAAGACCCCTACTATTATTGTGTTACAGTCAATTTCTTCCTTTATGTCTGTTAATATTTGCTTTGTGTATTTAGGTTCTCGTGTTGGGTGCATATACATTTACAATTGTATCTTCTTGGATTGTTCCCTTTATCATTATGTAATGTCCTTCTTTGTCTCTTGTACCAGTCTTTGTTTTAAAGTGTATTTTGTCTTATATAAATATTGTTAAACTGGCCTTTTTTTAACATTTCTATCTGCGTGGAATACCTTTTCCCATCCTCTCACTTTCAGTCTGTGTGTGTCTTCAGATCCAAAGTGAGTCTCTCGTAGGCAGCATATATACGGGTCTTGTTTCTTTTATCCATTCAGCCACTCTGTGTCTTTTGATTGGAACATTTAGCCCATTTACACGTAAAGTAATTATTGATATGTATATATTTGTTTCCATTTTGTTAATTGATTTAAGTAGTTCTTTTTCATTCTTTTCTTCTTCTTTTGTTCTCCTCCCTTGCACTTTGATGACTATCTTTAGTGTTATGTTTGGATTCCTTTCTTTTTCTGTGTGTCTATCTGTTATAGATTTTTGGTTTGTGGTTACCACGAGGTTCTTATATAGCAATTTATTTATATACATGATGATTTTAAGTTGATCTCTTAACTTCCAAATGCATTTTTAAAACCCTACATTTTTACTCTTCTCCCCTCATGATTACTGATTGTGACATCATATTTTACAACTACTTGTTTTACGTATCCCTTAACTGCTTATTGTGGATATAGGTGATTTTACTACTTTTTTTTAATAGATCTTTAGTGGAGTAAAATTGCTTCACAATTCTGTGTTAATTTCTGTTGTACAACAAAGTGAATCAGCCATATGCATACATATATACCCATATACCCTCCCTCTTGAGCCTCCCTCCCACACTCCCTAACCAACCCCTCTAGGTCGCCACAAAACACCGAGCTGATCTCCCTGTGCTATGCTGCTGCTTCCCATGAGCTATCTATTTTACATTTGGTAGTGTATATATGTCAATGCTACTCTCACTTCCCCCCAACTTCCCCCTCCACCCCGAGTCCTCAAGTCCATTCTCTATGTCAACGTCTTTATTCCTGCCCTGTCACTAGGTTCATCAGTACCATTTTTTTTTTAGATTCCATATATATGCGTTAGCATACAGTATTTGTTTTTCTCTTTCTTATATCATTCTGTATGACAGAATCTAGGTGATCCACCTCACTACAAATAACTCAATTTCACTTCCTTTTATGGCTGATTAATATTCCATTGTATATATGTGCCACATCTTCTTTATCCATTCATCTGTCGATGGACATTTAGGTTGATTCCATGTGCTGGCTATGGTAAATAGTGCTCCAATGAACATTGTGGTACATGACTTTTTTGACTTATGGTTTTCTCAGGGTATATGCCCAGTAGTGGGATTGCTGGGTCATATGATAGTTTTATTTTTAGTTTTTTAAGGAACCTCCATACTGTTTTCCATAGTGGTTGCATCAACTTACATTCCCACAAACAGTGTAGGAGGGTTCCATTATCACCCTTTCCAGCATTTATTGCTTCTAGATTTTTTGATAATGGCCATTCTGACCAGTGTGAGGTGATACCTCATTGTAGTTTTGATTTGCATTTCTCTAATAATTAGTGATGTTGAGCATCTTTTCATGTGCCTCTTGGCCATCTGTATGTCTTCTTTGCTGAAATGTCTATTTAGGTCTTCTGCCCATTTTTTAATTGGATTGTTTTTTTGATACTGAGCTTTATGAGCTGTTTGTATATTTTGGAGACTAACCCATTGTCCATTGTTTCATTTGCAAATATTTTCTCCCATTCTGAGGGTTGTCTTTTCATCTTGTTTATGGTTTCCTTTGCTGTGCACAAGCTTTGAAGTTTCATTAGGTCCCATTTGTTTATTTTTGTTTTTATTTTCATTACTCTAGGAGGTGGGTCAAAAAAGATCTTGCTGTGGTTTATGTCAAAGAGTGTTTTTCCTATGTTTTCCCCTAAGAGTTTTATAGTGTCTGGTCTTACATTTAAGTCTTTAATCCACTTGGAGTTTATTTTTGTGTATGGTGTTAGGTAGTGTTCTAATGTCATTCTTTTACATGTAGCTGTCCAGTTTTCCCAGCACCACTTATTGAACAGGCTGTCTTTTCTCCACTGTATGTTCTTGCCTCCTTTGTTGTAAATTAGGTGACTATATGTGCGTGGGTTTATCTCTGGGCTTTCTATCCTGTACCATTGATCTATATTTCTGTTTTTGTGCCAGTACCATACTGTATTGATTACTGTAGCTTTGTAGTATAGTTTGAAGTCGGGGAGCCTGATTCCTCCAGATCCGTTTCTCTTTCTCAAGATTGCTTTGGCTATTTGGGGTCTTTTGTGTTTCCATATGAATTGCAAAATTTTTTGTTCTAATTCTGTGAAGAATGCTGTTGGTAGTTTGATAGGGATTGCACTGAATCTGTAGATTGCTTTGGGTAGTATAGTCATTTTCACAATATTGATTCTTCCAATCCAAAAACATGGTATATCTGTTTACGTCATTTTTGATTTCTTTCATCAGTGTTTTATAGTTTTCTGAGTACAAGTCTTTCACCTCCGTATGTACATTTATTCCTAGGTATTTTATTCTTTTTGTTGCAGTGGTAAATGAGAGTGTTTCCTTAATTTCTTTTTCTGATTTTTTGTTGTTAGTGTACAGTAATGCCAGAGATTTCTGTGCATTAATTTTGTATCCTGCAACCTTACCAAATTCATTGATTATTTCTAGTAGTTTTCTGGTGGCATCTTTAGGATTTTCTGTGTACAGTATCATGTCATCTGCAAACAGTGACAGTTTTACTTCCTCTTTTCCAATTTATATTCCTTTTATTTCTTTTCCTTCTCTGATTGCCATGGCTGGGACTTCCAAAACTATGTTGAATAAGAGTGGCAAGAGTGGACATCCTTGTCTTGTTCCTGATATTAGTGGAAATGCTTTCAGATTTTCACCATTAAGTATGATGTTTGCTGTGGGTTTACCATATATGACCTTTATAATGTTGAGGTAGGTTCCCTCTATGCCCATTTTCTGGAGAGTTTTTATCACAAATGGGTGTTGAATTTTGTCAAAAGCTTTTTCTGCATCTATTCAGATGATCATATGGTTTTTATTCTTCAATTTGTTAATATGGTGTATCACATTGATTGATTTGCATATGTTGAAGAATCCTTGCATCCCTGGGATAAATCCCACTTGATCGTGGTGTATGATCCTTTTAATGTGTTGTTGGATTCTGATTGCTAGTATTTTGTTGAGGATTTCTGCATCTATATTCATCAGTGATATTGGTCTGTAATTTTCTTTTTTTGTAGTATCTTTGTCTGGTTTTGGTATCAGGGTGATAGTGGCCTCATAGAATGAATTTTGGAGTGTTCTTTCCTCCGCAATTTTTTGGAAGAGTTTGAGAAGAATCAGTGTTAGCTCTTCTCTAAATGTTTGATATAATTCACCTGTGAAGCCATCTGGTCCTGGACTCTTGTTTGCTGGAAGATTTTTAATCACACTTTCAATTTCATTACTTGTGATTGGTCTGTTCATATTTTCTATTTCTTCTTGGTTCAGTCGAGAGGTAGGTTCATTTGTTCACTTATTATTTTAAGTAATAGGTTCATATGATAAAAAAAACTCACACTCTTCAAATGTCTACTTAATAAAGAGAGCTCAGTTCCTGGTTCCAATTCCCCAAATCCCTGTTGATAGTTTTTGGTATATCAGAGCAAAAGAGATGTGATCTGTATTTAAAATCTTACACAAGAAAAACTGAATTTAAAGAAATTCAACATACATTCTATATTTTAAAATGTTGATTGAAAAGAAAACAAAATAGAAATGTTGAGGAAAAATAAAATGCCTGAGGGATCACACTGAACTGGAATCAAATAGGCTTACACAATTTTATTAAAAGACTTATAAATTTTTCCATCTTGCAACTGTGTCTATAAAGCAAAGACAATAGGGGAAACAATTACTTGATTAAGCACAATAAAAATGCATTCACATAAAGATGCCCGCAATCACAAAGCAAGCATGGGTATCTATTCCCAAAGGAGAAGATAAGAGCTACATTTTTATAAAATCTTGGCGCAAGGGAGACATTTCTAAGCGAACACCAAAGTTAAAAAACTTAAAGAAAAAGATTACTAGATTTGACTACCTGAAAACGTAAAGCTTGTGCATGATAAAAATCATTTTCAGATAGCAGGCAAATGATAAAATGGGTAAATATTTATAAAATATGACATATAAAGAATTAATATCTTTAGTAGATAGAAAACTTTTACAAATCAACAAAAGAAAAATGACAACTCCCACCCCACCTCCCAAAAAACAGGCAAAGTGCTCAAATAGACAAGTCACAAGAAAAGGTGCAACTATCCAATAAACAGGGTAGAAAATACTCCATCTCACCAGTAGTATGGGAAAATAATTAAATTAAAATAATGAAGTAGGTTCACCTATCAAACCTTCAAAGTTGTAAAAAGTAAGGATAAACTCCCTGCAGGGAGTATATTGAGATGGTCTTCCCATGAGCTACTGGTGGCAGCATAAATTGTACTATTTCCTATAATTGGCCACAGATATCAGATAACAGATAAAATGTTCATATGCTATCAATTTATCATAAGAAAATATGTTAAGATTTGTAAAGATCTATCTCAAAAGGAGTACATCACATTATAATAGGGGATTGGTGCAATAAATTATGATGCCTACTAATGAAATGTAATTCAGCCACTAAAAATCACTTTTCTAGTAAAATTTAATGGCATAAAAAATACTCAAAATTTAATGCTAAGTCACTAAAGCATACCAAGCATAAATGTAAATCTGTCTTTCCCCATCCTGTTTTGTCTCCTTCTCCCCCTCCCTCCCTCTCCTGCTTCCTCTCTCTCTCACCTTCCTTCCCTACCTTCGCCCTCTCTTTTCCCCTTTCCCCCTCCCTTCCTCTCCTCCTCCTCTTCCTCCATCTTCCTCTCTCTCTCTTTCTCTCTCTCTCTCTCTCACACACACATACACACACACAGAGTAATAACTACAAGGAAATACCCAAAGATGCCCATTGCGGTTATTCCTGGGTAGTAGGATTATTGCTTATTTTTATTTTCTTTGTTTTCTACTCTTCTCTATTCTCAGAAATGAACTTGTATTGCTTACTAATCAGGAAAATGCTATATATAACCAGTAGAGCATGTAGACTTTGAACATCTTGATGTGTTTTCCAAATCGCTTTCCTTTTTGGACTCAGATTGTTAAATAGGAAGGAACCATAGGAATTATCAACTAAACGGGCTCACTTTGAAGACAAGAATAAGGGAGGCTCGTGGAGAAGGTCCTCACCCAGAATCATATGGCAAATTGTCAGCAGAGTTAGAAAAAGAACCCAAGTGTTCTGACTGCTACCTCAGTTATATTTTTATTTTACCACATACTCATTTATATTCCTTCTTTCTGGGGATATGATTTTAAATACTTGTCTCTTTTCAGATTAGAATAGAACCATCTTTGAAATAAAAGTACTATCATAGATATTTCCATTTCTCCGAGCTACCTTAATTGTAAATATACTAATTTATTTAGCTTCCGTTATGTTCAGAACGCTGCTATAAGCTATAAAAACAGGAAACGAAATAAGACCTGATCCCCACTTTTGAGAAGCTTTTACTCTAGTAAAGGAAGCAGACCTGTAAGGAGCCAATGTAAAGCAGAACTAAGTAAGAGCTATGGAAGCACAGGCAAGGGGTGCAATAATTCTAATTACCTGAAGGTATTCCATGCCTTGGAGTCTATCACTTCACTGATTCTTGAACACATCAAATCTTTGGCTGTGGATTTTAGATACCTGTAATCGTCTCTTGACATTCTCCATCTCAAAATATTTGGGAAAACACTCACTGCATATCTGTCTATTGCATCTCGCCTCACAACAGCACACTGGGCACACTCTCAGGGCTTATCCTCATGTCACTGATTCCCTATTCTGTAGACACTTTAATTCACCTTATGTTATGAGGATTTAGAGGAGTGTATATTAGATCTTCTCTACTTTGTCCAAATAATTTATATGTATGCAATAAATATATAACAGTGATCTAATATACACAAGGAATAAGTGAATATGGAAAACAAAGACATTGTTATGCCATCAATCTTAGTAGCAAGGTGGTAAGCGAAGGGAAACTCCTGGAAAATCTAAAACAGATAGCTATATCAGGAGATTTTATTGAAACAAGCAACTGCTACAAAGATTTTTATGTGCACACTGAGCTTCTCAGGTCTCCCACTGTCCCATGGGTTGTCCTCTCTTTCTGTGGCACAGCCTGTTTTTGTTTTCTTTCACCTCCAATCTTCTACCTCACCACTGAGCCTGCTATCCTAATGTTGGAACTGTACCTGTTACTTAATGTGTAAAATGCCAGTAAAGCCTTTCTGCTTTTCCTTAGGCCCTTCCATAGCCTGTAGGAGAAAGAGCACTGGTTTGGGAGTCAGCAAAAATGTGTGCTTGGCCCATCTTATGGGCTTATTCTCTGTCTGTAACTCTGGTACGCCTGGGTTTCTATAAAATGGGAAGAATGGTGGTTGTTACTTCCTGCCTCACTTTTCTTGTATTTGCTTTCTGCAACTCCTTTCAAGTGGAGTCACAATTGATCCTTACCTACAGGTTCAAACCTACATCAATTCCTGGTCCAATCTAAGCGAAGCCCATGTGTGTTGATAGGCTCAGGCCTGTCCACTGGTGGAACCTAGAAAGTGGTCTCCTCATTAATTCAGGGCTCAGTGTGCCAGAGATGAGCCTTAAGCATCTATATGCCTCAATCTTTACAAGCAGACCTCTGTCTCATTTTATCTGTCAAGCAATCCACTGTGATGCTGGTCCTCTGAATCTGCCTCCTCCGCTGGATCCTGAGCATGCCCCCTCCCACTAACCCTCTTCCCAGTGCTTCTCCAAGGCCCACTGCTGATAAGCCAGGACCATCGTCACTTCTACTGGATTCTTCCTAACACCGAAGATCCCCCACTATAATGGCCTGTTCACCAGATAGGGCTCTCATAAAAAAGCATCAGTATTAGGCTCGGACACTGACAAAAGCCCAAGGTAGCCATGCCCTCTGGGCAACTCTGCAACTAAATTAGTAATACTCTTCTAATACTATATCTCAACTCATACCACCTTCCTCTACTTCCTTACTACCCAGTGATGCTAAGGTTCCAATATGTCTCATCCCTAAGGCACCCAAATAATGACAACATCTGCTCTGCCTACCTCACAAAGCTGTTAAAGGCGCTGAATAGACAATAAAAATGAAAATGCTTCAAAAACTGTAAAGATTTATTCATACGTGAGTGTTTCATCTTACTGTTTACAAATAGTTGTTAAAGGCACTTTCCTCTCAAGAGCCTTCGGAGAGAAGCTGTATGCTCGGACGACTGTGAGCTGCATCACTGTTTTAGCACCTGCCTGATCTGTTATATCGTTCAGGAAAATACTTAATTGCTCTGCCTGTTTTTCCCCCTAAGACTGGCGCAGGGTTTTATGAAAGACTGTGTAAACATGTTTTCTCAAACTTCACTGAACACTGAACGATGTCAGCCTGCTCTGCCTCTCCATCAAGGAGAAATAAAGCTGAATAATCAAAAGGCAGAGAGTCGAAAAGGTCACAATAGTGATGCTCACTTTCCTAGTTCATGTACATTCATCCAATTGATGAAACCTGAGGGGCAAATGGAAAAGCAGAGGAAAACCAGCACTGCCTAAGTCAGAGAGCATTGTGGAAACACGGGAACAGATGTCACATTGTCTATCTCTCGGCCAGAATCTTGTGATCTTCCTCAGGTGCTACAGTCAGTACGAAACCTAAACAATTTCCATATTTCAAATAGCTCTTTCTTGACTGTACTGCTAAAGTCTGCCAGCCCAAAGAAAGAATTCTCACTATTCTATTGAACAATGTCTCAATGCTAGAAAAGAGACCTGTTTCCAGAGGAATAAGAGGCATTATGAAGAAAATAAATATAAAAAATAGCTCCCTTATAGTGCCCTGACAACAGCAACTGAAGCACCCAAAACCACAAGGGAAACTGGTTTTTAATTAACACGTATTTCTACCCTAACATATTCCACACACGAATTACGATGACAGGTTCCATCACTGCCAGGTGGCCCCACAAGCGACTATGTCTTATGGATCCTAGTGTAAGGCCACACCATTGATGACACATACTAGTCCGCTTCACCCTCACTCTCAGCCCACAGTCCAAACAGCAAGGCTTCAGGTCCCTAAATCTCCTACTCACTCTATGCGAAGTATTCCGGCTAGGGCAACGGGGAGGTGGCAACGTTAAGGAGTAGGCCCTAGAAACACTTTTCAAATCAGCAGCTTGTGTAGGTGATGTGCAGCCCCCTTTCCGTGTCACTTCCTCATTCAAGGGATTCTTTTCTCCTTACCACCCATGCCCCAGCTTCAGGGAGCCCCAGTTCCTCCTACTCTCCCCTTAAACATTAGTGCACTACATTTAAATCAGTGTGTGACCTCTCCCCCAGACCCCTTCGCTAGATTTGGGAGATTGAAGGCTTTACAAGCCATAAAATAAAATCCCAGATAAGGGAAAGATTTGGGAGTCTAAATTCTTTCCCCATGCCCCAGGATTGCACCACTGCACAGCAGCCTGTGACAGGGGCAGCAAAGCACAGTGACTAAAGGCCCAGCCTCTGAGTACACACCCAGGTGCCCCAACTTAGGAGCTGTATACTTTGGGGTGAGTCACCTCACTGAGCCATAGTTCTCTCATTTCTCAAATGGGGATGAGATAGCACCTATTTCTAAGTATGTTCCTTGATGTAAATGGAGCGATCCTTATAAGCCATTTTTCTGGTACATGGTCTGTGTTTTATAAATTATTAATAATTGCTATGCTTTCAATTGTCCCCCCAATTCATATACTGAAATCCTAATCCCCAGTACCTCAGAGTGTGACCTTATTTGGAGACATAAAGATTATTTGGTCTCTACAAAGGTAAAAAATGAAAATAAGGTCACCAATATGACTGGTGACCTTATAAAAAGGGTAAAATTGGAGACAAGGAGAATGCACACAGAGAGCAAGCCACGTGAACACACAGGAAAAGATGGCCACCTACAAGCCAAGGAGAGAGACCTGGACCAGATCCTTCCCTCATGGCCCTCAGAAGGAACCAACCCTGCTGATACACCTTGATTTCAGACTTCTGGCCTCCAGAAATGGGACACAATAAATTTTATTTAAGCCATCCAGACTGTGGTACTTTGTTACAGAAGCCCTAGCAAACTATTATAATAATCATTTATAATAAAGCTGACTGCACATATACATCTCTTTTTGGTCAGCATGTCTGCTTGAGGATCTCAGAAAAGAGGGTATATGAAAATAATTATAGTCTATCTGGGAGGTCAGGGTACCCATGTCTATTTCAAGCTATAGGCAGTGAAAAATAATAATAAATCGGATAACCATATAATTTATCACCCAAGCTGGGGTAATTCTGAGGATGAAAACGGGCATTATTAATAAATAGACTCAATCATCAGCAAGCATCAAAACAGGACGAACAAGAACTTGTGGTGTCCCTAAACATGAAGAACAAGGATGCACCAATCCCCCCAACCCCGCTTCATCAACCAAGTCCGCTAATGGAAGATTCACTAGTTCCACTAGAGCAATCTAGTTAATTTAACTACAGCTATCAATTAGCTTGCAAAAATATGAGTTAAGGTCAGAAGAAAATAAGCCCAAATTAATTACCTCCATGTAATTGACTTTGCCATCTTGTTCATTTCCAAAATATCCTGAGGCTGACAGAGCTTAAGTTCAGAGATTTGGAAGTTTCTATAGAGAGATTAGTGTATACCCATTGATGATCTATTACTTTCTGATTCTTTAACTTGGAACAGGAGAACAGGACAGCGAGGTACTCAATGTAATACATATTTCATCACAGAACCAGATCACTGGCTGACTGAGGGAACAAGTCAAGGGCGGCCTTACTCAGCGGACAAGGGGAGAGAAAGTTGTTAGCTCAGAAAAAATTCCTTTCCACTCCCCGGGGGAAAGAACAGTTAGTGTGCCCCAGGGGTTGTTTCCCTGGCATGGGTTCCTCCCTGCTCACCTCGATTGCCACACAACCACCTCTATATAAGGGAGACTACTCTAAACTAGAGGTTGTTGTGAGTAAAATATTTGCCCTCCATACTAATTGATTTTTTAAATTAATCACTTCATTTAGAATCCATTCAACCTAGTAGAGATAAACATTCATCATACTAGAAAGACCCTCAGCTCAGAGAGAACATCCATGACTGGTAATTAATCTATGAACTGGCTCAGGAGTCTTTAAATGAGATTGAAGCCATTTTTATGAAGCTAAAATGCCATGCAACATTAAAAAGTTAAATAACCTTGTGAACATTTCTAAAGAGAGAGCTAAATGCAAAGTGAACCTATTTGAAAAAGTCTTGAGTCACTTGATTTTATTGTTGACAAGAAAGAGATTAATCAATGGACAATCCCAAAACTCACCACTGCCCTCTGCCTATGGAGGGGTAACATGGTATGAAAGGTGTATCTTGCAGTAAGCAAGCTGGGACTCTGCCATTTTCTAGCAGTGTGGTTCTGAGCCTTAGTGTCTACAGCTGTAAAATGGAGCAAGCAATTTGTAGGGCTCTTATGAAGAGTCAATGAGATAAAGTATATGAAATCTATTTGTAAAATATGAAATATAGTTAATTGGTATTATTATTATAGATTTTTGAAAGTACAATGGATATTTATAAACCTTAATATATAATTGTTGAGGTACCAAAATAAATGAAATGTTCCCATCCTAATCAAACAGATAACGGAGCAATGGTACAGCCTGTAAAATGCCACCAACTCTCTTTAACTCCCCCACCCTCACCAAACTCACCCTAAATATAATGGTATTGATGAATGATACATCCCCTGAAAAGCACTTCAAAAAAGATCACATGTGATTGAGCAGGCTTGCCAAGAACTGCCAGAGCAGCCATGTCCAACAGTGAAGGGACAAATATGATGTGCCAGAAAACATTTGAGGCTTTAATAAAAATAAGAAATTAATATTTTAGTGAAAGAATATCACACTTCAAACACAGTACTTAGGCTGCAAATGATAAATTAGTGATGAATAGAGACGACAATGAAATTTAAACAAGTTATAGAAGTATTCAATTGTAATTCAATTGGTTTAACCAAGGAACTGATTACAAAAGCCTAGATTCTAGTTCGCTGAGCAAGTTCAGATTGCTTTTTAAAAGTTTCTGATTAAAGCACAAAGCAAAATTGTTTTTCCTCAGTGTTTTGAAAAAAACACACACAACACATATTCTTCCATTCCAAAAAGAAATCTTTTCTTACCATGTTATTCTTAATCATTGCATTCTTATCACATTGAAAACGGCCCTTATACTCAAAGTGAGAGCTTAAATTTTAGTACCAGATTAATCTTGTGTTGCAATGAATATCATTAATACTAAGAATCTAATATTAATAACAGCTTATTATCAGAATAATAATTCCATTAACAACTTTTAAGACAATTGTACTAACTCTAAGTGCAATTCTAATATAAATTATTCCAAAACAAGTGGCACTTTCGTATAATCACTCCCTTGGAATATAGCAAAATAATAGCCCAGCTGACAACTTCTGAATTTGTTTTACATTCCCTTTTGTGACTTTCCTGGATATGACTAACCAAAGAGCATTAGAGCCAGAAGATTCCTTAGGATGATTTAGTCCATCTTCCTCGTTTCAGGTGAGAAAACAGAGGCTCCAAAGAAGCCACACAAGTTGTCAGTTCCAATATATCCTCAACACCTTGCAGAAGTGACCTGCATTTCACAGTCATGCATTTTGACTCATGAGCAGAATTTATAATACTAGCTTACCTTTCTAGGATAACCTTGAAACCAAGCAGGACCCTGTGGGGCCCTCGGGGGTACAAATACCTTCCATGTCCCCAATTCCTTGTTTGTAGGAAATAGGCTTCATTCAGTCTCCTAGACCTTCCCTGGGTTCCAAAGTGCAGATTCAAACAGTTGGTAATCAGGGAAGGGAGGGGATGCAGAAAGAAAGGAGGAGCAGTCAAAAACAGTAGTGCAGCCTTGGGGCAGCGTCCTGGTTCCTTCCCAAGGAATATACGTAACAATATCTTTGAGTTTATCTGCCAGGACTAAGGCCCCCAGCCAGGTGGAAGATGGTAACTTCAGGCTGAGCACAAGATTCCTGGAGCCCCGCCCTGTTACCTCACCACCAACCAATCAGAAGAAAGTCACACATCCTGCAGCCTTCACCCCAAATCTGGACTTTAAAAACTTCTCACCGAAAACCATGGGAGAGTTCGGGGTTTTTGAGCACAAGTTACCCATTCTCTTTGCTTGGCCCTGCAATAAACCTTTCTCTGCTCCAAACTCTGATGTTTCGGTTTCTTTGGACTCACTGTGCGTCAGGCACATAAACTTGCATTTGGTAACACATCCACTTCAATATTTTTATATATATCCTTAGATATATATGTATATTTGTAAATATATGGTCTGATATTTTGTGTTTGTGTGTTTATCTACATAAATGATATTACTTTATGAATCACACACTATTACTATTTTCCTTTTAATACTGTTTTTTAACATCCATCCATTTTGCCATATGTACACCTAGTTCATTTCTTGTGATGACTATAGTATTCCATGTTATACATCTGCCATCAGTGTCCCCAGTGATGGACACCTATCTACTTACAAAGCAGTTCAAAGGGTTCTTAAAGATACCCACAGTTTATTAGGACTTTACCAATTGATTTTGTTCAACCTCACTATTTTATCGATGAGAAACTCAAGGAAATCTATCTTTAAAAGTCCATTAGAATTAGCAGAATTCTAACAAAACATTAACCAACACAATATCAACTCACAAGGCTATTAATAAGAAACAGAATTGATTTGCATTTCCCTAATAGTGATATTAAACATCTTTTCATGTTCTGGTTGGCCATCTGCATGTCTTATTTGGAAAAATGTCTATTATTTTTCCAAATAAGACATGCAGCTCCTCTGCCCATTTTTCAGTTGAGTTGTTTGTTTTTTAGTGTGTTCAGTTGTATGAGTTCTTTAAATTTTTTGGATATTACCCCCTTATCAGATATATCATTTGCATACATCTTCTCCTGTGCGGTAGATTGTCTTTTCATTTTGTTGATGGTTTCCTTTGCTGTGTAGAAGCTTCTTAGTTTGATGTATATTTTTTGGATATTATATTTTATATTTATATATTTATATTTTTTGGATATTACCCCCTTATCAGATATATCATTCGCAAATATCTTCTCCTATTCAGTAGATCGTCTTTTCATTTTGTTGATGGTTTCCTTTGTTCTGTAGAAGCTTCTTAATTTGATGTAGTCCCACTTGTCATTTTGCTTTTGTTTCCCTTCCTGAGGGGACATACTAGAAAGATATTGCTAACACCAATGTCAAAGAGTGTACTTCCTATGTTTTCTTCTAGGAGTTTTATGGTCTCAGGACCTAGATTCAAGTCTTTAATCCATTTTGAGTTGATTTTTGTATATGGTGTGAGATGGTGGTCTAGCTTCATTCTTTTGCATGTGGCTGTCCAGTTTTCCCAACACCATTTATTGAAGAGACTATCCTTTCTCCATTGTGTTATATGTTCTTTGCTCCTTTGTTGTATATTAATTGTCCATATATATGTGTGTGGGATTATTTCTGGGTGCTTAATTCTGTTCCATTGATCTATTTATTTATTTATATATATATCTTTTGGCCACACCAAGCAGCATGCAGGATCTTAGTTCCCCAACCAGGGATCGAACCCGTGCCCCCGGCAGTGGAAGTGCAGAGCTCTAACCACTGGACCACCAGGGAATTCCCATGTTCCATTGATCTGTATGTCTGTTTTTCTGCCATTACCATGCTGTTTTGATTACTATGGCTTGTATAATGTTATAAACCAATGTTACTTCAATGAAATAGATAAGAAACAGAATTTAACTTCGTATTAGGAACTGCCAAATGCAGAGAGGTCATGCCATTTGGTGACACAGAAGAACAAATGCATAGTGTCTTTGGAGTCCAGCAACATGTATGTAGGCATGAATACACTCAGTTATGCAGATTGGTAGATACTTAGGTGAAGGAAAGATAGAAATCCAGGCTCCCCAGTGGAGTGGCTGTGTGACCTTAGGCACCTTCCTTGGTTTACTGTATGGGGTAAAAACAATCCTGAGCTGGACTGCCTGAGCCCAAATGTCAGCTTTACCAGTTAAGAGCTCTATGACTCTGGGCAAACTGCTTAAATCCTTGCTGTCTCCGTTTCCTCATGGGGATAAATGAGGATTAGAAGTGAGTTAACGTTTGTAAATACTTAGCTGTGCCTGGGGCATAGAAAGTGCTCTATAAGTAAGTGCCCGTTGAGTAAAAAAAAAAAAATCCTCTCTAAATCATAGCTTCCATTTTTACCAAACGCTACCTACCTCCCATGGGTTTTATGAGGGAAGAATTAAATGCATTAAGTATATCAAATTGTATATTACCATTCCTTTATATTCCTGATGAATATTCTAAAAAATAACAGTAAGAATAACAAAGTCCCATTCATTGGGGAAATTCTAAAATCTCATGGGATAGGTAACAAATAAAAGAAATACAAGTAAAATCTGACTGTACTTGGACGTAATGTATGTAGCTTCCACAGGACAGAAATTAGGTTCTGTACTCATGGGGTGCAGTGACAATTCACTGTTAACCAAAAATGTAGGAAGAGGTCAATCAAGTATTTGGAAAAAGCAAGGACATTAAAGACTAATAAAATCACAGTTTCTATGAATGGCAAGTATCCTTAGGAAATAGGAAGTGAAGTCCTTCACTTAATAAAAGGGGAAATTGAGATACAAGAAAAGTTAAAAAAAAAAAAAAACAACTGTCCAAGGTCACAGAATCTATAAGTTGCAGCGCTCAGACAAAGGCTCAATCCAGGGACCTTTCAACCATGTCATGCACAAACTCAGACTCCCATGCATTAAAAGTTCATGCACCAGATTTTTTTCAAATCACACAAAGAGGATAAATTGGGGGAGATTATTCACTTTGAAATAAAAAGATTTTGCTTTAAAAAACATCTCACAGCAGGATTCCTTTAGACAGCAGCTCTCTTCCTGCATTTGAAATTAGACCTGAATTCCACTGAAAATGAGGAGCCCCTGTAGTAGTGCAGAGTCCTAGCCCCCCAAACACTAAATAAAGACTGATGAAGTTTGAAATTAATTTCATTTGCATAAATAATCAGAGACATGACTTCAGAAGCATATAAATCAGAGACGTTGTGGAGATGAACATTTGTTATTTTTATAGATACAGAAAAGTTGCAAAGTCAGAGGAGCCTTGGGGAAGGGCACATTTGGGTTTGACTGGGTGACTGATTATTTCCTGGTTTGTTATGAACAGCCCTTCCAGAACAGTAGTGTTTGTCACTCACTCGGCCATGTGTCACTCCCCCTGGGAAAACTAGGACTCCTGTCTTTCTCCCTGATTAGACTATGATTTCCTCAAGGGCAAGGACAAAGAACTTGATGTCCTCATCTTTGTGTCCCTACTGTTCAGCACACGTCTGGCACAGAAAAGAAGGTATGCATTGACTGTTGGCTGAAGAAAAAGTGAGGGAGTCCAGTCAAGTTTCTTCAGATCAAGCATGGTTGTACCTATAAATCTCTAAGCAAAGGGACATGTGATGTTTCTGTAGATAGAAACTGACAATAAAAAAATAAATTAGGTAGTTTATCAGATGGTGGAAAAAAAAGCAGGGCAGGGTTATAGAGAGTGCCAGGGAGGTGGAAGAGGGTTTGAAATTGTAAACACGGATATCGGGAAAGGTCTTACTGTGAAAGTGGTATTTGAGCAAAGATTTGAGGGAGATATCAGACCAAACTATGCTGTCAAATGGGAGAAAAGCATTCCAGACAGAGGCGAAGACTAGTACAAAGGTCTTAACGTGAGAGCTTGCCTGTTTGAGGAACAGCAAAACATCTGTGTAGCTGGAGGAGAGTGAGTAGGAGGAAGTGTGGTAGCACTTAAGGTCAGAAGGGTAGCTGCAGTCCAATATCATGAAGGATCTAGTAGGCCCTTGTAAGGGAAGCCAGTGGAGGGGTCAAAGCAGGAAACTGACATGATCTGACTTATGTCTAAAGAAATAACCTTGGCTTCTTTGATTAGAGTATCCCATAGGGAGCAAGGGATGAAGTGGGGAGACCTATCAAGAGGCTCTCTTCAATCATTTAGATGGAAGCGGATGGTGACTTGGATCAGGTTGGTAGCAGAAGATATAGTGGGAAGTGGTCAGATTCTGGATACATTCTGAATATGGAACAGACAGTGTTTGCTGAGGGATTAGACGTTGGGTATCAAGAGACAGAAAAGTGAAGGATGATACCAATATTTTTGGCCTAAGAAACTGGAAGGATGGTTTCCATTTACTGAAATGGAGAAGGCTAGGGAGGAGGAGGGACTTTCCTAGAGGGTGGGTACAGAGAACAGTGATTGACATAGACATAGTAAACCTGAGTTGTCTATTAGATATCCAAGAGGATTCATAGAACAGGCAGCTGGAATGCGTGGCAGGGGCCCAGGCTGGAGACATAATCTAGAAACCCATCAGCATATGGATGGAATTGAAAGTTAAATTATTAATGAAAGCAACAGGAGAATTTTGTCCCCCAAATTCTTATGTTAAAATCCTAACCTCCAGTACCTCAGAATGTGACCCTATTTGGAGATAGGGTCTTTACAGAGTCAATTAACCTAAAATCAGGTCATTAGGGTGGCCCTATTCCAATAGGACAGGTGTCCTTAGAAAAAGGGGAAATTTGCGCACACACGCACACACACACACACACACACACACACACACACACGGAGAACACCATTTAAACATGAAGACGGCCATCTACAAGCCCAGGAGAGAAGCCTGCCTTCACAGCCCTCAGAAGGAACCAACCCTGCTGACATGTTCATTCTGGATTTCTAACCTCCAGGATTGTGACACAACAAATTCTGTTGTTTAAGTCACCCAGTTTGTGGTACTTTGCTGCAGCAGCTCTAACAAACTAATACATTAACTTAATGAGTGAATGTGGATAGAGAAAGATGTCCAAGAACTGAATTGAACCCTAAGCCACTACAACTTTTAGAGTTCATGAAAAGGAAAAGTAATCAGCAAAGGGGATTGAGGAGAAGCCAGTGAGATAATAAGAAAACCAGAGAACTGCTGAAAGTGAAGTCAAGGAAGCATTACAACAGGGAGGGAGTGATGAGCTTCATACACTAGTACTTATAGGTCAAGTAAGACGAAGGCTAATATTTGACCACTGGATTTAGCAACGTGGATTTAATCACTGACCTTGAAAAGAGCAGTTTCAGCAAAATAGTGAAGGGTGAAAACCTGATTGGTGTGAGTTCAAGTGAAAAGGGGAGAGGAATTGGAAATAGCAAATGGAAATAACTCTTTTGAAGAGCTTTGCAGAGAGGGAACAGAGATATGAGGTGCCAGTAGGAAGGACACGTGCAGAGAGGATTCTGTCCTTAAGATTAGAGAAGCTACTGCATATTGGTATGAGAAAGGATCCATGGGATTCAAATTGGTAATGTAATGGGTGGGGAGAATTGCTGAAACAATGTCTTTGAGAAGGAATTGGGATCTAGTATAAATGGAAGGGCAACAGAGAAAAAGACGAGTATAGTATAGTATACTACGTCATAGTAAAGAATTTTTGAGGATTTAATTAGATAATACCGCAAAGGCTCTTAGCCCCATGCCTGACACAATGTGATTTTTTTAGTGAATGTTATTGTAAGATACTATATAAATGCTGTTGAACTAATCTCCCCCTCTCCTCCTTTTCTTTACTCTCATTCCTGAGTCATCTACATATAAGTGTATGTGATGTCATGGGTGTAGCTGAGATCATCTTAAGAGTGTAGATAGAGAAGGAGAGCTCTGAGCATTTCAGTTTAGAGATCAGAAAGAAGGGCCTGAAAGGGGACCTGGAGAATGAACAACCTGAATAGTAGAAGAGAAACAGTGCAAGGAAACCCAAAGGGGAAGTATTGCTTAGACTGGGTGGAAATAAGCGATAAAAGAACTCATGATTGTCTAAAGTCTTGACAATGTCAGTAAGCTGCAGGGAAACCTGGGGCGGAAGAAGGTGGCGGCTCACTGAAAAAATAAAAAGACAAAAGGGGCTGAATAGTCTGCTGTCATCCCACACGAGTAGAGGGGATCTGAGGAGGGACTGGCTTGGGCTACTATAGAGTCACCAAACCTCACTGTAGTCCATTGAGGTCACATCAAAGGAGGGAAATATGGGAATTCCATATAACGTTATTTGGATTTTCAAACTATCAACACTACTTGCCTCTCTGCAATATCATAAATCTACAGTTTGCCACTTCAATCAGATTAATCTAATGCACTTGTTCATCAAATACATCTTGCATCTGAAGACAATCTGTCCTAAAATTTTGGCTAGCAGTTTTAATGTTCGATTCTATAAATAGAAATTATGTCACATGCTGAGAGAAGTTCCCAAATAGGCAAACACGTCAATTCCAAAAACCTTGATAGACTTCTTGGATTGTTCTTCTCAGGACTGACATAGATCTGTGTATTTTTCAGTGCATCTAATTTATTTTATTATTTATTATTACTTATAGATTACATATTTTTCAATCCATATGTTCCAATAGCTACCATTTACATATAAAAACTTGAATAAAGGTTAAAATAAAAGAAAGGGCAAAGACTCATCAGGTAAATGCAAGCAAATTTAAAGTAGGTTTGATAATGTTAAATTCAGACAAAGAGAACGTAAAGCAAAAGGCACTAAACTGAGAAAGAAAGGTCATATTTCACTAATGAAAAGAATAGTCAAAGATACTAATATGAAGAAACTGCTAGAAGCACAAAGAAAATATATAATCATAGCATTATTCATAATAATGGTAAACTGGGAGTAACCAAAGCTACATAAATACCTATCACTAAATAAAAGACTAAAAAATGATAAGCAAATATATCAGAATGTTTTCAATGATAATGCAGGCAGTAATATGATCATATTTGCATTTGATAAAAATATATAGATTCCACTCACAGTAGCCTAAATTAAAACATGGGATCCATATAAAGAGAATATTAAATTTTGCTGACAGCATAACACATTTGAATAAATGGAAAGACATACTATATTTCTGGATGGGAAGAATTAACACAGTAAAAATTTCAATTCCTCCCTTAATTATTCATAGGTTCAACACAATCATAGTTTAAGCCCTTAATAAAATACTAAAGTTCTCATAGAAGATTAAAATTCATGTGAAGAATATTGGAGAATAATTTAAGAAAATTTTGAAAAGAGAAATGATGAATCCAGAATTGACCTTTCCAAGACAAGTATACTTTGATAGGTATTTGTTCCAGGACTGGCTGACTGATCAACAAGACAGAAGGCAGAACCCTAAAATGGACCCTATATACTTAGGGTTGCCAGATTTAGCAACCAAACTTAATCAAAAATGTTGGAGACAATAGGAAAAATGTCACCAATCCTTTAAACTACGTAAAAGGAAAGAAATAAACTTGGACAAATATTGCAACAAATATAGCAGATAAGACAAAACAGTTGTTAATGTCCTTAGTGTTGTTTTACAAGACAATAAGAAAAGAGTGAACACTACTCAAAGAAAAGTGGTAAAGGATACAAACCAACATTTCACCAAAGAAGAAATGCAAATAGCCAATAAGTACATAACACTATTTTCAACCTTATAAAGTAATAAAAACGAACAAACAAAACAGCGTTGTCTGTGCTGTTTCCTGGATTTCTCTTCCTCCTGTTCTTAGCATGACTGATTCCTTCTTACTTTTTAACTCCCTGCTTAAATGTCACTTCCTCAGAGAGAACTTCCCTAACTGCCTTATTTAAGTAAAGACACGCACCTTCAATAGGGCACACATATTTTTCACAACTGCAGCACGGTGTACTTCATAGCACATACCTTAAGAATATAGGTGTTTGTAATATGGATAACTTCTTTGTTGTACCCATCAAGGAAAAAATGTGACCTTCCCCCTCTCCTCTTCCTTCTTCCTGCTTACCTGAATACCGGCATTATCATGCTGGACTGTAAAATAGAAGCAATATGTTTAAGAAAATAGAACAACTTGGAGTTCCTAAAGATTACAGACTCACTATGCCAGCCCTGGATGACCAATCTGGATTTGCACATGTTAGAGAAGTAAACTTCTATTTTGATTAAAACAAAAAAAAAAAGAATATATGTGTTTGTTTATTTTATGTCTACCCCACTAGACAAAAAATTCCACAAGGGTAAGAAATATCATTATTTACAAATATATATCCAGTACTTATCATGGCATCTGGCACATGGTAGGCCCTCAATTAATTTTTGTCAAAGAAACAAATACTGAAGTTTTTTGGTTCCATTTTCTTTGTTTTATTTTTTGTGTGTGTGTGACCAGATCTAGTGTTAGGAAAGACCTCTCATACTCTGCTGGTGAGGGGTAAAAATTAGCACAATCATTTTGGAGGGCAATTTTTTCATATTTTACAACATAAGTCAGATGTTATCTCTTCTCTGCTCACAACCTTCCGATGACTTTCTATCTCCCGCGAGTCAAAGCCAAAGGCAATAAAGGCCTACAAGACTCTACATCATCTGTCGTCTCCCCATCCCTCCACCTCCCTGGCCACATGGGCTACTGCTCTCTCCCCATTCACTCTACTCTAGCCACACTAACTTCTTACGATTCCTCAGTACCTTAGACGTGCCCCTGGCTCAAGGTCTTTACACATTTGCCATTCTCACTGAGAGGAATGCTCTTCTCTGGATATATAAGTGCCTTTCTCCCTTCCCCTCCTTCAGGTTTGCCTTCGAATGTCACCTCAGTAGGAAGATCTTCTCTGACTACTTCATAAAAATAGTCATTCCACCCATGCCCAACCCCAGAGCTCCTCATCCCATTACCCTGCATTATTTTGCTCCAGATCACACATCATCACCTGACATATTTTATATATATATATATTTTTTTAATTGCATGTCTTCCCTCACTAGAATGTCAGCTCCATGAGGACAGGGATTTTTTTTTTAATCCACTGCTATATACCCAATGCCTTCAAGAGAGCCTGGCACATAGTAGATTCTCAATAAATATGTAGGGAATGAAAAAGTGAATGAATGAATGAATACCAAGAGCCTGAAAAATGTTCATGACATTTCAACTAATAAATCTATTTCTAAGAATCCATGCTAAGTAAATAAGAGATCTAGTTGTACAGGGGTCTATTTACCAGGTTTTCCTTCACAACATTACTTATAAGGGTAACAAATTAGAACTAATCTTCATGTCCTCTTATTATAAAGGAGAAGTCAAATAAAATGTCATACAAAAAATTTTAATGGAATATTATGCAATCATTTAAAATTATGTCATTATAAAATTATATTAATGACATGGGGAAATGTTCACAATGAAATATTAAATGAATAATTCATGATACCACAAAGTATCTGTAGTATAATCCCTAATGTGAAAAACTAAACATATAGATACAGTATATGATAAATCTAATGTATGTAACAAATATATAGAATACATACATATACGTACATATAATAATGGAGAGAGAGAGAGAGAGAGTGGGAGAGGGAGATGACTAGAAAATCTTAGAATTTCCATAATGGTTATTGTTGAATAATGGGATTATGGGATTTATGGGTGATTTTCCTCCCCTTTTTTGGATTTTTTTCTGTACTGTTAAGTTAAAAAGACAATGTTATAATAAGAAGGAAAAAAATCAATGATATTCTTGTAGATAACCTAGTTCTAAACAAAATCACTTTTGGCTTTTTTTGCCGGATAAAATAGCAACAAAATGCAGTCAACGGAACTGAACAAATGGACATGCAACTTTTTAAAATAGAGGGCTTAAGTGATTTATTTTGTCCAAGTTAATGTTAAGCAGCTCCTACTAATTCACAGATAACAGGGTCATTTGTCTCTTATGGCCTGGCTCATTATAATAACATCTGCTGTTTGCTTATAGATAGATATTTGTTCTTCCATTTTTAGGTCGGGGAAAAAGCACCCAATTTATCTAAAAATGGAATGAAGCCACAGAATTTAGTTACTTAGGAATAACTGTTGTAATGTACACACAGTAGATATGAAACAGTTAAATACTGGGCCAGACATTTCCTTTGATGTTATATTTGCTGTGGGGATATTTGTCCTAATAGCCAGAAGTACCCAGAGAAAAGACTGAGTAATAAGTGATCATGTTCCCGGAAGCCTTCAGCACAGGGGAAATTCTTTTTTCTTGCCTAAAACCATGAAGTTCTGACTACAAAACTTGCCTGTGCACAAGAGCAGGAGACATTCCAGTACATTCACAGAAGGAATTCTGGAGCTTTAAAAGGGAATTAACACAGCAGAGAAGCATCGCATGGATGTATGCACTTGCAATTAAGAATAAAAATAAGCAAGAGGAGAGCACTCGAAATCCAATCACCAAACTCCGTGAAATGGAGTCAGGAGATCTGTATACTTTAAGGACAGAACTTCGTGCAAATGCAAATAGACTGAGGATGTGCCCGCACTGATACCATCCTGTCTGGCTGGACCAGGGTCAGATGCAGACGTAGACATGAGGGGTCAGAGACAGGGCTGTGAAAGAGTAGAATCCAGATCAGAAGGGTGACAGAAGCACTAGCAGAAATGAATCTCACAACTGCAGCTACTCCTAAGGCCTTAAATATAAGTTCACTCTCAGTAATAATAATAACCATAATGATGACAATAATCTATTTAGCATGTGTTACATGGCAAAAATTGTGCTAGGTGTCCTTTACATTTATCAGTCCTTTTTAATTGTATATTTATCAACAGAATCATTTGATGTCAACTCCTTAAGATACAGATGAGAGCGCCTAGAACCCATATTCTCCTATTTGTGGAAAGTTTACTTCTCTTTCCAGATTTTGGTTAATTCCCACTGGAATGATGCTCTTTTAGTTACTTGTGACTCCAGCTGCCTCCCTTCCATTGTAGGATATATACAATCCTGAGGTAAAATCATCATCAGTTACGCTTATACTAGGACTGGATGCACCTACCTGATGTCGCGGTCTACAGTCTCTGTCCTGGACCCTCTCAGTATTGACAAAGTGATAAGGGCACGTAGACCCAGTGCCAAGTAGGGCAGCCCTGACTAAGGAGCCTCTCAAAATCCGTGCCTCTCCAATGCCCCCACTCACACACCATTTCCCCTCAGATTAACCACTATCGATCCTCCAAACTGCTCCTCCCTGGACAAGGGTTTGAACCTTTACAGCCTCTTCTGCATGCGCTCAGGTTCATTTATATCCCCTTAAAATGTTGCCCCAAACTGCAATACATGGGCCTATTGGATGGCAATCTGGTTGAAAGAAAGGGCTCCAGTCAGGGACTCTATCTGTACATAGCACTTTGTGGAAGACTGAAAAAATGTTACTCTATCTGTACACAGCACTTTGTGGAAGACTGAAAAAATGTTACTCTACCTGTACATAGCGCTTTGTGTAAGACTGAAAAAATGTTAAGTCTCTAAAACAAAGATTACCAGGAGATGTGGGGAAAAGGGGCCAGTGAAGGTGATATTACAGGAGGCCAAAACAAAACAGAAACAAAAAACAAACAGCAACAAAAACAAAATAAAACAGGCCATTCCTGAGCCTGGTTACATACAGGACTGAAGGGGGAAATCCAACCAGCACTGAGGACATCAGTATTATGACTTCTTCTGTCCCAGATTTTATACTTCTATTACTGTAGCTAAGATTGACTCACTGAATTTATGATCAACTAAAATTCTCATTTTAAAGTGCATGTCTCCTGTCAGGTTGCTTTTTGGAGCCAGGGGCATGGTGGACATTTTTTATTATTTTGTTTGAATTGGCCACTCCTCCTAAGCTGTCAAGATCTTCTGGGGTCCTAAAGCCTTAGCAATCTCTTCCAGTCTCATATCATTTGCAGATTTGCACCACAGTATCATTTGCTTAGAAAACACATATGCACATGTGCAGTGAAAGCTAAATAAATGTGGTTAGTTTTCACTTCTAGCATTCCATTCAGCTTTCTTGGACCCCTAATAAGGCAACAGTTGTCTTAATGACTCAATTAATCACTTCATACTACATAGAGCAAACACATGGACTTCAACGCAAAGGGTACTAGAAGTTAAACATTCAAATCTGCAATTAAAACGTAGGCTCTGTAAAACCTGCTACTGGGACAATCATGATATCCAGCACTCTGGGATAAATAAAAATAACCTCTAGCTTGAGAAAAGGAAAGAGGATGGTGAAAAGTTTACAAATATGAGAAATACAAAGTGATGTTTTCACATTCAAACCCAATTCACACAAAACGTCAGTGAGCAGGCTAATTAATACAGAAAGCAAGGACTAGAAGAAGACCCCTTCTCCCTCTGTAAAGGCATGTACCAGATTTGCGTGCCTTGGGCAACCTTACTTGTATTCTCATTCAGAGGGTACCCATTAGTCAGCATTTTCTACTTTCTGGCTCATTGGCTCCCTCTGTGGTATAAATACCTTTGCACATTGAGAAAAACAGATCAAGAACATTAGCGGATTTGTTAGTAGACACTCAGGAATTCCAAGTTCTAAAAACAAAACAAAATCATGGAGTCTTATGATTCTGGAGAACTCTATACATAGGCTTGGCCTGCTCCTTCCCTACAAAGCAAGACCTGGAATCTCAAAATCGTGGGTTTGAGCCCTACCTTGAGGGCTTCGTGGGAGCTGAGAGACTTGGATTTTGGTACTACAACTAACTAGTCCTGTTCCCTTAAAAAAGTTAGAGTTCTGGCAAATGAGGGATTGGATGAGATAAATGACTTTCAAACCCTTAAAAATAGTTGAAATCTTTTAAAACGCAGAAGAATCTTATGAAGTCTTAGTTAATAAATGAGATTAAAAATATATAAACAGAGGCTCTGAGTAAAGCAAGGTGGTAGCCCAGATTCCTGCCAACTTAGCCCCAGAAACACCTCTGAGAGACTCACGAAATTTCTATAAGCACAGTTTGAAAACCAATAACAAGGTCCCTTCCAGTTCTATAGAATTCTATTCTGGCTTATGATAGAAGAAATGTAAGCTACTCTTCAGCTCCTACATTCTATGGGTATATAAAGCAGAGGCTTGGAGACCTGTAACAGATTGTCCAAATATAGTCAGGTCACAAAAGAGGATGTGATCGGTTCTACCTGAGGAAGTAAGAGAAGCTGACCCTTGATCTGAGTCTTGAAGGATCAATATCGGTTTATCAGGAAGCAGATTTGGGAAAGGAATTCAGGGCTGTGGACACAATATATGCCATGGTAGGAAGGTACAAAACATCAAGCAGCAGGGGAGACTGATTGGAGACAAAGGTGCAGACGTGGGCAAGCAGGAGTCTGATCATGAAGACATCTATGTCTCGCACTAAGGAATTTAGACTTTTCTTGTAGGCTGACACCACTGCAATGTTTCAAACAGCAGTGTGAATTAACCCCTCTTTCTGGAACACTTTCTCTCCAACTCTCTTCCTTTCTCATCCTTCAGGATTCAGCTTACATATCATTGACTCTGAAAGGTCATTTCTTACCCTTTATCTAAAGAGGGCCTTCTTTCTCTCTCCCCTCCTTAGAACCAAAGTTCTGTGAGAGGTGGGGCCTTGGCAACCTGGTTCACTGTTGTAGCCCCACCACCTAGGAGAGTGCCTAGTGCATAATAAGTGCTCAATAAATATTTGTTGCATGAATGAAAGAAACGAAAGTCTGTCTGCAAAGCCTGGACTCACAACCACCTTTGCAATACCTCTTCAGCTGGGCCTGTTTTATTAGTGACCCCACCTTGAAATGAATATGGGATAGTGGGTTGACAAAGGCAAGGTATCCAACAAATAAGAGGCAAGAATGAAAGCTGCGGTGTCTAACTATAAGAAAGGAGCACTCTGTATACAGAAGTTTCCTTAGTGGTCTTAAAAAGCTGATGCCCACCCAGATATACCTACCTAACTACTGGGAGATCTAGGCCCCTGGGAAGATCTGCCTATTATCTTGCACTCAGAGCAGCTCTGCTGACTTAGAGGAATTTATTTTATGCATTAAAGTCATAATCACATCCTTCTACATATCGAAATGTATTCCATCTTTCCAACCAAAATTAAGTACAATGAACCTAACTGGCTGGAAGGAGGCTTATTACTATCCCTGGCAAGTTACTTTCCCTCAATTTCCTCAACTGTAAAATAGAAATTATAGTAGCACTTCCCTCATAGGTTTGTAATGATGATGAAACCAAATAATACACATAATGCACTTAGCACTGCGCCTGGCACATAGAGCATGCTCAGTCACTGTTAGCTTTTACAATCATTATTGTGATCAGTAGCATTATTAACACAGTGAAAGTGTTTATGAGGAAGAGCAATGCATTTTTGTGATGGGAGCTGAATTTCCCTTGCATAAACCTGCCTCTCTCTACATGGCAGGTTCCAGATCCCGACCACAAAGGCCATAGATTTGATACCTGTTCCTCCCCAGCAATATCCTGAAAACTCCCTTTCATTTGTCTTTTTCCCTGACTAATAAACCATTCACCACTAACTACTTATAATCATTCTCTGCTGCATAGTTTTATATTTGTTTATTATCTTCACAGCTGTCTTGCCTAGCAAGGATAGAAATCTATTATCTCATTATTATACCCGAATCTCCTGATCACAGTGTCCTTGCTTCCCTGCTCACTTCCACCAAAAGCGTCTTTTGGCAGGACAGGATTTTCCTTCCTCCTCACCCTTTCCTTTCTATTCCCCACACACCTTGTAAGGAAAGGGGGATTTAGGGTAGATAAAAGAGACAGGAACTTTGTTGGCATATAAACCAAACCAATGATGGTTAAACTATGAGATATGATTTTGCTATGAGATAAACCATGAGATAAAAGATGGTCAAATATTTTCTTATAGAGAGTCCACCCTGAAAAAATCATTTATTCATTGAAAAAAAATTTATTTAGCATATTCTACGTTCAAAGTTCTGGGGGTTTGGCTGTGAACAAAAGCATGCTAAATCCTTCCTTTTTATGAAGCAGACATTCTAATAGGGGAGACAGACAACAAATATGTATGTATCACCAAATAGGGATCAGTGTTGAGAAAAGTAAAACAGGGTAATAGAATAGAAAGTGTTGAGTGCATGGCTGGAGGAAGGATGGTCAGGGTAGACTTTTTAAGGAGGTATCATTTGATAATTGGAAGTTTTTATGGGACTTCAAGGATTTGGTGCTTCCCCCTTGTGGATGAAGTCAAGACTGGGGTTGGGGGGAAGGGAGGGTGATAAGAAGATGAGAGGATCACAGAGACGGTGAAGGAAGTTCCCAGATGCTCATTCAAGATGGACTCTGCATGGAAAATGGAAGGGAATGTTTGCACCATGCTGAACATGATGAAAACCTTGCTCAACTAATAGTAAGATCTCTGTGGTAGCATCCTGGACTTCCAAACCTATATCATCAGGTGTGTTAGTCTTGAAGTTAGATTGAAAGGACAGTGTGGACGATGGAAAGCAGGACTGTTCCATACCATCTTCTCCCAGACTCCAGTGGAGAAGGCCCCAGACTGTTGAGTAGACAAGGGAATGGCAGGTCAGAGTTCCAGGTGGTGACTGTCAGACAGCTACCTCAAAAAGACAGAAAAGGTAGGAAACAAAAGAGTAAAGCCAAACCTTCTGATTGCTCCTGTAGACAAGGGAATGCTGCCCCTTTGAAAGTAAGGGACAGCTAGGGAGACAGCCACAAACATTTGGGTTATAGCACTATTCTATTATGCTTACTAATAAAATCCATTATCGTCCTAGAGGTATTTAAGTACTTTACATTTAAAAAGTTTTTAATTGTTGAAAGCAACTTTTATATACATAATTTCACTTGATCTTCTGTGAAAGAGACAAAGCATGCATTGTTATCCAATGTTGTATATGAGGAAACTGAGACTCTAAGTGACTTGTTCAAAGTCCCCAAGTGAGTGGGAAATTCGAAGCCAGAACTTTCTGCTTGCTTAACCAAGCATTTACTGAGCTTCTATATTCAGCCCAGCACTGTTTGGAGCACCAACAAGATACTGAAATCATCAAGTATTATGTCTGCATACATAATTTCTGGGAAATCACTGACAGTATAAATATATAAACTATCGCCGAATATCATTCCTTTGAATGAAAAGTTAATAGAAATCTATAGGGGAGAAAAACCCTCTACCTAAACCTTGCACTTTACACCAAATTAACTCAAAATGGATCACAGACCTAAGTGTAAAATGCAAAATTATCAAATTTTTAGAAAAAGCCATAGGAGAAAATCTTCAGGACCTAGGGCTAAATGAAGAGTTCTTCGAGATGGCATCAAAAGCCTGCCACATAAAATAAAAAATGGATAAATCAGACGTCATCAAAATTAAAAACCTTTGATCTGCAGAGGACCCTATTAAAGGGATGAAAATACAAATTTCCATACTGGGGAAAAATATTTATAAACCACATGTCTAGATATGATACCTCTCTAGAATATATAAAGAACTCTCAAAATTCAACTGGAAAAAATCCATTTATAAAATGGACAAAGATAGGGACAAGGAACAGACATTTCACTGAAGAGGATATAGAGATAGCAAAGAAGCACATGAAAAGATGTTCAACATCATCAGGGAAATGCAAATTAAAACCACAGTGGGATATCACTACACCTTCAGAACACCTAATATAAAAACTAGTGAGAACAACAAATCCTGGTAAGGATGTGAAGATACCGGATCACTCATCCATTGTTGGTGAGAATGTAAAATGATTCAGCCACTCTAGAAAACAGTTTAGCAGTCTCTTAACAAAACTAAAGATGTGTTTACCATACCACCCGGCAACTGCAGTCTTGGGCAATTGCCCCAGAGAAATGACAACTCATGCCCACATAAAAATGTGTACACAAATGTTTTTAACAGCTTTATTTGTAACAGCTGAAAACTGGAAACAAGGCCCAGATATCCTTCAACAGGTAAAAGGTTAAACAAAATGCTTACATCCATACCATGGAATACTACTGAGCCATAAAAAAGTAACAGTTTATTGATACACTCAACAACTTGAATGCACCTCAAAGACATTATGCGGAGGGCTTCCCTGGTGGCGCAGTGGTTGAGAGTCTGCCTGCCAATGCAGGGGACACGGGTTCGAGCCCTGGTCTGGGAGGATCCCACATGCCGCGGAGCAGCTGGGCCCGTGAGCCATGGTTGCTGAGCCTGCGCGTCTGGAGCCTGTGCTCTGCAACGGGAGAGGCCGCGATAGTGAGAGGCCTGCGCACCTCGATGAAGAGTGGCCCCCACTTGCCGCAACTGGGGAAAGCCTTCGCACAGAAGCGAAGACCCAACACAGCCATAAATAAATAAATAAATAAATAAATAAATAAATAAAAATTAAAAAAAAAAAAAGATATTATGCTGAGTGCAAAGAGCCGATCTCAAAGGTCACATACTATATGATTTCCATTTACATGCCTTTCTCAAATGACAAAAGTACAGAGATAGAGAAGACATTAGTGGTTGCCCGGCATTAGTGATGGGGTGAAGGGATACGGGTGTGAATATAAAGGATTAACTTAAGGGAAATCTTTGTGGTGATGGTACATACAGTTCTGTATCTTGATTGTGGTGGTAGTTACATAAATCTACACGTGTGATAAAATCGCATAAAACTACACACATACACACACATGAATGCATGCAAAACTGGTAAGATCCGAACAAGCTCTTTGGAGTGTACCAATGTCAATTTCTTGGTTTTGATATTATACTATCATTATGCAAGATGTTATCATTGGGAGAAGTTGGGTGAAAGATACATGGGACTTCTATATACTATTTTCGTAATTTCCCAAGGATCCATAACCATTTCACAATTAAAATATTAAAGAAAGTGAGTGAATGGGATATTTGTGTATTTCTGAACAGAATTCCTTCTAAGATGAAACCTTCTGGAGAACAAAAACAGCACACAACAGCATAGTATGGCGGGAAGAAGGACTGGACCAAGGATGAAAATACCCTGAGCCATTATTTATCCTCTTTGATTTCTGTGGTTTTGTCTTCTCTGTCACAGACCTTGCTCCCCTGGCCATGTGTGTGTCTATCTGACCTAGGCCAGGTCAATCAAAATCCTGTATCTCCTTGAGTGTGAATTTTGATCCAAGAAATGGTACATAACCCAAGCCAGGCCACCAAGAATCTCTCTCTGGGGTTTCCAGAGTTGGTGCTGAGCAGGACAGTGGTAGGCTTTCTGTTCCCCAATGGATTTCAAAAAAGCAAATATATAACTCCCATACCTTCCGGGAACCATGTCCCTAGCTAGTTGGAGGAACCTGAGAGAAAAAGGCCAGGATGCAGATAGAAGCTGCAACAGGAGCTGGAAAAGGAGCAAAACAGAGACCAATTGCTGCATGCATCCCTGGATACATTAGATCCTGAGGCCAGACCCCTCCATCTATCTCAATACCCTGAACCAATAAATTCCTTTTCAGCAATTATGAGTGTGTGTTGGATTTTCAACTAAAAGTTTTCTGAACAGTGTAATCTTTTAGCATCTCAATTTGCACGTCTATAAAATGAGAATAAGAATATCTTGGACGGAGGGAGACGCAAGAGGGAAGAGATATGAAACATATGTATATGTATAACTGATTCACTTTGTTATAAAGCAGAAACTAACACACCATTGTAAAGCAATTATACTCCAATAAAGATGTTAAAAAAACAAAGAATATCTGATGTACTTGCCTCACAATTTTGCAGTAATAATCAAAAGAGACAGCAGACATGAATGTTCTTTATAGCACTGTATAAATGTAAGGGGCTGATATCTATTATTATAGAGACAAACAAACAAAGATACTCCAAAAAAATTCCAGCCCCTTTCCTCAGGATTTTCAGAACAATTGTATTCCAGTAATTTCCAAAGCAACATTGAGAGTAAGAAACAAACACAAAATGTCACTATAAATAGATTTTTTAAAAATTATTATGATTCATGTTCAGTGATTCATTTATGACTCAGAAAAAAACAACCAGAAACCAGCATTCACATACATATAAAAATCTTCTCTAAAATTTAAAAATCTAAGAAAAGTTTAGAAATGTGTGTGAGAAGAAGCTCCTATATCAGAATTTTTTAAATTGAGCTATACTTCCATTTTGATCAGAAACCTCCTGCTTGGGGCTTCCCTGGTGGCGCAGTGGTTGAGAATCTGCCTGCCAATGCAGGGGACACGGGTTCGAGCCCTGGTCTGGGAGGATCCCACATGCAGCGGAGCAACTGGGCCCGTGAGCCACAACTACTGAGCCTGCGCGTCTGGAGCCTGTGCTCCGCAACAAGAGAGGCCGCGATAGTGAGAGGCCCGCACACCACGATGAAGAGTGGCCCCCACTCGCCACAACTAGAGAAAGCCCTCGCACAGAAACAAAGACCCAACACAGCCAAAAATAAAAATAAATAAATAAATAAAATTACTCAGATGATTTAAAAAAAAAAAAAGAAACCTCCTGCTTATATTATTGTATGAAGTCACTTTTACGTACTGTCCATTGTGGTCAGATGGATTCCCTAAGTCTTAAGTGGACTAAAATCCTCAACAAGTTGCTTGTTTCTTTCTTTTCACCTTAAATGGGTCAAATCTCAATTGAGTTCAAATGGTTCCTTTTTCCTAAGTTATAAAAAGCCCAGCCAAACTCCTGTATTGATATCAATTAAATTTCATTTAAAGCTAGACACCTACTTATAATTGGTAAGCCCATGAGACAGCTGGAGCTGGGAGGGCTTTGCCCAGCGGTCGTGGCCTAAAACCCTGTGCAAGATGCGGCAGGTGGGGAATCTACTCTCAGCACTCAACATTCTACCTGGATCCCAGGAGCCCCAGGCAGCACAGACAAGCAGGGTGTTCACCCCTATGAGTCACATCTAGCTTGTGCCAGAGGATATTTGCGCAGGGTAAGGCTGGGGAGTCAAGGGCACCAAAGCCAAGAGAGGAACAAGAAAGAGAGTAGTAGGAATCAGCTACCCTGCTAGCCTCTGAAATGTCTGGAAACAGAAAGCGTTTAGCACCCACAGTGAGGCTAAGTAGTACTTGGAAGTGTGAGGTGGGGAGCAGTCACTCAGAACTACCCGAGAGGCTGCATCCTGGGCTTACGTCCTCAGTTTTGTCCACCAAATAAAACATAGTTCTCAACTTAAAAAAAAAAAGAAAAGAAAAGAAAGTGTGAGGGGGAAAGGAGCCAATGAAAAGGGTGGTTTATTTACAATGAGAGCTCTTTGCAGATTTACCTTTAGCAAGTGCTTTATTTCCCTTCCAGCAATGCCACTCTGTAACAAGTAAAGCGGAAGCTACACTTTTGATATTTCCGGAAATGGAAAGGAATGGGCATGCATCTCCTCTCTTATCAAACATGCACACTGAGCCAAGCCAGTTCCCCTCTCACACTGGAGAGCCAAAGCCACGGTCGCAATGCTGACCAGCAGTTACTGCATTCTCATTCCCTCACAAGGCAGTAGAGAACGGTGGTTAAGGACCCAGACTTACACTGAAATGTAAACTACCTTGGTTCTAACCCCGATTCTATTATCTACTAGCTCTGTCACCCACAGACATCTCACTTACCTTCTGCGTCCATTTCCTTGCTGTGGGGTGCCAGATACTCTGCCTGCTCTCCCTTCCAATTCAGAGCTGCCATCGTCTTCAAGGATCTGTGGGATTCCCTCCTCTAAGACAGCCTAAAGAGAAGAACAGAGTTTTCCCTGTTATATAGCTTCTATCTCTGCAAGCAAATCCATGTCTTTTGGTTTTGAGAGGCGTGTTCTCACTGTACCCTCTGGAATAACAGAAAGGGCATTAAAGCACAAGAACCATTGAAAATAAGGTAGTCATAAGTAAGAGCGGGTAGAAATGTTCTTCTGGCGACAGATATCTGAGGGAATTATGGCTACAGAATGGAACGAAAATGATAAAAAAAGAAACTTTGACATTGTAAAAATGCTAAAAACTCTGACTATGTAAAAATAAAATCATCGGGGGCCATCTTAGAGGCAGCCTACCACACATGTAGTTTTAAAAATAAGAATTCCAACCCCTCACTGCTTTTCATAATATTTTTATTATCTCAAGGTAGAAGTTACAGAATCTAATAACTCTTTTGGAGAAGCAATATTTGTTTGAAGTTTAGGGATTTCTTCAGTTACACTTTTTTCTTCTCTGTTAAATCAAAAAGAATTTAATCTAGTACCTATTAAAAACAGCCAGTAATGTATAATCCCAACTTGTAAAATTAAATCTGTCTATGCATCTAGCTGTATAAATGTACAGATCAACATATGTAATTACATTTATTAATAAATATGTCAAAATGAACCAGACAATTGTTTTCTCAACAAAGTAAAGCCAAGGACACCTGCAGGAAATGCTCAAGAAAGGAAAATCTTCACCAAGGAGACACTTTGACCCCAAAAGTTTCAGCCACTGATGCTTCAAAAGGGAGCCCTTGGTCACTGCCTTTGTTTTATGGATTAAGATCCTGATACACAATTCACTCCCCTCTTTGGCAGAAATCAAGATGAATTGATTGGTAACCAGAGATTTCCAAGAAAAGAGTCAAATCAAAGATTCAACATTTTAGAGAGGAAAGAGCACTAGACTATGTCATCTTGGGAAAGTCTAGATCCCTCTCTACAAAGTGAGGGTCTTCAACAAAGCCATCCATAGGACTAGTCACTCAAGATGATCCAGGAAAGAAAAAATGGCACCATGGTCAAGTGAGTTTGGAAAATGCCAAATACAATACCTCTCTTGGAGTTTCCCAATGAACGTTGTCATATTTAATGATTCAAGTACTTCTGAAGTAAATGTGTTTAAAACTATTTAATCTAAATTTTCTGTTTATAAAGCTTTTTGTGTCACATATACTGGCTTAAATATCACTATTACCCCATGAAGAAAGCATCGTTACTTTACAGATGAGAACATTTTTACTATTAGCAAGATCACTTTAAGCAAATAAGAACAATTTTTATATCCAATTCAGTTTGTGTTTCCATTTGAGAAACATGCACTAACCATACTTCAAAATATGTAACTAGAGAATAGAACATTGCTGTTTACTAATACCAAAGTGACCACATTCTGAAAAACAGGGCAACAACTGAGTGTTTCACATGAAGCCATGGTAAGGAATCAAACCATGCTTTGTGCAACTGCTTTATTTTTCATTCCTCCACTAAATCCGTCCACTGCTCATACAGTCATTTCCAGAAGCAATTATATTTTAAATCATTTAATTTTCAACTGAATGTATTATTCAAAAAGTGATAACATGTTTCATCTGCTGCCTCATGAACTCTGTTATTTTTTTATGTTGCAAATAAAAATGAAAGAATTAAAGTTTGAAACTGCCCATAGACTTAATAAGGATAACTTATCAAATAATTACAAGACGGAATCACACAGGGAGCCTTATTATGTTACGAGCAAAGAGTAAAATGTCTGCATTATGTCAATAGGGAGGAAACATTTTTGCTTTAAGCTCCAATAAATACAGAGAAACAAGTAATAATAACAACAATAACAATAATAACCATTTACTGAATACTTACTATATGTAAGGCACTGACCTGAGTGCTTCATGTTTCATTTCATCCTTACAACTACCCATAATTTATGTACTATTATTAGTCATATTTGATGGTGAAGGAAAAAACAACTAATGTTCAGAGAAGCAAAGTGACTTATCCATAGCTAGCAAGTGGTAGAACTAGGACAAGAACAAACAGCCTTCCCTTAACTTCTATGGTAGGCTATTCACACTCTATCTGCTCTTTAAAATATAAATTTAATGTTCAAAAAATGAAAAGAGATGTTATATAACACAATTTTAAAAATAGCTGAGAATCCAAAATGGCCTTCATCGACAATACTTCAATATATAGTGATGCATTACGACACTGGGTGAGTTCATACCATCTTAAACTGAAACCTAAAAGGGTCCTTGGTAGCTGTCTTGTCCCATCTTGCATCTGATATTTTCAACAGCCTTCTTAAATGCCATAGAGCCTTAATTTGCTTGCTCCTAATGACATGAAACTCATTTCCACAAAATGAAAGGCACTGTGCTTTGGGACATCTTTAGGTGTTTTCAAATATAAAGTCTTATTTTGATCCAAAATGGTCATTCTTTAAGTTTTACCCAGTTTTATTGCCAAATGATATAACCCAATGCTTGGTGCTTCTACATAACCATGTTTCCAATGTGACCACCCCCGTCAGACAGCTACCTCATCTCCAGTTTAATATTTATGCTGTTTTAACCTTTTCTGGCTGAAAGCAAAGCCTTCCCTATCCAGCTTACCTTCCTTTGGAGGCATCCTAATTTGGCATTGCTCCCTTTAAATTTGAATACAGTATTCCTGACATGTTTAAATCAATACAACATTGGTTAGCGATTTATTCTGTGATCTGGATATTGCAGGGATCGCATCCCCTTTGTAACAGTCACATCAAACTGTTGGCTTGGACTTCCCTGGTGGCGCAGTGGTTGAGAATCTGCCTGCGAATGCAGGGAACACGGGTTCGAGCCCTGGTCCGGGAAGATCCCACATGCCGCGGAGCAACTAGGCCCGTGAGCCACAGCTACTGAGCCTGCGCGTCTGGAGCCTGTGCTCCGCAACAAGAGAGGCCACGATAGTGAGAGGCCCGCGCACCGCGATGAAGAGTGGCCCCCGCTCGCCGCAACTAGAGGAAGCCCTGGCACAGAAACGAAGACCCAACACAGCCAAAATAAAAATAAATAAATAAAAATTAAAAAAAAAACAAAAAACTGTTGGCTTACAAAAATATATGTCTTTTTCACATAAACCACTTCTAAGTCAGGTCTCCTCTATCTTGTGATAACATTTTTTAAATTAAATTCAGAATTAAACAATTATTTTTTTATAAGTCTCCATCTGCTGATTTCAGCCCAGCATTCCCATCTGGTCATTTTGGAGGATTCTGACTCTGTTCATTTGTTTACCAGGTTAAAGCCACAAAACTACTCAGTTCCTTACAGTAATTCCATGGAATCGCTACCTTTGAACTTGTACCTCATACTAAATCCAACACCAAGAAACACTATGTAAATCTGACATTTGCCTTCTAAGAGAAAAATATGGATAAATGTGTCTCTTGTAGGGAAAAATATGTTTAACATTTCATTAAACTACTTGGGCAACTTTTTTTTTTCCTCCCCCCACCCCCAGCAATTCTAAGAATATTAAAACCACATTCTCTATATAAATGCACTTTTAATCTACCATGACTTCTTAGTCTGGGGCACACCAGTTTAATTATCAACAAGATATAAAAAGTTCAAACTTCTCAGATTCACTCATAGTAAGAAAAGTAGTGTAACATCAAACCATTTGAAAAGTACTTAAAAGATGCCTATAAATCCATACTTGTGACTTACCTGGTCATGATAAGGTTTCAGTACCTTCCTTTCTTTTTCTCACCTTCTAACTTTGAGCTTCATGTTCAACTCTATGGAAGGCACATACCCTAGTACCTGTGTGCCATACTGGGGGCAGAGTGGAACCACAGTGTGTCAGGCATTGTTGGAGAGCAAGCCTGAAAGCAAGCACACACACACTCCCTGCCTCCAAGAAGCTCATAATCTACTGGGAGACAAGAGTAATTCACCAGCATGTCGAATTTCTTCATGAAAGGGAGTGGAGAAAAAAGCATCGGGAGAGTGTTTATGACCAGAGTACACTTGAAGAGAGCAGAAGCAGATAGAACAGGAAAGAGAGAAAGGTTGGATAAAAGGCTTGAAGGTCAGCCTATAAAGTATTAACTTGAACCTTTAAGCAAGGGAATAGGAGAAAGGGCATCAACGTTTGTAAGTCAGAGGGTAACATGATCAGACCTATGTTTTGGAAAGATTCTCTGGTGGTCATGTGAAGAGAGGAGGCGTGTTATGAGGAAAGACCGGTGACACAGGAGGCCAGGGAGGAGGCTATTACAGTAGTGTAAGTGGCAGATAATAAGGGCTTGAATTAGGGAATCAGCAGAGAAAGGACAGAAGGAAGCTTTGAAAATTTAGGCTGAGGGAGAGGACAGGATTTCTAGTGTAGGTGACTGAATTGATGTAGTAAGAAGAGTAGGTTCAGAGGGGAAGATGGTGGGAATAATGAGATGCTTATGACACATCAAGGTAGAAAGATCCAGTAAAGAGTTTCAAGCATGGTTCTGGACTTCAGGAAAGGAATCATATCTGAAAATTAGAATATCTGATTCCTTTGATGACAGATGCAGGATCCAAAATGAATTTGCTGCTCAGACTAGAATAATATGTGAGCGTACATGGGGCTCTCTGAAGCTGAAGCAGACTCTGAGCTAGAAATAAGCAGGCAGGAGACATACGAGGGAGGGCTCTTGGGTTCAACACCTGTGAAAGGAAAGGAACCAGGAATCAGTAGAGGGACAAACTGATATGTGATACAGTCCCAGTGAAGGTCCAGCTGACTCCCCAGAGGGAGCAATGGGCCTGAGATGGCCCTGAAGAGTGGTCTCAAAGGGAGGGAGGGCACTTTCTACCCTTGAGTTGATCAGTCAGTAGATGGAGGCTGCCCCTAAAAGTAAGTGTCACCTTGGCAAGGTAGTCTTCTTTAGCTGAGGCCATCTCCAAAGGTTTCCGACAGCTGAGGGTTATTGACACCAGCATTCCAGCAGAAGGAGAAGTAAGTTTTTCATTTCTGAAGAGAGATCTAGCGATACATCCCAGTGTCAACCACATGCACCAAAGTTATCAAGATGAGTTAACATAAAGTCCTGCACTTGGTCGCCCAAATACAACTATAGTAATGCAGGAGACACATGACTCAACACTTGTGGAAAAGACTATGGCCCTTTAGTTGACTATATGATCAATATGAGTATTGCTGTGGCTCAGCTTTAAAAAAAAATAAAGAAGCTCAAGTAATCTTAGGCTCTATCAATGAAGGTATAGCATCTAGAACCCAGCATGTGAGCATTCTGCTCAACTCTGTTACTGATAAAATCTCACCTGAAGTGTCAGTTTCAGCTTTAAGTATTACCTCAAATCCACCGTTAACAAACTAGCATATGCCCAGCTCAAGATAACCAGGACAGCACAGTGAGGAGACTTTAAAGTCAGCCATGAATAAATTAATTGGAAATACATCCAGAAATACTATGTAATAAAGAGTTTTATCTTCAAAGATTTGGAGAACTGATACATGGAAATAGAATTACACGTACTTGTGTTATCCCACAAGTAGAAACCATGGCTGAAAACAGATTCTGTCACACAATAAGGAGGAACTTTCTAAGGATGGAAGTCACTCAACAGTGGAACAGACAGCTTCAGGACCCAATCTCCCTCGAATTTGTTGATCTATGTTATCTGATGATAAAAATGCAAAACGCAATAAATGAGATACTGGTAGTCAGATGTTGGTAAATTGCAAATGTCTATCTCCTCCCTCTGTTTACACCTCTTTCTCAAGTCTGTATTCTCAGTGACATAAGAATTACTTGTTCACACCAAACAAGTTACTTAGTAGGAGGAAATTAAATGTATCTAATCAAATCTATGTAAATGTCATGCTGAATAAAAGTTGCATATCTTCAGAAATCGCACATGCCACAACACTCTATGCATTAGAACAGATTTGTTGAACAAATATGGTAAATAGGAATCCACAAGAAGTAAAAACGAAATGGATTAATAAACCCGTAAGTACTAGCAATGGAAGAGGCCAGTTATGCAGAAATCCCCAGACTTGAAGTACGTGCAGGCAGAGACCGTGAGAAGCTCACTGCAATCAAAGAGCCCCTCGCTCTGGAGGCCCATGCTCAAACTCTTAGCCCAGTACTTCAGATGCTCGCCACGTGTAGCTATTTAAGTTAAAATAAAAATGAGTCCCTCAGTCACACTAGCCACCTTTCAAGTGCTCAGTGGCCATGTGCAGCCGGTACCTACCATATTGCACAGTACAGATCGAGAACATTTGCACCACTGCAGAAATGTACATTGGATAGCAGTGTTAGGGAACGCTTGGTCAAAACCACCCTCCCTGGCCAGGCACAATAATAACCACTTGCATGAATTGTCTCACAACAGGAGGTCCCGATAAGGAACACAGTACTGACGAGCTGCCACCAAAACCAACTGGAGGAATTCGGGAGGGGCCAAAAGGAGGGAGGAGATGCCAGCCGATATTATGTCCTGCCAACCTCCCAGAAACCCTCGCACTGGAAACCATCTTGACTAAGAGATGCATGCACCACCGGAAAGGGCCCTGAGTCCAACCAAATATGGACACGAACAACATGACTGGCCAGAGACAACCCGGAGAGCTAGCCCCACCATCATAAAACCTAAGACTGTGAGCCGCGTGGCAGAGCAGTTCTCTGGCTTCCCTTACCCTGCTGCTGTCCACCCCTTTTCAAGAAAGTCTTTTGCTTTGTCAGCGCGTGTGTCTCCTCAGACAATTCATTTCCGGCTGTTAGACAACAGCCCGCTCCCAGGCCCTGGAAGGAGTCTCTCCCCAGTAATAGCAGTGTCTCAACCCTTTCTTCTGTAGTTAACATAATTACACAAATACTACAAGTAAGTTTTCACCTCTCTTCCTCCTCTCTCTCTCTCTCTCTCTCTCTCTCTTCTTTTTGGTTAAAGCTATCGTGGTTCAGAAATAACTTCTTCAGACCAGCTTCTCTGATGAAGTGCCTTCCTCCTTCAGATGTCATCTTAGAATGACTCCCAACTATTCACATGGACCTGAGGGAAGAACAGGCTCAGTGTGTAGCGGATGGCTCAACCCAACGTGAAGTCATGGATTTTTAGCCACTGTGCAATAGTTAAATGCAATTGATTTGCAGATTTATTTTAAATTTTTATTTTTAAAAATATTTATTTATTTACTTATTTATTTGGCTCCACCGGGTCTTAGTTGCAGCATACGGACTCTTCGTTGCAGCATGTGTGACCTAGCTCCCTGACCAGGGATCAAACCCAGGCCCCCTGCATTGGGAGCACGGAGTCTTAGCCACTGGACCACCAGAGAAGTCCCTGAAGATTTATTTTAAACCAAATAAATAGTATTGGAAAGATCTTGGGAATATTCTTTACCAGTAGCAGATTTCCTCCTTCCCCAGCCGCTCAGTCTTGCCATGAGTTTCTAAAGGAAAAATTGCTTTGGCAAGAAGGGGATAAAAATGAAAGAGCCATAACATTGCATGTTTTCCTTATATAACATCTAGAAGCCAAAGGCATTTTTGGTATTTTGCTAAAATATAAATGCACATAAAAAACGTATATTACAACCTATGGGTCTTATGAGGAAAACAGTTTAAGAATAAAAACCACATGGATCAAGAGGAAAGAATAACTGAGAAGAGATTTACATGTGTTCATACATAATATCAACATTTCCAAATTCCAGACCCAGGAACAAAATAGACTGATTTGGTAGTGATTGGTAGTGGCTGGGAACAAAGAGAGGTTCCATTTTTGCCCGTGAGGCAATGGGCCAACTCTTCAGTGCCCACGCCTGCAGGTAGTAGGGAGATTGGGACAAGGGAGCCTTCCCTAGGACTGAAAGTTAACTCAAAGGATCCAAACGCAATAGAAAATCAAAAGTCAAAAATGTTTGAACCTGATAACGCAAGGTTTCCTGTAGGCCAAACAAGCGTAGCAAGCTCAAAGTGCGGTAAACTTAAAGAGTGCTAGGTAACAGAGGTTACCCCAAGTAAGCCAGGTCATCTAGTCCTTCCCTTGTACCACGTAGGAGGCTCAGAAAGACTCAGGCTTCCTGGCACCAATACAGCTGGTAGAGTGAGGCAAGGCAGATAACAGGCAGAGACAGAGACAAAGACAAGTGACATACAAAGGAGCCTGGGGCTAGCTCCTCTATCTGACGGGTTGTGGAAACTCTGTCATAATGCAGACACGAGCCAGTTCTTCCGTTTCCATTCAGGTGGAGGAGTGGGGACAAAAGCAGGGGATTCACGGAGCAGTCTACGTTCAGACATCCCGCAGTGCATCCCACATCATCTAGAGGCCTGTTTACACGAGGCAGTATATGAGCCCAAAGGCCAGCATGGGGAAGGCAGGATCCTTTTCTGAGGAAAGGGACTGCAGAAAGCCAGATTAGTTCCAAAGAGGACCAAGCCATGGAGGGCAGGGTGCATGATTCAGGGCTTTCCTGGCCCAAATCTGCTTGGCAGCAGAGGCAAGTATAGGGAGGTAAAAGAGAGGAGAAGAATACGCTGCTGACTGGAGACCTAACCCTCTTTTGGGGAAACCACCTCTATTCCTCAGACTTCAGGGACAGACGAGATGACGAGGTGGAGGCTACCGAGATGTGTAAACTCCTTTCTTATCAGGACCTACTGAGAACTGTGATGGCCTGACAGTACTGGGGAAGGCAGGGAACGTGCATGTGTGTCTGTGTGTTGTGTTGGTGGTGAGGTAAATACAAAGGAAACAAGGCCAGGTTGACACTCCACAACCGCAATAAAGCATCCTGGGAAAACGCTCTCTGTTCTGCTCAGCATGCTGTTCCATAGCTCAAGGCATGTACCTCACCTTCTATCTCCCCCCTCCAGCAGTACTCAGAACTTTCTGACCAATAAACGCTTCCATTAATAGCCCCATTAGATATTTCCTGGGTACAGCATGGTGAAAACTTAGCAAAAGGACCCAGAATAGGTTTCCAGTGACCCTGCCTGAGCCCCACTTTCCTCATGGATTAATTAAGACAGAAAATAAAGATTATCCCAAATTAAGTAGTTTCCAAGAAAATATTTGAACAAGAAGATACAAACCTCTGACGCTCTGAGATTTCAACTTGTCATAGTGTTCTTCAGACATTCCCAGAGGGGTACCATTCTAAAAACCAAACTCAAAACATCTGGGAAATAGCAGGGCACCATATTCAATTTGACAAGCACCTTTTTTTTTTTTTCTAATTTTCATGCCATCCCCACCCAACTGTAACTGCGCTTATACTCAGAATTTTTAAAAAAGTAAAAATGAAGAGACTCAGCTAGGGCTTGTTAACATCACCGTTGAGCTTAGGAAAACATTAATGGAACTTCATTGGCTGCAAGGGAGCTTCCCTACTGAGACGTTCAGCCTCTTCATGCTACCCAGCCATGTAACACACAGAAAACTAGTCAACTGATGCAGCCCACTGGAAACCACACTGCTCAGTCTAGCCCACAGGCTCTCCATCCCATCTGCACATGAGAATCATCTACAAGCTTTTTGTAAAAATGATGTTCTTCCCCACCCCATCCCCCAACCTGCAACAATTAAATCAGAACCTCCAGCTGTGATGTCCAGGCAGAAGGAAGAAAGGAAGAAAGGAAGGAAGGAAGGGAGGGAAGGAGGGAGGGAGGGAGGAAGGAAGGAAGGAAGGAAAGGAGGGAGGGAAAGAAGGCAGGCCACTTATTCTCTATAGTATTCCCTTCCCATAAATGTAAAATAAGAAAGTTGGACTAAGCCATCCCTGACATTTCTGTCAGGTTTATGATTCTATAAACATGAGATTTGATGCCTCAAGACATGTTTCAAGGCCAAGTATTGCTGTTTACCACATATGTATTTTTCATTTTAAATATGATGTTTATTTAAATTATAAGACACGTCATTCAGAGAAAACCACCTAGTGTTAATTTTGGAGTAAGGGATCCCTACTTAAAGATGGGTTGTCCTACATGTAATAGTCACATACAAAAGGTTATAAACCTGTCCTACACTCTATGATGGCAACTGAAACACACCATTAGCCAAAATGTACTATGCTAATGGTATGCTTTGCTTGTGGAGTAAATTATACAGTTGACCCTTGAACAACAGCAGGTTTGAACTGCATGGGTCCACTTGCATGCAGATATTTTTCAACAGTGACTACTACTCAGATGTGGGGAAACCGCAGGTACTGAAGATCGAGGGCTGCCTGTAAGTTATACACAGATTAAACCCCACATTATTCAAGGGTCAACCGTATATACGTAATATTTGTGAACATACTTCAGATACGTACCTTGGATGATAAAAACAAAATGGAAGAAAATGAAAGAATGGAGAAAAGCATTAAGTCAGTAGGCAAAATGTAGTGAAAACAGATTGTAGTTTTTAATCAAGATTATATCCTTGTCTTTAGGGATAGAGTATGGAATAGAGGAGCGGAGTTCTCATGTAAAGTATAACCAGTTCCCTTTTCAGTAGACACCTGCCCCAGAAGAATACCATATATTTTGTTGTCATCTTTCATTTGTAATGAGGCAGATTTATCTGTTTCCTGTGTTGGCTGTCCATCAAACAGGAGTCTGATCTGACTCAGCTACAAATTTTTCCATTCACAGTAAGTAATCATTAGCTTAAGCACAAAGCTTAAAATTTAATACTAAACTTCAGCATAGTACCATCCTGCCTGCCACCTTCAAATGAAGTGTTTTTGTAGTGCTGATTCCTTCTTTTAGTTTTTCATGAGCTACGATAAGTGACAGTCTCGTCAGGTGCTCCTTCACAAACGAGGTAGCACCTTCACCCTTACTGAACACAGGAGTGTATGTTGTCTACCATCAAGTTTCCTCCTCTAGAAATAGAGATAGTAATGCTGACTCTACAAGTGATTATGGAGATTACATAAAATCACCTATTTGACCACGCAGCAAATTGTAAGTTATTGAGGTCTTAAACCTTTAAAAAAATCCTATAAAATGTAAGATATAACTGTACTCATTATTCCCACTATCATCCCCTCTAAAATTACTCTTCTTCTCCTGCACAGAGTTCTATCATTAACATGTTATATTAATGTGATACTTTTTTTTTTTTTTACAAATATTGAACCAACATCAACACCAAAAAATCAAATAATTAGGTATATCTCTAACAAAAAATGTACAAGATCTATAATGGGAAAACTTCAAAACTCTGATGAGCAAAATCGAAAAAGATTTAATAAATGGAGATATAATAATTCTAAAGTTTATTTGGACAGGCAAAAGGTCGCAATAGCCAGCACAATATTGAAGGAGAAGAATAAAGTTAGAGGAATGATACTACTCAACTTTAAGACTTACTGTAAAATTACAGTAATCAAGACTGTATAGTACTGGTAAAAGAATAGACATATATATATTTATATAATGGCACAGAGAACCCAGAAACAGACGCACACAAATATAGTCAACTAATCTTTGACAAAGAGGCAAAAGCAATTCAATGGAAAAAAAGATAATCTTTTCAACAAATGGAACAACTAGACAGCCACATGCCAAAAAAAAAAAAATCCAGACCTTACACCTTACACAAAAATTAAGTCAAGGTGGTTTATAGACCTAAGTATAAAAAGCAAAACTATAAAACTCCTAGAAGATCACATAGGAGAAAATCCAGGTGACCTTGGCCTGGTGATGACTTTTTACGTACAACACTAAAAACATGATCCATGAAAGAAATATTGGTAAGTTGGACTTCATTAAAATTAAAAGCTTCTGTTGGTGAAAGACACTGCTAAGAGAATGAAATGACAAGCTCCAGACTGGGAAGAAATCTTAGGAAAACATATATCTGGTAAATGACTGATATCTATAACAGTAAAAAAAAAAAAAAAAAAAAAAAAAACCTCTTAACACTCAACAATAAGAAAATAAACAATCCAACTAAAATAATGGGCAAAACATCTGAACACATACCTCACCAAACAACAATGGCAAATAAGAATATGAAAAGATGTTCAACAACAGATGTCATTACGGAATTTCTCAAAATAAAATGATGAGATACCACTAAACACCTATTAGAATGTCTAAAATCCAACATACTGATAATACCAAATGTTGGTGAGGATGTGAAGCAATGGAGAGTCTCTTTCGTTGCTGGTGGGAATGCAAAATGGTCCACTTTGGAAGACAATTTGGAAGTTTCTTACAAAACTAAGCATACTCTTACCATGCGATCCAGAAGTCATGCTCCTTGGGTATTTACCCAAATGAATTGGCAACTTATGTCCACAGAAAAGCCTGCACATGGATGTTTACAGCAGCTCTACTCATAATTGCCAAAACTTAAAGTGATGAAGATGTCCTTCAATCAATGTATGGGTAAATAAACTGTGGTATATCCAGACAATGTAGTATCATTCAGCACTAAAAAGAAATGAGCTATCAAGCCATAAAAGACATGGAAGAACCTTAAACGCATATTACTAAGTGAAAGACACCAATGCGGAAAGGCTACAAAGTATATGATTCCAACTACGTACATTCTGGAAAGGGCAAAACCATGGAGACAGTAAAAAGACCAGTAGTTATATTCCCCACTCTGAGTCTGAGGGTGTGTTTATCACCATTTATCATAACTGTCGCCCTGTTCTTCTTATAGTATAGATAATAATCTGTAGACAAATCTAAAAATGATAAGAAAACAAGAGCTGGATAATTAAATCCTCCTGGTTTTAATTTGTCTCTTTTTACAACTTAATTTTAAAATATAATTGACAGTACCATAAATGTTATTATTTTACATGTTTACACTATAATTCAGTAAAAATTAAAAAGTCTGATTCAGCTTTCTCGTAGTTTTTTTTTTTTAAGGAAAAAATATACCTGGTTTACTTCACTCATTTGTCTTCCTGGCCCTGATAGCCAGGTGAGTTTGCAACCCCTGCTCTACACCAAAGGAAAAATGGAGGAAGAGTATGAATGATTTTCACATCACTCTGGCAACTGGGTGGAGAATGGATAATTGTGGGGCAAGAGTAGCAACAGGAAGGGCAGGTAGGAAACTAAACTAGAGGTGACTGGGATAGAAAGAAGTGGCTAGATTGGAGGTATTTTCAATATACAACTTTGTGATGAATTTGCTCATGAACTAAGATTTGAAGAGCAAAGACTGGGGAAATAGCAAATCTAGGGTTAGGCATTGAGTTCCAATTTGGACATATTAAGACTAAGATAGCTTATAAACATCCAAGTGGAAATACTGAGGATCCGTTGTACATATACGCAGTATTCACTGGATTTGATGACAAGAGTTATCAAGTCACATGGGTGTCAGAAATATTGATGTTGACAAGAGTACATATTTTCATAAAAGTCAGAGCATGGTGACATGAGTAGTGAACGGAGAATGAGGAAGTGGTATCCAGAAGTTACCCTACTCTTACAAGATGTTTGGATGTGAAGTAGAACTTAGAAGTGAAGCAGAAGCTAGAAGGGGATATGTGATGAAAATAGATTTTTGTTTGTTTGTTTGTTTTAGACAGAAAATACTAGAGCATGTTTGTATGCTGATGAGATGATACAGTAGAAAGAGAGAAACTGATGATACAGGAGAGAGAGGGGGAACAATTAATGGAGTGAAGTCCTTAGTAGGCAAAAGAGGAGGGGATCCAGGGCATAAGAAGAGTGTACACCTGTGATATGAACAAGGACATTTCTCTCACTGTTATGGATGGAAAGGCAGAGAATATAGGTAGAGATGCAGAAAGACTGAGAAACATGGTAGTGGGAAGGGAAGGATGAGGGGTTTCTTGTTTTATTGATTCTCTTTTTTTCAATGAAATACGAAGTGAAGTCATCAGCTGAGTTGGTGAATGGGGATGTTTGAGGAGCAAAAAGATGAAGGTGAAGCAGAGTGGTGACAGAAAATGGTGAGCATAATAGACTGGAGGTCTCAATTAGAAAAGGATGTTTGAAATTGAAATTTCAGAAACGGTGTAAAGGAATTATGGGCAATTATATGGGAGTGATTATGTTTTAACTAAAATGTAAGTTTTATGAGTACAAGAGCTTTATTTTCCTCACCACTGTATCCCAGACAAGCACATAGTAGTTGTTCAATTAGTACTTAAGTAAATGGATGAATATAAAGATGGCTCATAAAATATAATGGGTAAGGAGATACCCGAGGTCAGGATGGGGAACACAAATAAGAGAAAGGGTAAATTAAATCATATCAGTGCAAGAATTGCAGTAAGCAAAAAGGATAAGAGGAAATGATTAGAGAGTGACATGCTTGAAATTGGAATTTCAGAATCATAAACAAGGAACTTTGTGGCTGATTTGGGCTTGAGGAAAATGATCAGTGATAACAAGGTCACCCAACTGGAAGGCCAGAGTACTGGACAGGTTATGTCAGCAAAAAATGATAGGAATAAAAAGGAACACAGTGAACCAGGTACTACAGTCTTAATTAGGGTAGGGGTAGCGGTGATCCGGATGTGGACAGATGACATCAATAAGGAGATGAAGTGGGCAGTACAGCCTTATGACATATGTTTCAAAGTAGGGAGTTTTGAAGTAAAAATTAAAAGAGAAAATATTTGGAGGAGTCACTGCCAATGATTTTTATTTAATTGATTGATGAACTGAAGAAAGATTGACACAGCATCAAATTCCTTTCTGTTGTTGTTCCTATTTTCATTGCCATAGTCCCCTGTGGTGGGCAGAATAATGGCCCTCGAAGATGTCCATGTCCATGTAAGCTCTGGAACCTGGATGTTACCTTACATGGCAAAAGGGACTCTGCCGATGTGATTAAGTTAAGGACCTTGAGATGAGGAGATTAGCCTAGGTTTTCCATGTGGACCAAATGTAATCACAAGGGTCCTTACAAGAAGGAGATAGGAAGGTCAGAGTAGTTGGAGATGTGATGACGGAAACAAGAGGCTGGAATAACGTGAGGAAGGAAACATGCAAACCAAGGAATACAGGCAGCCTCCAGAAGATGAAAAAGGCAACAGAACAAATTCTCCTCTGATAACATTCAGAAGAAATAACACCCTACTTACACCTTGATTGTAAACTTCTGACCTCCCAAAATGAAAGAGAATAAATTGTGTTGTTTTAAGCCACTAAGTTAGTGGTTGTGTGTTACAGCAGCAGTAGGAAACTAATACAGTCCCTGGACACCATCATGAGCTACAGGAGAAAGTTGTCACCCCAAGGTGACATGGCAGGCTTTAGGCCATCCTTCTCTCTTGCGTTTCAGGATAATGTGGCACCCTGCCTCATACTCATGCTTGTCACAGAACGTGCATGTGCTGTGCTGTGAAGTCCCTAAGGGAAGCAGCCTTCCTCCTTTCCATCTTGCGTGTATGTGGGTTGTTGCACTTCTCACAGTAGTTTACGGTAATGATTTAAGTGTCTTATCTAGCTTTCCCCTGACTGTAACTTCCCTGTAGTTTTCCTATATATTCTCTATCGCCTTAATCTCAGTGCTTAGCAAAAGATTTATCACTGTGCTCAGCACACGTGAATTAAACAGAATCTAGAAAGGGTGAAACATACCCCACTTACAGATGCCAGGAAGAAAGCTCAATATGTAAGGCATGGGCTCTAAAGAGGGTAGAAACAGACAATCAGGATCACAGGGCAGGGCTGGAGAGCAGCAAACAAGCCTTACTGCTGAGATCCCGTTTGTTCCCTAGATCCCGCTTGCCTGAGGTCAGGTGTGGTCCTAGAGCCTGACGTGTCTTTTGTGAAAAAACACAACCCAAGCATGAGATACTTGAGTGATGCTTGGCTCATTTACAAAGTCAGTCAACAGGTCTGGATTGTACAATAACTTCAAAAATGAGCAGCAAAATTAAATCTCATTAAAGATGTAACTTTTTGAATTGCCTTCTGAGTCAGTTTGAGTCACATAAGAAAATTGGTCCCATTGTTTACTAGTCACACCTTATTTCTGAGAAAAATAGAAATTTATTGAATGAATCAATGAATGAATTTCAGGCTCCTAAGAAGACTTTCAACAATTTCCTAAGTAAAAAATCTTCACTCAAAGGACAAAAAATGTGCCACAGGATCTAAAGGCCTCTTCTCAAAGAGATCATTCGGAGGAAATAGCAGACACTTATGTGTGTACATTTTGATCTCTGTGTTAAACATCAGTTGCATTCCTTATCCCAGCTCCCCAGGAGTAACTCAGTGGCGCATTTAAAATGGACTTTGCCAGTTCCAGAGGTAGCTTATCTCAAAACAGGCTTTTGAACCCAAAACAAAGCTACCTTGATTTTCTACCGTGAAAGCTGCCTGTAATTCATTCATTAATCCAACAAACATTTAAGTGCTTATCTGAACTAGGCACTGGAAATACCATGATAGACAAGACAGATTCCTGACATCACTGAACTCATAGTCTAGCCAAGGAGATAGGCAGTGGATGAGCAATCTCCATGATGATGAGTTTTATGTCATGGGGAACACAGAGTGCTATGGGATTCTCACCTAAACTGGGGAAAGCTTCTCGGAGGAAATGACCTTGAGCTGAGATTTAAGCAACAGATAGGCATTAGCTGGGTGAAAAGGGCAACAGAAAAGAGTGGGCGCAATTTCAGGCAAAGGATCAGCATGTATAAAGGCCCTGAAGCAACAAAGAGCGTGACTGTTTGAAGAATTAAAATAATTTCAGTGTGGCTAGAGCAGAAAGGATAAGAGGGAAAAGGTAGGTGGGTCACTAGTATGGTCAAGTCCACGGGTCCCTATAGCTCATGTTAGAGATTTTTCTCAGGACCAGTCAAGTAAACAGGAAGAAAGAATGCCATCCAGATCTATGATTCTATGATGGATTTAATTTAGGTTGTATTTCTGTTGAGGTCCTCATTTCAGCTGAATAAAATATATGTCTGTATGTATGCATTAAGGGTGTGTTTTAGAACAGGCAACTGGATCCTGGTACATGAAGACCAAGTCATAGGCAGGTCATACCAGAAAGAGCACCGAAGCTGGCTCTGAACCTAAGCACCAGCTGGTAGCAGCTACATCAAATTGCGGGAACTGCCTCTCACAGCAGCGGTTCCTCCTCAAAAGCTATGTCCAAACAATATGATGTCTACGGGTAGTGAGGGGCAGCGGAAGACAATTTAAAACAAACAACAAAACCCAGAAACTCCATTTTTCTTCCTCACAAACACCTTAATTATCAGTAGAGTCAAGCGCTGCATTCATGCTAAATACGGACCACCTTGACATTTAAAGTCCCATGTTGCTTTAAGATTAAATAGCTTCAGAGTGAGAAATTATTGCTATAGTAACAGATGATCCACAGTTCTTTTCAAAATAAACTTCCATGTTAAAGCAAGAATCCATTCAAACTCTATTAATAATAAGCAAGCAAACTGAAAAAGAGAAAGGTGGTATTTAAAAGCGTTGAATATTTTCCATTTTTATTTCTTTAAAAAAACTACGTAACCATACCTAGAATAGAAATTTTGCATCGAATCAAAGGATTCCCATTTGCTCAACACCAAAGGAGAGCTCTGCTTTTTCAGCGAAAACATTTCTTGCTTTTATACCTAAGATTTTAATAAAGGGCACAACATTTGCAAATGTGTTTGGTTCTTTTGAGAAGAACAAAGATGTCTCTTTTTTTAAGGGATTGGCTCTTAACTAAACAGAGGGAGGTTTTGTTATGAACACGGACTGAAGTTAGATTGACTTCAATCTTTCTTCAATTTTCTATTTATGTGATTCTTTATGTGACCTTAGATAACCAGTTTTCCCCTTTTCTGTGGCTTAGGTCAAATGCCTGAAAAAAAAGGACAAATATTTTAAGACCCCTTGCCCAGCATTAACTACAAGAGCCAGAATTAGTCAACTGGGTCCCCAGCGGCACAGGGCTCACAGAGACCTGGGGTCACATCCCTGCCCAGTAACTTGTGACCCTGAGCTAGTCCCTTCACTTTTCTAAAACTCACATACTTCATCTGTAAAACAGGACTTGTGATGGCTGCATGCCTTCTTCCACACTGGATTTGGGGGAGCATCAAAAGAAATGAAGAGATGTGAAGATGCTTTGGAAACTCCAAAACTGAGAGATCATAATTGCATTGCTCTCCTCTCTCACAAAGAAACTTGTTGTTGTCACGTGTATGTGTGTGAATTTTTGCACTCTTAATGTGTGGCTACACATGTTGGTTTTTCTCAGAACAGATACTGTGTTTCTCAGCCACAGGAGACGAAGTGCTTCCGAAGCGACTTCTAGTTTATAGTCAAGCCCAAAAGAAAAAAAGAGAGAGACTCTCATCAGCATAAAGTCTGATTGGATAGGGAAGAGCAGGGTGCAGCTGCCGGTAACTTACAACTATTCTCCCATTTTACAGATGAGGAGAGTGAAGCTCAAATAAATGTGGTTTCAAGTCTAAGGATACACAATTAGTAACGGGCAAGATCCAGCCTAAATTCAGATCTTATAATTTTTTAGTCTGGTCTTCTTTCCACTAAAAGAACTCCAGAGGAAATCTGGATGAGACTTGAGTGCTAAAAGGGTGAGAATGTCGTAACTAATAAGAACGTGCTGTATAAAAAAATTTTTAAATTAAAAAAAAAAAAGGATGAGAATGTCAGCCTTCCAGACTGGGTATAAAATCTTTTGGTCAGTTTCACTTTGAAAGTTAAACTGTGAAAAGGAAATGCATTCTTATCTCAAGGACCAGTTGAGGTTCTATACCTCAGCTAGGGAAAGATAATAAAGTTAGAACTAAGCATGAGGGAAAGGGGAAGCCAGTGGCCTCTAATTTTTCTAGAAAAGGAATAACCATCCCTGAAAAACAAAAAGATGAATGTTAGCTGACGTGAGGAAATCATGGTTCCAGTTTCTGGCTTTCAGAGACATTTCATCAAAGAGATTTTTAACTACATGCAAGAAAATAACTCACCTAAGATCACACACCTGATCTCTTCTTGCAGGTTAGGCCTGGATGTCCATTCTCAATGACAAAGGGGAGCCTCGGGCTGGGGGCTCCTCCTCAGTCTATGATCAGGTAACCTGGAGCTCCTCTTGGATCTAAGATGAATACTGAATTTGATTCAGATTCGCTACTTTGGGTATGTATGATTCCACGCTGCCCAGAAAAGTGGTTATAATAGAATTGATTTTTTACCAGAACTGAATATTGACGAATTTCTCAGAGTTCTTTGTGCACAGGAGGTAACCAGGCTTATACGTCAACACACACTGGGAGCCAGCCAGCCTTGGTGGGGGAATGTCCCCAGCGCCATCTAGTGTCAATGCCATTGAGTAAATGTTCTTGAAATGAGAAGTACTCACAAGTGCCATCTAGTGACACAGGGAAAAAGGACTCCCAGGACCAGAGAATTTAGCTGAAATCCTTTGGGAACTAAAAGCTAAATAAAATTGACTTAACTAGCAGACAGAATCCAACAGCACATTAAAAGGATCATGCACCACGATCACGTGGGGTTCATCCCAGGAATGCAAGGATTCTTCAATATACGCAAATCAATCAACGTGATACATCATATTAACAAATTGAAGGAGAAAAACCATATGATCATCTCAATAGATGCAGAGAAAGCTTTTGACAAAATTCAACAATTTATGATAAAAACTCTCTAGAAAATACACTAGAGGGAACTTACCTCAACATAATAAAGGCCATATATGACAAACCCACAGCCAACATTGTCCTCAATGGTGAAAAACTGAAACCATTTCCACTAAGATCAGGAACAAGACAAGGTTGCCCACTCTCACCACTATTATTCAACATAGTTTTGGAAGTGTTAGCCACAGCAATCAGAGAAGAAAAAGAAATAAAAGGAATCCAAATCAGAAAAGAAGAAGTAAAGCTGTCACTGTTTGCAGATGGCATGATACTATACATAGAAAATCCTAAAGATGCTACCAGAAAACTACTAGAGCTAATCAATGAATTTTGTTAAAATAGCAGGATACAAAATTAATGCACAGAAATCTCTTGCGTTCCTATACACTAATGATGAAAAATCTGAAAGAGAAATTAAGGAAACACTCCCATTTACCACTGTAACAAAAAGAAGAAAATACCTAGGAATAAACCGACCTAAGGAGACAAAAGACCTGTATGCAGAAAACGACAAGACACTGACGAAAGAAATTACAGATGATACAAACAGATGGAGAGATATACCATGTTCTTGGATTGGAAGAATCAACATTGTGTGAAAATGACTCTACTACCCAAAGCAATCTACAGATTCAGTGCAATCCCTATCAAACTACCAATGGCATTTCTCACAGAACCAGAACAAAAAATTTCACAATTTGTATGGAAACACAAAAGAGCCCGAATAGCCAAAGCAATCTTGGGAAAGACAAACAGAGCTGGAGGAATCATCCTCCCTGACTACAGACTATACTACAAAGCTACAGTAATCAAGACAGTATGGCACTGGCACAAAAATAGAAATACAGATCAGTGGAACAGGATAGAAAGCCCAGAGATAAACCCACGCACATATGGTCACCTTATCTTTGACAAAGGGGGAAGGAATATACAATGGAGAAAAGACAGCCTCTTCAATAAGTGCTGCTGGGAAAACTGGACACCTACATTTAAAAGAATGAAATTAAAACACTCCCTCGTACCGTATACAAAAATAAACTTAAAATGAATTAAAGGCCTAAATGTAAGGCCAGGCACTATAAAACTTTTAGAGGAAAACATAGGCAGAACACTCTGACGTAAATCACAGCACAATCCTTTTTGACCCATCTCCTCAAGAAATGGAAATAAACACAAAAAGAAACAAATGGGACCTAATGAAACTTAAAAGCTTTGGCACAGCCAAGGAAACCATAAACAAGATGAAAAGACAACCCTCAGAATGGGAGAAAATATTTGCAAACGAAACAACTGACAAAGGATTAATCTCCAAAATATACAAGCAGCTCATGCAGCTCCATATCAAAAAAACAAACAACCCACTCTAAAAATGGTCAGAAGACCTAAATAGACATTTCTCCAAAGAAGATATACAGATTGCCAACAAACACATGAAAGGATGCTCAACATCACTAATCATTAGAGAAATGCAAATCAAAACTACAATGAGGTATCACCTCACAGCAGTCAGAATGGCCATCATCAGAAAATCTACAAACAGTAAGTGATGCAGAGGGTGTGGAGAAAAGGGAACCCTCTTGCACTGTTGGTGGGAATGTAAATTGATACAGCCACTATGGAGAAGAGTATGGAGGTTCCTTAAAAAACTAAAAATAGAACTACCATACGACCCAGCAATCCCAGTACTGGGCATACACTCTGAGAAAACCATAATTCAAAAAGAGACATGTACCATAATGTTCATTGCAGCACTACTTACGATAGCCAGGACATGGAAACAACCTAAGTATCCATTGACAGATGAATGGATAAAGAAGATGTGGAACATATATACAATGGAATATTACTCAGCCATAAAAACAAACGAAATTGAGTTATTTGTAGTGAGGTGGATGGACCTAGAGTCTGTCATACAGAGTGAAGTAAGTCAGAAAGAGAAAAACAAATACCATATGCTAACACATATATATGGTATCTAAAAAAAAAAAAATGGCTCTGATGAACCTAGGGGCAGGACAGGAATAAAGGCGCAGACATAGAAAATGGACTTGAGGACACGGGAAGTGGGAAGGGTAAGCTGGGACGCAGTGAGAGAGTGGCATGGACATATATACACTACCAAATGTAAAATAGCTAGCTAGTGGGAAGCAGCTGCATCGCACAGGGAGATCAGCTCAGTGCTTTGTGCCCACCTAGAGGGGTGGGATAGGGAGGGTGGGAGGGAGACGCAAGAGGGAGGGGATATGGGGATATATGTATACATATAGCTGATTCACTTTGTTATACAGCAGAAACTAACACAACACTGTAAAGCAATTATACTCCAATAAAGATGCTAAAAATAAATAAATAAAAATAAACGGTAGCTATGTCTATTATGGTATCCTGACTGTCAAGCCTACACTTGAATTAATGTTTGGTGATGATGATGGTGATGGTGATGAAAGACGAGGAAGAGGAAGAAGAGGACGAGGAGGAGGAGAAAGAGGAGGAAGGGAAAGAGAAGATCAGGATAGTCTCAGGAGTATCAGTGGAAAAAAAGATCCTGGCTTGAAATCTTGTGCAAGATTCTTGGGTAGATGAAAACTTCCCAATATATTCTTACTGAATTATATCAGTCTCTGCATGGGCCACCATCTGTCTTGAACATTCTAGTGACCCAGAATTCAAGCTTCTCCTTTCCCTACTCCAGCCAAGTGGAGTTGGATATGACATTTTTTTCCTTCCACTGTCCACTTTGGGAATGACTTCAAGTTTTGCATTTAGTCCCTTTAAGTACATTCCACACAGAACATATCCAAAATGTCTGGATTGAATGTTTCTCAACTATAGTGGTTCTCAAAGTGTGCTTCCCAGACCACCAGCATCAGTAATGCCTAGGAACTTGTTAGAAATGTGAATTCTTGGACCAACCCTAGATCTCTTCAATGAGAAACTCTGGGGGTGGGGCCCAGTGATCAGAGTTTTAAGTCCTCCAGGCGATTCTGATGCATGGTTAAGTTCTGAGAACTGCGGCTGTAATGAAACCAAATAGGGTGGCCAAAAAGTGCTCTCTCCACTTAGTCCCTGAGAGGTTTCTGATTTTCAGGCGAGAAGAATGAGGCAGAAGCAAGACTCCCTGGAGAATGGGCATCTTCTCCAGCAAACTGCAAAGGGATTTTACATGAGAGGAACCAGAAAACTGTGTTGCTCAGTCAACCAAAAAATATTGAGTATCTACTATGTTCCAGGAGTTGGGCGAAGTGCCAGGGAAACCATGGCAAACGCAACATATGTTCCCAGTTCTCTAGGACTTAACAATGGGTGTGAAAGACCTGTATTTCACAAGAATCAAATTGGTAAAGATGGAGAGTCTGACAAAGCCAAATGTTGGAGAAACAGGAACTCTCACATACTGCTGGGAAGAGTGGAAATTGGTACAACTGCTCTGCAGAGCAATTGGGTGAAATCTAGTAAAGTTGAAGATGTATAGCCCCTAGCAATTCCATTCCTAGGTTTATACCCTAAGCCTGGAGAAGCTCCATTGGTTTTTCACAGAGAAATGTACAGGAATGTTTCCTGCAGCACTGTTCGTAATAGCAGAAAAATAGGAACAACCTAAATGTCCATTTACAGGAGAATGGATAAATAAAGTATGATAGAGTTGTACAGTGAAATGCTATGAGTAACAAATTAACACTAAAGAAAATGAGTGAAACACAACCTTGATAAATTGCAAAAGCATAATAATTAACCAAAAAAGCAAGTCATGGAATGATATGTACAGCGGGATTCTATTTAAAGTTTTTAAATATGCAACATAATACTATATATTGATAACAGATAATACATATGCAATGAAAGTATAAAAATATGCATGGAATAAAAATACAACTGGAGGATTGAGGTCACCACTGGGAAAGGAGGGAGAGAGGAAGGACACAAGATTGAGATGGGTCCACAGTGGGATTAGATTGCATTTGTTACGCTACATTTCTTAAGCTGGGTGATGGGTAAATGGTTGTTCACTATATTAGACTTTATAGGTTTTTTGTACCTGAAACATTTCATAATAAAATAAATTTACATTAAAAATTGATTTAATTGCAATCTCTCATAGATAGGAATTAAGTTGTATTTCCAATTGTAAGTGTATTATAATGTATTTCCTTTGGGTTTATCTATGAGAAAACTTAGCCTTCTCTAATCACCCCCCCCCAAACCCATCCTCCAAAATACAACCTTCTCCACTGAGCTCCCCAGAACTTTGCCCCTGTCTCCCATACTCTACTCGCAACAAAAACAGCAACCAGATTAGGTTTTTTAAAATATATAATCCAGGTCATGTCATCATCCTGCTCAAAACCCTCCCAGAGTTCCTCATGTCACTCAAGGTACCAGTCAAACTGCTTACCAATCCCTACATAATCTGGGCCCCAATGACCTCTGTGAAATATCTACTACACCTTCTCCCTCGCCCACTCAGTTCCAGCCACGTTGGTATGCATGCAGTATCTCAAACACATCAGATATGCTCCTGCCTTAGACTTGTTGATCTTTTCCCTCCGCCTGGATGAATGTTTCTAATATGTGATGTAAATTTGGATTTAGAAAGACTGGCTTTTCAGAAGGTGGAGATGGTATAGTATAGTGGTTAAGAGCACGGGCATTGGTGTCAAACACACCTTGGTTCAGTCTTGGATCCACCCCACACTAGCTGTGTGACTTTGAACAAGTATTCAATCTCCCCGATCCTCAGTTTCCTCATCTGAAAAATGGGGATGATTATAAAACCTGTTTAGAATGTTGTGACTTGTTCCTAGCAGAGGCCAGGCACATAGAGCTTCCATAAATATTGCCTTACTGCTGTTATTAAGATGGAAAAATGCAGGCTGATGATGGTTTGGTCAGATGGTGCTTTACCAGCATGAACGATTGGACCGAAAGCGTACTACTAAGAATGTAGCCAAAGCAGCTCAATCCTATGCCTTGCACATTTCCCAAAGGAAGACATAAATGGCCTGCACTTCAAAATCAGAGATGGCATGTAGGCATAACAGCAAAATCAGGTGGCCAAAGATCTCACCAAGGAGGAATGCTGGGCCAACATTCTCATCATGAAAAATAAACACAATGTTTAAGGCATTAATCTTATCTTAAAATTCATAAGGATGGGAGAGGGAGATGTGGCTTAGCAACAGCACGTGTAGAGACGGAAGGAATTTGAGTCATCTGCAAGTTCAGTAGAAATGAGGAATGCTGCGTGACTGCCAGAAGGGCTGATCTGCTCCTGGACTGCATTAGCAAAAGCACCGTGTTCAGAACAAGAGCTGGGCTAGCTCCATCCTCCCCTGGACAGCTGGAGTGGCGGGCTCATTTCTGGGCAGCGCCCTTTCAGCAGACATGCCCAGAGGGTAGTCACTCAGATGGTGAAGGGATGACAGACATGGGAAACAATTCACAGGCCTTGGGATGTTTAACCTGTAAGTGTGCAGGCCAGAGAGCACTGCCTTCAAATGCCCACACGGCTGTCACATGAGAGAAGGAAGAAACTTATTCTGCTCCTTATTCTGGACGGTTTCACTCAACAAATACCAAGGACTTAGAAAAGTTCCAGGAAGACAGATTTGGACTTGAGCAAGGAAATCTCCCATGTAAAATTGTTCCTCTAGAGTAGGAGCTGCTTCGTGATGTAGTCAATGCCTTATCACCAGAGACTTTCCAGGAGAGATTGCTATGGAGAATACTGCAGACACTGTTCAAGCATTCTGGAGAAGTCGAGCTCATGGCAAAGCTTCCAATCCTGAGACTGGAATTTTTAGGGCAGTGAAACTATTCTATGAGACAGATGACAAGGAACAAAACAATCTTGAACTAGAGATGCCAGAGTTGGATATGGCTGGAAAGTGAGAGATGCAGAGAAGTTAAGGAAAGACTGAGAGATGCAGCAAGAAAATGAGAGAAGTGAGAGGTGCAAGGGGTTTGTTGCTAATCAGAGTAGGAGACAAGACACCAACGCCTTCAAGTCTCCTCTTTGTTGTAAGGCTCAGGGCCGAGAGGCTTTCCTGGGGTGAAACTCTGGGCTCCCAGGTAGCCAACCTGAGTCAGTTTTCTCTGTTCTACACCTACTCCACTCCCAAGTTGGCAAATTCATAACCTACACTTCTGTTTTGGTCTCTACTCTTCAGTTGTGGTTAGTTGCTCAGCCTGGAATCCCAGCCCATTGGCAATGCCATAGTTTATCCCCAGGCCTGGGCCTTGACCCTGATTTTCAGCCTATGGATGTGAACTTGCCACATAGAAGATGAAGCTAAATGAAGCTAAGGAGGGGCCAAAGCTGGATTTTTATTGCAAATACGTGTTTAGACATTGCTTGCCTTCAGAATGCAAAAAAGTGGATAGTGTATCCACCATACGTTATCAGGGAAGGATGTGATTCTCACCTATGCCCAGTCAAAATAGAGATGTCTCTTCTTAGGATGAGTCAGTGTATTCATTTATAAATGTGCCATAATTTTTTTCACTTCAACGAAATCATATGAGATAGAATTTATCAGAATTGCTGCATAGCTGGACTATAAACTGCTGGGTCTGTGAACTTGCATGTTGTATACACCCAATTATCAATAGTAAACAATCATTTTGATGAACCATGTTGGAAGAAACACTGAATTATCCTATTTTAAATTAATAGATTACTTTTAGAGCAGTTTCAGATTTAAATAACAGTTGAGCAGAAAGTACAGAGTTCCCATATACTCCCTCTTCCCACCCCCATTCAGTTTCTCCTAGTAGTAAGGTCGTACGTTTGTGTGGTACATGCGTTACAACTGATGAACCAGTATTGATAGGTTATTATTAATTAAAGCCCATAATTTACATTAGGGTTCACTCTTTGTGTTGTACGTTCTATGACCTTTGCCAACTGCATAATGTCATGCATCCACCATTACAGTACCATACAGACTAGTTTCATTGCCCTAAAAATCCCCTGCGCTCTACCTATTCATCCCTCCCTCCCCCCTCTGAACCCCTGGCAACTGCTGATCATTTTACTGTCTCCAGTTTTACCTTTTCCAGAACGTCATCTAGTTGGAATCATATACAGTATGTAGACAATAATCCATTGTCTGAATGTACCACAGCTTATTTATCCCTCCACCTACTGAGCGACATCTTGGTTGCTTCCAAGTTTTGGCATTATAAGTAAAGTTGCTATAAACATTTGAGTGCAAGTTTTTGTGTGGACATAGGTTTCCAGCACGTCTGGGTAAATACCAAGGAACACAATTGCTGGATCATATGGTAGGAGTGTGTTGACTTTTGTAAGAAACTGTAAACTGTCTTCCACAGTGGCTGAACCATTTTGCATTCCCACCAGCGATGAATGAGAGTTCCTGTTGCTCCACATCCTTGCCAGCCCAACCCAACATTTGGTGCTGTCAGTGATCTGGATGTTGGCCATTCTAACAGGTGTGCATATGCTTACTTGCCATCTGTACATCTTCGTTGGTGAAGTGTTTGTTCAGATCGTTTTCCCCCTTTTTAATTGGGTTGTTTTCTTATCTCTGAATTTTAAGAGTTCTCTGTAAATGTTGGATACGAGTCTTTTATCAGATATGTTTAGATAATAAGGAAAATATTTTATAGATGTTAATTCATTAAAATTAATAAATAATGAATTCGTTCTGTAATTAAAATTATTTTGCGATTTTTCTTGAGTCTTCTCTGCTTTTTAAAATATGTAACTTGGTATGATTTATCTTCTCATTCTAAGTCAATATTCATGTTCGTTTTTAATGTTGTAATCTTACTAAGGAAGCCCCCTGCCAAATTATATAAGCTTCAGGCCCCTCAAAACCTGAATCTGGCCCTGAGTCCTGGCTCCAGGCAGCCTAGGGGCCTTGCCGTCTAGAGTCATCCGCAGCTGCTCGACTAGGCAGTAGAGGGCAGGCTAGATTTCAAGGCTGGCCCACATAGGTATGCATTACCAAGAGTCAAGCCAGAGGTTGTCACCATTGTCAGAGGCCAGGTTCTCAGACCAAGTATGTCAACCTCTGGAAGCCCAAGTGTTCTCCCATTGCCATCCCGCTCCCTTCAAGGTTTGTCTAAAACTGAACCCAAAATCAGTTTCTTTGTATTCCTCTCACCCAACTTTTCAAGCCAGAAAGTCAGGCGCCATCATGGAATCCACCCCCCCTTCTTCTTGAACCTAACCAATCAGCCAGATCTGTCAGTGCTGCACTATAAACATCTCTTGAATCTATTCAGTTCTCCACGTTCCCCAGTGCCATCAAGCTAGTCAAAGGCACATTTCTCTCTTGTTGCACAAGTGCAGTGGTCTGCAGTGCAGTGTCCCATTGCTTCCACTCATACCACTTCTTCTCCATGCCCGACACAGCAGCCAGCGTGAGAACAGCCTGACCATGTCACTCCCCTGTTTACAACTCCCCAGTGGCTCCTACAATTGGTAATAATTAACTCCAAGCCTAACCTGACATAGGGCCCCTTGTAATCTAATCATCTGGTCCCTGCTGACCCCTCTAACTGATCTCTCACCTTTCCTCTCCAGTGTTCCAGCCATACCTATAGCCTTAGTTATTCCACCCAGTCAAGCCCCCTCTCCTCTCAGCCTCTGTATCTGCCTGTGCCTCAGAACACTCTCCATCCCAGCCCACTAGCTAGCTCCCACTCAACCTTCAGGGGTACAGATTTCACAGCCTCCAGAAATCCTCTCTAGATGCACAACAACTGCACTGGGAGCCTCCTCCTGTGAGTCCCCCCAGCACCTGACTCACCCCCACGGTAACGTGTGATGTGTCGTGCTGCAATTACCAAGTTTTAAAATTATTTTTTACTTTACTTGATTTTTGATTACAAAAGATAATTGCTCTATATAACAAGTCAAACAGTATAGAGATGTAAAATGAAAGATCAGTAAGCTTCCCCTAGTTCCCCTGGCTCTATACAGACTTAACTCATTGTTCTTAATAGATCCATAGCAAAAATCTCCTATAATTTATTCAACCATTCTTCTATGGATGGACCGTCTGAGTGCTTGTGGGGAATTTTATTTTTGCTGCTATAAACATCCTTGCACATGCTAGGACTTTTATTTTTATAAATTATATTCCCAGAAAACCAAAGAACATGTACCTCCTAAATTTTAAAGAGATATTGCCAGATTACTTTCCCATAAAAGGTAGCAATTCATCCTCCCACCAGCAATATATGAGAGTGCATATGCCCCAGAGCCTTCTCATGTCACTCTTTGTATTTTTGTATCTGATGGGGAAAATGGCATTTCCTTGTTTTATTAATTTGCAGTTCCCTGATTATTTGAGAATCTTTTTATATGTTTATTGGCAATATAAATTCTGTTCTGTGAATTGACAGTTCATATCCTGGGCCTATGGATTCTTTACCTCTTGGGTGACTCGTTGTGGCTCAGTATGTTTGTTAGACCAGATTAGCTTCTGTATCTCTCCTGGAGTAGCACTGGAAATGGATGTTGCCCTTCTGAACGCTAGATGTTCGGTAACGACCAGAGACAGGATTTTATTGTTTCCACTTAGCCCCATGAAACAGAGGCACATGATGGGAAGATTCCCAAATGTGAGCTTCGACATGTTAGGACTCAGTCACAACTTTGCAATGAGACTCCCCAATCCCAGAGCATCCATCAGACAAGTGTCTGTGTGAGCTCTGCACACAGTTAAGCAGCCAGCTCAGGCTCTCTCCCTCTCTTTGACCTATTTTACCGGGCCTCATCTAACAACCGACTCCTTTTTATCTCTGATCAGTGTGGGTGAGAACACCCAAGGCACGAAGCTAAGTGCTTTAGACACATGGGAATGATGCCTCACTTTAAGAAAAGCAAATATAGTATGGATGACCCCAAACTGCCCACCCAAAATATATAAATTCGTTTTTAAAAAATTCCATAGCTTTGCAAAAAAATATGCAGAAGAGCCTCTCTGCAGTTAAATTATGAACCAATCTATAAATATTTGCAGATTATGCATAAATAAGCTTATTACATAAAAGGAGGTACACCTGCAGAGAGCAAGTAAACTGTTGCCCTGGAGGAGAAAATGGAAGCATTCATTCTTGTTAGCTGTACTTTTAGAGTAGCTCCACTTTGCAAATCTAAAACCATTAGATCTCAGAGAACCATGGCCAGAATTAGCGGTACATGACATAAGGGAGAGTTTAGAATTCATCTATTATATTGTATATTGGTTAATGAGCAAAAATATCTGGTATTTATACATACACATGGACACTCCAGTGGGTGACTCACATTTTGTTCTTCAGAAAGTTGTTAGCAAAATTCAGACATTGAATTGTTAGGCTGTCATTTTATTTCAAATCAACTCAACACACTTTTGAGCAATTATTAAGTATAAGACACTATGCTAAGTGTTATGTGAGATAGCAAGATAAAAAAGACACAACCTTAGCTGCTGTAGCGCTTACAACATGGAGAAAATAAGAATGTCAACAACACTTATAACACGAGGCAGAATGAGACCACACGGAAATAGCTCATGGAATGTTATGTGCATACATTATATCATTTAATCTTCCTGACAACTTTTGAGGCACACAACATTCTCCCTACTATTACAGATGGGAACGGAGAAGCTCAGAAATGTTAGCTAACTCACCAAAAGTCACACAGCTAGTAAATGGCAAAGCCAGAATTCGAAATGAGGCAGATTTTACGACTCCAAAATTCTTGCTCCATCCACTCTACTTAGCCACCTCATCCACTGTGGGAGTGTAGAGTGTGGGAAGAGTAGTATCAAGCAATACAACCCCAAAGGTAGATTAGAACCAGGCTGTAAATACCTGAAATGCTACAGTAAGTTTTCATTTTATGCCATGAACAAAAGGGAGGCATTGAAGTCCTTTAAGCAGGGCAGTGACAACATCCAATTTTCACTTTAGAAAGATCACTCCTCAGTGCGGATAATGAGCTGTAGGAATAGCAAGAACGTGAATAAAGAGACCCGTTAGAAGGCTGCTGTGGCAGTCCACAGGAGCGATAATGGTGGTCTAGACCAGCGCAATGGAGATGGAAAGCAAGAAATGCTAATCATGTCATGCATGCAAAATCCTTCTGATCTTGAGGACTTGATACAGGAGACAACTATGCATGAGAAGGGAAAGAGGTCTCTCAGCAGAGCACCGGGGCACCTGGGAGAATGGGATGGCTATCAACAGACACTGAAACAGAGAAAGCAGCACAAATTTAGGATCTAGCAGAAGGTGATAAGAGGCCTTATAGATGTTTCCATGGATTTTTTTCCCATGGGATATATATTGATTATAGCCTAAGTTTTCATGATGTTAAATAAGCAATCTGCTTACAGAATCTTCTGGTCAATTAAGTGGAAACAGATCATCAGTGCAGGTTACTTGGAATATGCAGAGTGACACATGAATGAGTCTGAAAGATAATTACATCTGAGAAAGTGGATATTCTTCTGGTCAATGTCCTCTGATGTTTAGGAGTCCAAGAACTGGGAACTGGGTTCAGAGCTCAGTAAACTAATAGATTCAGCACATGGCCACCTTTGATTTCCTTTCATAGCAGCTGAAGCATGTTGTCTTTTATACAGAAACTCTAGAGACCAGATGAGGGTAAAATCTGTAAAACTTGCCAATTTCTGAACAGCACAGAAAAGGGAAAAGCTTTTAAATACTGGGTCTTCAAAACGCTGCTCTCCTCACACTTTCATGCCCCTACCTGCTCAGAAGGCCTACTAAAGGCCATCTCCACACTTAAATGTAAAACATTCCTGAAGACTGCATTCAAAGATGATTTGTCAGAAGACAAAATTCTCACTGTTTGTTTTATCCCAATATCCATTCAGATAGAGGCTTGACTATGTGGGTAAAGCTTCCAGGAAATGATAACTAAGTATAATAGCTTCAAAATACTGGAGTGATATAATATGAGTCCATTGATTCATTCCTACATTCATCTGGGAAAGCGTATTACCCCAGTGATCACAGGCTTTGGATCCAGGCAGACATGACTTTGATGCCTATCTACCTCCTCGTTTTGTGGCATCAGGCAAGACACTTCCTTGTATCCTAATTTTCTCATCTGGTAAATGGGGGTGATACAAATACATAAGATTAAATGAGAGAATGCAAGTAAAACATTTAGTGTGGTACAGAGTAGACAGCCAATGAGTAGCGGGCTTAACCCTCATTCAACAAATATTTACGGAGCGCCTGCCATGTGCAAGGCAAGGTGCTGCATGGTGCGGAGACATGAAGAGGCCCCCTGCTCTCCAAAAGCCTGCATCTGGAAACTGGAATCGGAATAAGGAAGGCCCATGAGGCTTCTTCATTAACAAGGCAGACATATTTATGCCAACTCTGCTTTCTTTCCCCACCAACACTGCTGACCATATTATGCCTTCTCTAGGACAGCAATTCTTATTCTTAACTTTTACCCTCTAACCACTACAACATGATTAGGGAGAAAAAGATTTTAGAAGAAAAATAAAGTACTGGTGAATTATTCATCTTAATCTACTCCCAAGAAATAGCATGATACGTTTCTATGCTTTTAAACGTGTAAGACTCGAGTCATTAACACAAAGTGCATTTTGAGAAACACTCTACTGTGAGCAATTATTGCAGCACTTGTAGAATGACTTTAACGCTTAATTCGTTCAAATAAATGTGCATGTCCCCAACCGAGTGAAACAGGTACAAGCCATCTCAAACCAGTTATAGAACTGAGATTTGATTCTTTGAGAAAATATTTGAAGCATGAGTTTAGATTTTGTCTTTCAGCCTCCAAAACAAACTTTCCAAGGAGGCCTTCTCACACTTTAATTATGAAATATAGAGACATCCAGAGGAGAGAGAACTCTTTATTTCCAGACACTCCAGTCCCATGCAAAAAAGAAATAAACAAAAAAAAAACTCACTTGCTTAAATCAAATGTTTTCAAATAACTGGGTTTTTAATTCTTTCAACTTTTGGGAATAAAATCAGTTTATTGATGGAAATACCATAACAATTTCCTGGTTTCTAAATCTAATTTCCAGATGGTATTTCTCCAAAACATTTAGAGAAAAACAATAACTCAGGACTGAAGAAGCTTTCTACCATAACTTGATCATGCATTCTTACAGATTGAGAGGGTTTTTTGGTGGTGTTCAGGTTTTAGTTTTGTGTATGGTGGAAACTTACTGTATTTTCTAATCAAGCTATGCTGCAGTTGGATGGTTACAGATCTACTCCCAAAGGACCGCTCATTAATATAAATTATTTTGCTCCTAAGACTATCATGGTGCATATAATTTTATTATAAATATAATCTCTAATAATTTCCTAGTTACATGGTAACACATGTGGGCTCCCATCATAGGGCAGGTTCAAATTGACATGACAGAATCAGTTTAAAAACAGCGCAGAGTCCTAAAGACATAAATTGAGTCCTCACAACAGACTATGAAAAGGAGCAGAAATGTTCAGTCTCCAGAGCACCTTCTTGAATTCTGCAGATTTGAAAATAACAACACTGAACCTGAAACTTTCCACTCCACTGGGTTTAACCAAAAGCTTATTTCATGCATTAAACCATTTTTCTGTATTTTATAACGCAATTTTAAACCAGGTTCCAGTTAGCCCATTTCAGCACTCATTACTAGAATTATACATTCCACAGTGAGACTGACCACAGATTAAATTTTTCTGTGCTGTTTGCAGAACAGTATTTTTTCTTGCGCTTTCAAATGCCTTTTAGCCATAAATATAAGTCATCCCTAGTGACATATTCAGCAATAATAGCGCACTATGTTCTCTCCCCAGCACCGTATTTCCTAAGATACTGTTTTGTTTTGTTTTTTTTTTTAATGTTTTTATTATATTTTATTTTTAAATTTATTTTTGTCTGCGTTGGGTCTTTGTTGCTGCGCGCGGGCTTTCTTCTAGTTACCGCGAGTGGGGGCTGCTCTTCATTGCGTTGCGCGGGCTTACTCATTGCAGTGGCTTCTCTTGTTGCGGAGCATGGGCTCTAGGCGCGTGGGCTTCAGTAGTTGTGGCGTGCAGGCTCAGTAGTTTTGGCTCACAGGCCTAATTGCTCTGCGGCATGTGGGATCTTCCCGGACCAGGGCTTGAACCCGTGTCCCCTGCATTGGCAGGCGGATTCTTAACCACTGCGCCACCAGGGAAGCCCTAAGATACTGTTTTTAATTAGCCTCACAAATTCAAAGGAGCAGGCAGGTCCCCTTTATGCCAGCACTCAAGAAGTTATATTTTTCTCATGACCCTTAGGATTTTCTTTTATTCCATGTGCTACAAAAACAGGTCATGAGCGCTCTGGACTAAAATGTCTCCCATAAAACAGAATGTTGAAATTCAGGTAATGAATTCACACTACCGAATCGCTCTCTCTGAGACACGGCTCTTCCGTTCATCACCTCTTGCAAGTTAAACAGAATGAGCATAAGTAAGGATAAGAATCAGTATTCATATACCAATCTTGTGGGTAAAGTGTCAAATCTAGGGCTTCTTCCAGCTTGTTTTCTGTCAGGTACACTAGCCCTGATTTCAAAAAGCCTCTTGAGGAATAGAACTCTGGGATAGCAAAGGTGGTTTCCAAAATCTCAGCACCCAATTGCTATCATCTATCTATCCATCTTCTCTTTTCCTTCACCACTCCTGCTCTCCAGCTTACCACCCACACGCAGTAAGGGTAATGTATTCATATTCTTTCATTTTCAAAACGAACCCCAATTCCTAAAGGTGCGCCCAATGGTATGTATAGTTTTACATATATGTATAGGGAAAATCATTGAAAAGTGAAATATTTGCATACGTAGGTCGCCTGATAAATCTTTCTAGGAGAGAAAAAGGTGATGTTCGCTTTTAGTAGTGGGGGAGGGAGTAGTGTTGTCATTTAAATTGCTTTAGTTCTGTTTCCCAACACTCGCTGTATTATAACAAGTGCTGAGAAGGTGTAAAGGACAGAGTAAATTAGGTCTGTGCTCTTAAGAAATGTATCATAAAACAGGAGTCACAATGGGGACACATGAAAAAGTCCCAAACCATATAATTCAAACATGCATTTACCTAACTGAATAATGTGATGTACGTGTGTGAATAATGTGATATACACATGAGGTGGGTGGGTTTCCTGGTATCAAAATATATGAAACTCAAGGAGTTTTGAAATAGGCAAAGGGCAGCATGGTAGCAAGGAGATGGCAGAGCATTTAAAACTAGTGGAATGCCTTTTTATCCACCCCTTCCTCCTTCCCATTCCTAATGTTAGACATGGATCACAAATAAATGTCTCGTTTTGCATTTCAATTTAAAAAACTGGTAAAAAAAAAAAAAAAAACTGGTGGAATGCCTTGTGTGAAAGGACCAAATAAATCCTGGAGGAGAGTAAGGACACTAACATGCCCTTAAATATAGGATCCAAGCTCAAATGTCTCAGACGTACACACAACAAAAGTCAGGGCAGTTCCATTAAGTGGGTGCCTCTGGACATAACAGTTTTACAAACCCTGTTTCAATTCAACCACGCAACAAATCTATTAGGTAAGAGGAGTGGTCAGTAGCCAGTTCCCCAGAGGAAGGACCGAAGCAAAGTACTGACTGTGAATTTAGGTACATCTGCACTCCTAGAAGGTTGTGCCAGCTGGGATTTGTTTGCCTGATAGCCCCATAGGCACACTGAGGAGATCTTGACTGACCAGGTTAAGAGAGCTGCCTCCCAAGCAGTCAGAGAACAAAGGCAACCCCATCAACTTTCCAAGCGCAGGAGAATGTGCGTGTGAGAGAGTGGAGGCCCAGGCTAGAAGTAGCACACTCTCAGGAGGGAGCTCAGCAGGGGTCAGAGGAAAGAGATGATTTTGAGTACCCCATGGTCACAGGCTATTTGGTACCGCAGAGACACTGGGTCAAGCCTCTTGGGATCATGGGCTGTAACAAAGAATAAATCCAAAGAACCACGTCACTCCTGATGACAGAAGAACTGAGACCATGAGACCATGAGGCAGTGGTGCCTGTGGACAGACTAAAGAGGGCTATTCTGGGAAGAGGGTATCCTGAGTTCACACCCCTGATTCTCCCTTCCTGATGACTCTTTGCAAGACCAACTGAACAGTTAAAAGTAACCCTAACAACATGCCAAACCTAGATAAGGCCCATGATGACATCTGATGTAGAGTCACTTGGGAAGAAGATTCCGCTGTAGAACTTCATTTGGTTATACTGCTGGCAAGTTAGTTGGCCTAGAACCCTGAACTGTGCAAGCAGGCTTGCCTCTCTGAGGCAGTATGGAACAAAGAAGACTCTACGGTTGCCTGGGAGGTTGATGGATGAGTTCAATTTACCCAAGTGGGTTCCCTCACAACAAGGAGAGGAACATCTGTGTGCAGCTCTGGGACGGGCCAGCGGTTCCTGTCAACATCATCAACTTGAATACAATCCCTCACAATTCCTTCCTGACACAAAAGAGGCCTCCTCACACTAGCCCTGCATAAGAGTCCCACCTTGCCAAACTGTTGACTACTTGTCCCCTAGAGGATAAACTCCTACCATATCTCCTATCATGTGTTCATGCAGCACTACCCAAGATACCACAGCCTTAAATTCGGGTAACTTGAGAAAGCTTTTGACGTTAAGAGTCTAAAAATGAGACCCCAATCTGCTTAAAGGTGAATGGCCTAAATAGGATGGCTCTGAGATAGAGAGAATTAATAAAAAATGGAAAAGAATTTAATAAAAGTTTAATGAGGTCTTAAGATGATTCAACCTATGCACAAAAAAGTTTCAGGAACTGACAAATATGATATATGAGTTTTTTAAATCAATAAAGGAATATTTTTAAAGGAATAGCCCCTACTAAAATTCAAATTGGTTTTCTGAAAGATAAAAAAGGAACAATTCCATAGTGCAGAGCAAAAATACAAAGAAATGGATCTAATGAATAAAAAATAAAAGACACTGAGGAAAGACCCAGGAAACCCAACATGATTACTAGGAGCTCCAGGAAGAAAAGAGGAATAGCTAGAAGAGAAATAAATCCTCAATGGTATTATAGCAACAACTTTCTTGAGCTAAAGAATAACTTGAGGTTTAAGACTCTAAGAGCTTGCTGAGACCCAGGCAGGGTTAAGGAAATAATGAGATAGTTGGACCTACCCTGATTAAATTTCTGAACTATAAGGTTAAAAAAACACCCTTAAAAGCTTCTAATGAAAGAGAAGTTTTCTTGTTAAAGGAAGATGAACAGAGTAGCATCCAGCAACTCATGTGTGACTAGAATACCATGCAGTAACACCTACAGTTTGCTGAGATAAAAGAACTGTGACCTAAGAATCATATATTGACCAAGGTTTCACTTATATGAAAGTCCAAAGAAGAGATATTTCAAGATTTTCAAGGGCTGAGAAGGCAGTTTCTGAGAACTCACTCAAGGAAGTATTCTAGCTAAATGAAAATTAAATCAGAACAAAATTCTTCTGAACAAAGTACAAGAAACAGCATTGAACAATGAACCATATCATTTTCATAATTATGCCTAAATGAATGAAGATGATGATACTAGAAACTAATAAAAGTGTCTTGCAAGGACTTTTGAAACAGAAGAGACATTCTCTAGTTGAAAATATGTAGAACCAGGAACTAGAATTCCACACTATCTCACCAAAACCCAAGAGACATAGGGTGAAGGTGGGGAAGTTGGAGGATGTTCAGAAACAGGAGAGTGAAAGACTTCCAAAGGTGTTGATGGAAATGGGACAGTGGACAAGTAAATGACTTGGGAAGGAGAAAGCATCGGTCTGTTTGAATTTGATATGCTGATAGATAAATGTAGATAAAATGTGCATGCTGCTACACCAAACTGAGATTCCACTAAAAACAAGTGAAAAATTCAACCACATATAAATCATAACTTTCTATGTGGAAAAAAAACACATGAAGACAAATAAACTGAGAAATAAATTAGCCACTTACACCACCAAAAAGTGCTAATTTCCTTAATATATAGAAACTTGAAATCAATAGGAAAAGACCAATGATTCAGTAACAAAATAGGTAAAAGGATAAGGACAGATAATTCTCTTGGAAGATATCCAAGAAACTGTTGACTATGGCTGCCTCTGGAGAAGGGAACATGGTGGCTGAGAGGCCAGAGGGAAGGACGAATTACTTTTCATTGTGTATATACTTGTGAACCTTTTGAATTCGGAGCATTGTAAATCTATTTCTATATTAAGGTAGATTAAATACTGTGACCAAAAAACCCCAGATACCTTCATGTTATAATCCACTTGGGTGATGTTCTTAGAGTTCTCCATACAAGCCTCACGCTCCCTCCATCCTTATACCTTGCCTTCCACTAGGGCCTCAAAAGTCCTCTATTGGATCCTCTAAGTTTAGTCACCCCTTGAACAAAGAGAGAGAGAGTGAAAACACAGAGGATCACAGGGCACCTTTTAAAGGCAAGACTTTTAAGTGATACACATTACTTCTGTTCACATTTTATTGATCAGACCAGTCCTATACCCCATGTTGATAAAAGAGTGCTGGAAAATGTCATTTAGCTATTGACCCAGAAAGAGAAGCCAGGTTAGATGAGGATCTAGCCAGACTCTGCTCCAATTACCTATTTCCAAAAATGTGATATTTATAAAGACAAGAAAGAAAATAAATAAAAGGATGTGTTAAGTTATATCAGGCAAATGCAAATGAAAAGTGACAATATACATATCAGTTAGAGGGTTACCCCAAGACCTAAAGTATTAAATTGGACAGAGAGAAATTTTGTGATGGTAAAATCTGTAACCCACGAAGTTAATAAAACTAGACTAAATCATTATGCAACAAGCAGAACAGCAATTAAGTACATTAAGAAAAACCTTCTAGGAAGACAGCAGAAATGAAAAAAGCCTAAGAGCCATTGGTGGTGGTATAGGAGTGCGAGGAGGCCATACCAAAAAAACCTTATAAGAATATTTGAATAATATAAATGAAAAGCTCAATTTAACATGTATATATGTATATATAGAGACACACACATATATATAGACACACACAGACAAAGATACAGATACATGAATAGATAGATAGATAGATAGATAGATAGATAGACAGACAGACAGGTATAGATGCCTTACAAACAGTAACAACACACTCTTCTCTTACATTATTGAAACGATAATAAAAAGTAATCATATACCTGGCCACAGTAAAACCTAATGAGACCCTCTAATTTATTTTTTTATTATTTTTAATACATCTTTATTGGAGTATAATTGCTTCACAATGCTGTGTTAATTTCCGTTGTATAACAAAGTGAATCAGCCATATGCATACATATATCCCCATATCCCCTCCCTCTTGAACATCTTCCACCCTCCCTATCCTACCCCTTTAGGCGGTCACAAAGCACCGAGCTGATCTCCCTGTGCTATGCGGCTGCTTCCCACTAGCTATCTATTTTACATTTGGTAGTGTATATATGTCCATGCCACTCTCTCACTTCACCCCAGCTTCCCCCTCCCCGTGTTCTCAAGTCCATTCTCTACGTCTACGTCTTTATTCCCGCCCTGCCACTAGGTTCATCAGTATCATCTTTTTTTTTTTTTTTTTTTAGATTCCATATATATGCGTTAGCATACGGTATTTGTTTTTCTGTTTCTGACTTAACTTCACTCTGTATGACAGACTCTAGGTCCATCCACCTCACTACAAATAATTCAATTTCGTTTCTTTTTATGGCTGAGTAATATTCCATGGTATATATGTGCCAAATCTTCTTTATCCATTCATCTGTCGATGGACATTAGGTTGCTTCCCATGTCCTGGCTGTTGTAAATAGTGTTGCAGTGAACACTGTGGTACATGTCTCTTTTTGAATTATGGTTTTCTCAGGGTATATGCCCAGTAGTGGGGTTGCTGGGTCACATGGTAGTTCTATTTTTAGTTTTTTAAGGAACCTCTATACTATTCTCCATAGTGAGTGTATCAATTTACATTCCCACCAACAGTGCAGGAGGGTTCCCTTTTCTCCACACCCTTTCCAGCATTTACTGTTTCTAGATTTTTTGATAATGGACATTCTGACCAATGGGAGGTGATACCTCACTATAGTCTTGAATTGCATTTCTCTAATAATCAGTGATGTTGAGCATCTTTTCATGTGCCTCTTGGCCATCTGTATGTCTTCTTTGCTGAAATGTCCATTTAGGTCTTCTGCCCATTTTTTAATTGGGTTGTTTGTTTTTTTTGATATGGAGCTGCATGAGCTGCTTGTATATTTTGGAGATTAATCCTTTGTCTGTTGTTTCATTTGCAAATATTTTCCCCCATTCGGAGGGTTGTCTTTTCTTCTTATTTATGGTTTCCTTTGCTGTGCAAAAGCTTTCAAGTTTCATTAGGTCCCATTTATTTTTGTTTTTATTTTCATTATTCTAGGAGGTGGGTCAAAGAAGATCTTGCTGCGGTTTATGTCAAAGAGTGTTTTTCCTGTTTTCCTCTAAGAGTTTTATAGTGTCTGGTCTTACATTTAAGTCTTTAATCCATTTTGAGTTTAGTTTTGTATATGGTGTTAGGTAGTGTTCTAATGTCATTCTTTTACATGTAGCTGTCCAGTTTTCCCAGCACCAGTTATCGAACAGGCTGTCTTTTCTCCATTGTATGTTCTTGCCTCCTTTGTTGTAAATTAGGTGACTATATGTGTGTGGGTTTATCTCTGGGATTTCTATCCTGTACCACTGATCTATATTTCTGTTTTTGTATCAGTACCATACTGTCTTGATTACTGTAGCTTTGTAGTACAGTTTGAAGTCAGGGAGGCTGATTCCTCCAGCTCCGTTTTTCTTTCTCAAGATTGCATTGGCTGTTCGGGGTCTTTTGTGTTTCCAAACAAATTGTAAAAATTTTTGTTCTAATTCTGTGAAGAGTGTCATTGGTAGTTTGATAGGGATTGCATTTCATCTGTAGATTGCTTTGCGTAGTATAGTCATTTTCACAATATTGATTCTTCCAATCCAAGAACATGGTATATTTCTCCATCTGTTTATGTCATCTTTGATTTCTTTCATCAGTGTTTTATAGTTTTCTGAGTAAAAGTCTTCCGCCTCCTTAGGTAGGTTTATTCCTACATATTTTATTCTTTTTGTTGTGATGGTAAATGGGATTGTTTCCTTAATTTCTAATTCTGATTTTTTGTTGTTAGTGTACAGGAATGCCAGAGATTTCTGTGCATTCATTTTGTATCCTGCAACCTTACCAAATTCACTGATTAGTTCTAGTAGTTTTCCGGTGGCATCTTTAGGATTTTCTATGTATAGTATCATGTCATCTGTGAATAGTGGCAGTTTTACTTCTTCTTTTCCAATTTGGATTCCTTTTATTTCTTTTTCATCTCTGATTGTCGGGGCTAGGACTTCCAAAACTATGTTGAATAAGAGTGGTGAGAGTGGACATCCTTGTCTTGTTCCTGATCTTAGTGGAAATGCTTTCAGTTTTTCACCATTGAGAATGATGTTTGCTGTGGGTTTGTCATATATGGCCTTTATTATGTTGAGGTAGTTTCCCTCCATGCCCATTTTCTGGAGAGTTTTTATCATAAATGGGTTTTGAATTTTGTCAAAAGCTTTTTCTGCACCTATTGAGATGATCATATGGTTTTTATTTCTTAATTTGTTAATATGGTGTATCACATTGATTGATTTGCATATATTGAAGAATCCTTGCATCCCTGGGATAAATCCCACTTGATCGTGGTGCATAATCCTTTTAATGTGTTGTTGGATTCTGTTTGCTAGTATTTTGTTGAGGATTTTTGCATCTGTGTTCATCAGTGATATTGGTCTATAATTTTCTTTTTCTGTGATATCTTTTTCTGGTTTTGGTATCAGGGTGATGGTGGCTTCATAGAATGAATTTGGTACTGTTTCTCCCTCTGCAATTTTTTTGGGAAGAGTTTGAGAAGGATCGGTGTTGGCTCTTCTCTAAATGTTTGATAGAATTCTCCTGTGAAGCCATCTGGTCCTGGGCTTTTGTTTGTTGGAAGATTTTTAATCACAGTCTCAATTTCAGTGCTTGTGATTGGTCTGTTTATATTTTCTATTTCTTCCTGGTTCAGTCTCGGAAGGTTGTGCTTTTCTAAGAATTTGTCCATTTCTTCCAGGTTGTCCATTTTATTGGCATAGAGTTGCTTGTAGTAATCTCTCATGGTCCTTTGCATTTCTGCAGGGTCAGTTGTTACATCTCCTTTTTCATTTCTAATTCTATTGATTTGAGGTCTCCATTTTTTTCTTGATGAGTGTGGCTAATGGTTTATCAATTTTGTTTATCTTCTCAAAGAACCAGCTTTTAGTTTTATTGATCTTTATTGTTTCCTTCATTTCTCTTTCATTTATTTCTGATCCGATCTTTATGATTTCTTTCCTTCTGCTAACTTTGGGTTTTCTTGGTTCTTTCTCTAATTGCTTTATGTGTAAGGTTAGGATGTTTATTTGAGATTTTTCTTGTTTCTTGAAGTGAGCTTGAATTGATATAAACTTCCCTCTTAGAACTGCTTTTGCTGCATCCCATAGGTTTTCAGTCGTCGTGTTTTCATTGTCATTTGTTTCTAGGTAAATTTTTATTTCTTCTTTGATTTCTTCAGTGATCTTTTGGTTATTTAGTAGTGCACTGTTTAGCCTCCATGTATTTGTGTTTTTTACAGTTTTTTCCTGTAATTGATTTCCAATCTTATACTGTTGTGGTCAGAAAAGATGCTTGATACGATTTCAATTTTCTTAAATGTTCCGAGTCTTGATTTGTGACCCAAGATGTGATCTATCCTGGAACATGTTTCACATGCACTTGAGAACAAAGTGTATTCTGCCATTTTTCTATAAATATCAATTAAATCTATCTGGTCTATTGTGTCATTTAAAGTTTGTGTTTCCTTATTTATCTTCTGTTTGGATGATCTGTCCATTGGTGTAAGTGGGGTGTTAAAGTCCCCTACTATTATTGTGTTACTGTCGATTTCCCCTTTCATGGTTGTTAGCATTTGCCTTATGTATTGAGGTGCTCCCATGTTGGGTGCATAAACATTTATAATTGTTATATCTTCTTCTTGGACTGATCCCTTCATCATTATGTTCTGTCCTTCCTTATCTCTTGTAACAGTCTTTATTTTAAAGTCTGTATTATCTGATACAAGTTTCGCTACTCCAGCTTTCTTTTGATTTCCATTTGCATGGAATATCTTTTTCCATCCCTTCACTTTCAGTCTATATGTGTCCCTTGGTCTGAAGTGGGTCTCTTGTAGACAGCATATATATGGGTCTTGTGTTTGTATCCATTCAGCCAGTCTGTGTCTTTTGGTTGGGGCATTTAATCCATTTACATTCAAGGTTATTATCAGTATGTATGTTCCTATTACCATTTTCTTAATTGTTTTGGGTTTGTTTTTGTGGGTCTTTTTCTTCTCTTGTGTTTCCCGCTTAGAGAAGCTTCTTTAGCATTTGTTGTAAAGCTGGTTTTGTGGTGCTGAATTCTCTTAGCTTTTGCTTCTCTGAAAAGCTTTTGATTTCTCCGTCAAACCTGAATGAGATCCTTGCTGGGTAGAGTAATTTTGGTTGTACGTTTTTCTCTTTCATAACTTTAAGTATATCCTTTCACTGCCTTCTGGCCTGCAGAGTTTCTGCTGAAAAATCAGCTGATAACCTTATGGGGATTCCTTTGTATGTTATTTTTTGCTTTTTCCTTGTCGCTTTTAAAATTTTTTCTTTGAATTTAATTTTTGTTAGTTTGATTAATATGTGTCTTGGTGTGTTTCTCCTAGGGTTTATCTTGTATGGGCCTCTCTGTGCTTCCTGGACTTGGGTGACTATTTCCTTTCCCATATTAGGGAAGTTTTCCACTATAATCTCTTCAAATATTTTCTCAGACCCTTTCTCTTTCTCTTCTTCTCCTGGGACCCCTATAATTCGAATGTTGGTGCGTTCAGAGTTGTACCAGAGGCCTCTGAGATTGTCTTCAATTCTTTTCATTGTTTTTTCTTTATTCTGTTCCTTGGCAGTTATTTCCACCATTTTGTCTTCCAGCTCACTTATTCATTCTTCTGCTTCAGTTATTCTGTAATTGATTCCTTCCAGTGTATTTTTCATATCAGGTATTGTGTTGTTCATTTCTGTTTGTTTGTTCTTTAGTTCTTCTAGATCTTTGTCAAACCTTTCTTGTATTTTCTCAATCTGTGCCTCCATTCTATTTCTGAGATTCTGGATCATCTTTACTATCATTACTCTGAATTCTTTTTCAGGAGGATTGCCTATTTCCTCTTCATCTATTTGGTCTTGTAGGTTTTTACCTTGCTCCTTCATCTGTGACATATTTTTTTGACAACTCATTTTTTTTTTTGACAGGTGGGACTGTGTTCCTGTGTAACTGGTTGTTTGGTCTGAGGCTTCCAACACTGGAGTTTGTAGGCTGTTGGGTAGAGCTGGGTCTTGGTGCTGAGATGAGGACCTCCGGGAGACCTTACTCCGGTGAATATTCCCTGGGGTCTGAGGTTCTCTGTTAGTCCAGTGGTTTGGACTTGGAGCCCCCACCACAGGAGCTTCGGCCCGACCCCCGGCTCGTGAAGCAAGATCCCACAAACCGCATGTGGTGGCAAAGAAAAAAAAATGGAGAACAATAACAGAGTAAAAAATAAAATTAGACTAGGAAACTAACAGATATGTTAGAAAGAATATAAAAATTAAAATACAGATGAAACAACAACTGGAAGGTAAAACAGAACCACAATAGTAAAAAAGAGGAGAAGAAAAAAAAAAAAAAGGTGGAAAAGGCCTTGGCTGTGGAGGGCGGGGTTTGGGTGGTGGGTGGGGCCTATGCTCAGGACCCACAGGGCTGGAAAAGGCCCTGGGGGTGTGGGGGGGGTGGGGCTTAGGCTCAAGGAACAGAAGGGGCCCAGGCGTGCCTCTGGTCTCAGAGGGCAGGGGACCTCTCCTGGGAGCCCAGCAGGCTCCCCATGTCCAAGAAGGCGGGGCAATTGCCCTCAGCTCCTCCCGCCTGGAGGGCCCCTCCCGCCTGCCTCTCCTGCCTCCCTCCTACGTCCCCAGGACCAAAACGGCACGGAGGGGGTCCTCTGAGGGCATAGGACCCGGCCGAGAGCTGGGCAGACTTCCCTGGCCGATTGGGCAGGGGAAACGCTCTGCGTGCTCCCTGCAGATCCGAGCCCCTGAGGGTCCCTCCAGGCGAGAGAACCCCCTCCCCCATCTCAGCCACCCCTCGGGGGCAACAGTCCTCTCTGGCCTACACTTCTCCTCCCCCCTCAGTCCCCCCAGGTCCTACCGGTTCACTTGGGGCTTCCTCCTGTCTCCTTGGGTGTTGAGGGCCCCCACCAGCATCCAGCAGGTGCCCTAGTTGTCCACCCTCTAATTTAAATATGATGTAGTTCACATACTCTGACCACAATGCAATAAAAATAGAAATTAACAGCTGAGAGACGACCCCATAACTTTACCACTTAAAAATTAAGGAACATTCTGATAAACATCAAATTGAAGGAAAAACTTGAAGTTATAAATTTTCTAGAACTTAACAAAAAGGGAAATACCTCATACCAAACCTATGGGATATAACTAAAGCTGTATTGGGGAAAATTTATAGAGTTAAAATATTTTGTTTAAAGAAGAGAAAGATTTAATATAAAGGAACTAATTATTCAGCTATAAAACTAGAAAAACTACAGAATGAATCAAATAGGAAGAAGGTAAGTAGCATAGGTAACTGCTAAAATTGCTGTGTCTATAATAAATGCATCCAGAACTGCAGAAGAGGTGGGGATGCAGGTTACCCTCAGGCACTAGTTGAACAAGAGGCAAAATGTGGGGAGGGGTGTCCAGGTTACAGAGATTTTGCTGGTGAGCCCTGAGTCAAAGACCACTGTTTTGTAACATTCTTGTGACCATGAGATTAGGGCACAGAATACATGAAAGCACAACTTCAGTTCTCAAAGGTCATATTCTCTCTAGATGAGCTGCAACCATCAATCACAATGTTATTCAAAAATCTTAGATACTGTGACTTAATGAATATGAGGCAAACACTCTCATCCCCTATAGGGACTGTTGGCAACTTGAGAGACAGCAACCCTCTGCTGTACTCCTATAGCAATCTGTACACATCACTGTCACAGTATTTATCTCACTGCCTCATGAGTTATCTGCTTGTGTATGCTTTTTCCTTTGAATCCCTTAGGCACAGGGATACTGTCTTTTTCTTCTTGGAGCCTCCCCCGTCCCTCCCCAGAGCCTTGATCAAGAAATATTTGATGAACAACTGAATAAGGGCATAAATGTACAGATACTAATCAAAGAGCCAAAGGGTGCAGAAAATCAAAAAGTCTCCTTTCATGCAGAGTGACCTAGATAAAGAAAGCGCCATAGGCCCATTAAGCTACAGATGACAGGTACTCAACTGACACAACAACAGAAGAGAAAGAACACATAGATCATGTAGGAAACCTACTAATATTTTAACCAAGAGATAACGGTGTTTTTCGCAACTATTCAAAGATTTCAGAAATGATTTATTATTTTTTTAAACCCTTGTCAGCCTCCGACACACATAGTGCAATTTTAAGCTTCTGGAAAATCACTAACAAAAGAGGAGACTGTTTGCTGACTAGGCTACCCTTGTAGTAATCATTAGTTTATTTTGCTCCTGGAGACATGGATAAAATCTGAGTGAAAAGAAAAGAAAAGAAAAACAAAGAGGAATTGTGAAGGTTGGGGTAAATGAATACTGGCTCACATAAGAGAGATGAAAAGATCTATTCACACATCACCCACACTATCCACATTCACAGGGATCGAAAACTTCAGGAGAAAAGTTGCCTTATTTAGCAGATAGCTCTATTGCTACTCCACCTCTTCCATCCTATCCACAGTTCCCATTGAACTTGTTTCCTAGCAAAGTCTTTAAACATCCAAGAGAGATGTGGATGTTTTTAACAGTAGACAAGAACCAAGTGAATAAAATAAGTGTGTAAAGCCCTGAATGGATGTGGCTGAGGATGAGGCTTTCTTGATTAATTTGGGGGTTGGGGGTACTTCTTCCTGCAGGGTCACTAATCCTGACACCTGCTCCCCTGAAGCCAAGTACAACACCAGAGGCTGACAGGATTGGATGCCTTATAAATGTGGCTGGGAAGGAAGCTTACATACTGTACTTTTCTGAAGTTAGAGCTGAAGAAGTAGGGAAGAAATAGCTGAAGATGGCAGTTGTCTGTCACCGTTGACCACTGTGCATAGATATCCAACATGTTTAACCTGCTCCTACATTCCTACTCCTTTGCCTGGTAACTTCCATTCATCCTTTGGTTCTCAGCCAGCTTACATATCCCCTCTTCCAGGGAGTGGGCTTTCTGGACCCCCTAGACTAGTCCCACAGCACCATCTACTGCTGTCATATCTCATTATAATTGCTGGATTCATGCCTGTCTCCCCCTATAGTCCATAAGGCTGTAAGGGCAGGAGCTGTGTCTGTCTCATTCACAGCTGAATCCCTTGCACCAAGAACAGTGCCTGATGTAAATGCTTAATAAATGCTGAGTGAATGAACCAATCAACAAACAAACAAATAAGTGAGGGTGTGGCCTCGATTAGGTAGGGCCAGTGGTCAAAAGAAAGAAATTGGAAGACTGAATACTCATAGAACCCATGCGATAGGGCTGATTTTGTTAAACCTATTATAGAAACAAGAAAAACAAAGCCCAGAGAAATTAACTTGTTCCAAAGGAAGAAAAGTAAGCAAATTAGCTACCTTCTCCTGCACATCCTAAGTCTCATTACTGAGACAGGCTCAGGAATAGGGAGGCTGAGCACTGGTCAATATTTGAGGGGCCTCCCCAGCTCTGAGAGTCGGTGAACAGCCAGATTAAAGACCTGCTTTTCACTTGTATCCAAGCAGTAGGGCTTGTTACACAGCAGTCTGGTGTGGTGGGTACAATATGGAGTTTGGAGCCAAAAGACCTTGATCTCACTCCCACCCTATATATTACTATTTGTAGGATCACCTTGATAAAGCTTGTAACCTCTCTAGGCCCACTAAATTCACCTATAAAACAGGAAAAATAAAAACACCATTTTACCATGCTATTTTGAAGAGTAACTGACAGTGAGTATCTAGCACAATCTGGCTCACAGTATACATTCAATAAATTTCTATTTATTAGAATGGAATAAAATGGAATTAAACTGAAATAGTCCTCTCACAACTTGCAAACCTTGAGCTTCACTTACTCTTGTCTCATTCCTAACACAGAGTAGGAGCTCTGTAATCAGTGCATTGCAATTGAATAGCCAGGTTCAAATAGAGAGGGTAGGATTACATTCAGACCTAAGTAGGCATGTTCTTTTTGTTCTATGACAGCTGCTCAAGCCGAGGAGATGCTCCTCTGAAGAAAGAAGGCCTACCTGAAGAGAACTCAAGTCAACAGATCTTCATTGAGGACGTACCATGTGCAAGGCCCTGTTCCAGGCTTATTGGAAGATCACGGAGGGAGAGTGAGGAGAAGGGGAGAAATGGGGACAAAATAATACCTGCGATCTCCCTAAGCAACTGGTTCTTTTCTAGGCCACTATTAGGCAAGTCCAGCTCATTGGGATGAATTATTTTTCTTTGCTGAAAAACCTTTCACTTTCCTAGTTTAGTCCCATCAGTACTACTAAAAGTGTAATCTGAATCTACACTTATTTCCTAGGCCTTTGTCAGAACTGAGAAATGGAAATCAATTGATGCATATGCATGAAATTGAATACATTAGGATTTCCCTTATTGAGATAATCACCTGAAAGATTCAAGAGCATTTGAATTTAATTACACTCAACCTTCTGATTTGATATATTTTTTATTCTCATGTATTGGGAGAAAAAGTTGACTATCATTGCTCCCTTCATAAGAGTGTTGTACATTTTATTTTAAACGTGCTGCCTCCAAACTACTACCCAGGTAGCCTGGTCAGGACATCTTCATCTTTAGAGATGAATCATCATCAAGGACCACTCACGCTTCCCTGGGTTTGGTACAACTCTCTACCAATGAACTATGGACTTTATCTTCTCATTTATAAAACTCATGTATAAATCTAAACATATAGAAATAAAATTTCATACTGCAGTTGACAACTTGTGTGAAAAGTATCAGCACCATGGGATTTATAAACATCTAAAAAATTGCATTTCTACAACAGATTATTTGACAAGCCTTTAAACTACTGTGCAACCAACACTATTAGGATATTATGACAGACTTCAGGATAGATTTAGTAATTCTTCTCTGAGAACAGTACAATTATTAAGTCTCTGTTCTTTACTTGGGAGTTCATCCGTGCAGTTTTGAAAAAATTGTATTCCTTACAAACCCAGAATGTTGAGATCTAGAACACTGATTAGTATATGAATCCTCTAACCTGGAACACTGAGATGGAAATAACCCAAGAGGATGTTCACGCATGACTTGAGCTACTCTTTTTTTGTGGGGGGGGGATGGATGAGGGAGAGAAAGGAAGTACACGAGTCAATGACTGAAACTGAATCATGGTAAGACATCTGAAAAAATAGACTATTGGAGTTGTAAATGGCCTCTGAAACCACTTGGTCCAATCTTTCATTCTACATTGGAGGAAACTGAGACCTGAAGGAGGGAAGGCATCTTCACTTAACTATTTAACTACTAGTCAGTGGCAGAGGTGTGGAGTAGAACTGGTTCTCCGATTCCGAATCCAGTATCCATCCTACTATAGGGGCATATGCCAGAAATCACAATAAAAAGGTAATGTGACAACAGACCAAACTAAAATATAAAAGAAGGCAAGGAAGCACATAGAAAGAAGAAAGAGCTGAAAAGGCATTTTATAATTTACTATTATCTTAGTCCATTTGGGCTGCTACAACAAAACACGGAGTTGGTCCTCCATATCATCAGGCTCTGCATCTGCAGATTCAGCCAACCTCGAATTGAAACATTTTTTAAAAATTCAGAAAGTTCCAAAAAGCAAAACTTGAATGTGCCTCACACCAGCAACTCTTCACATAGCATTTACATTGTATTTACAACCATTTACATAGTAGTTACATTGTATTAGCTGTTATAAGGAATCTAGAGATGATTTAAAGTGGACGGGAGGATGTACACAGGTCATGTGCAAATACTATGCAATTTTATATAAGGGACATGAGCATCCGCAGATTCTGGTACAGAGGGATGACTGTACCACAGACTGGTGGCTTATAAACAACAGAAATTTACTTCTCGCAGTCTGGAGGCTGCAAGTCTGAGATCAGGATGCCAGCCTGGTCGAGTGGGGGCCCTTTTCCAGGTCACAGACTTCTCCTTGGATCCTCACACGACAGAAGGGGCAGGGAAGCTCTCTGAGGCCTCTTTTAAGGGCACTAATCCCATTCCTGAGGACTCTGCCCTCATGACCCAATCCCCTCCCAAAGGCCCCACCTCCTAATACCATCATCTTGGAAATTAGATTTTCAACATATGAATTTTGAGGGGACATATATATTCAGACCATAGTAACCACACAGTGAATACTGGCACCATGGGCTTTGCTTGTTTGTATATATTTTTAAATGGATCACACCTTTATAAGAGTATATAAAACATCTATGTGCAGTTTGAAGGAGCCAGCAAATGACAGCTCATTAGCCAAATCTAGCCCACTGCCTTTTTTTGTAGATTACGTTTTACTGGAACACTCAGTCGCGTAGTACCTGCAGCTGCTTTCTTGCCACAACAGTAGAGTTGAGCAGTTGTGACAGAGACCGTACGACCCACAGAGCTGAAAATATTCACTTTACTCTGTGGCCCTTTACAAGCAAAGTTTGGAAACCCTTAGTTTAAAGAACAGTAATAAATACTAACAAAATACTAATAATACTAATAGAATGAACCCCCAAGCACCCAACACCCAAGTGAGCCCCTCCCCTATAACATCCTCCTCCCTCTACCCATATATTGCTTTCTTTGAAAAGCCAAGTATAAAGCACAAACCTAGCTCTAAAGAATAGGCAGTGTTGCCATTGTTAGATGAAGAAATTCAAGAGAAGGTAAGCGGGATGTAGTGTAACTTTGACCTCACTGAGAGTCTACAAGAGCCCTTTCTGGGATAATAATGAACAAGGTTATGAGTGAAACCTGGGAAACAAAAAGCTCAGCACACTTGCGACACCCGGCAGAGCTGTACTGTGGTCTGATGCTGGAGGTCTGACAGGGATATGCCTGGGCAAGTAGGCTGCTCTGTAATTTTTGCATTGCTAGAGAGAGAACAGAACACCTCTGCGGGATGAAATGGTGTCATTGGCTGATCCCGGCAGAAGGACCTGGACAGCAGAGCAGAATATTTACCAGCAAAGGGTAAAGCCAAGAACAGCTAAGAATCTGGGTGAGGGTCACCTGGGCATTCTGTCCTCAGGTTAAAAAAGAAGGTGCAAGGGTGACAACATATCTTTTTTTTTAATATCGTAAATCAACTGTACTTTATTTCTTTATATATAATTTTATTTATTTATTTTTGGCTGCGTTGGGTCTTCGTTGCTGCACACGGGCTTTCTCTAGTCGTGGCAAGCGGGGGCTACTCTTCGTTGCGGTGCGCGGGCTTCTCATTGCGGTGGCTTCTCTTGTGCAGAGCCCGGGCTCTAGGCGTGCGGGCTTCAGTAGTTGCGGCACGCGGGCTCAGTAGTTGTGGCTCGCGGGCTCTAGGGCGCAGGCTCAGTAGTTGTGGCACGTGGACTTAGTTGCTCCACAGCATGTGAGATCTTCCCGGACCAGGGCTCAAACCCGTGTCCCCTGCATTGGCAGGCGAATTCTTAGCCACTCCGCTACCAGGGAAGTCCAGGGTGGCAACATATCTTGACTCGAATTGCTACGATTGGGACCAGTTACATCAGGGGCACAGCTGTCACCTGGAGCTCTGCTTACCATCCTCCTGGAATTCTCTTCACCCCCTTCTGGGGTCTCCTGTTTTCTCCATCCCATGTTTTTCTCTCTCTTGATTTTCTCTGTCACTGGATGGAGAACAGCCTCCAAATGTTTCTTAGGAAAGGATATGTGGGAGGTAAAAGTTTTCAAGACCTAGAATTTCTGAAATGTTTATATTCTATCACCAAATCATTCAACTGATGTTTTGGCTGGTATAGAATTTAGGTTGGAAACTACCAACACATACACACACACATACACATACACACACCTGTGCATGTGTGCGTGTGAGAGAGAGAGAGAGCTATTAATTCCTCCTTTATTTGGCTCGACACATGGAATTTAATGGAAGCAAAGAAGCCACACACTTGTATCTGATAAAGCAGATAAAGGAGAAGTTTTATGAAAATGTAGTCCTTCTATTCCACTGAAAGGTAAATCTTAATGGCCTCTATTAACTATCTCTTAACACCAAGTAGGACTTGGAGAGAAAGGAGAAGCCCTGAATGAGATCATAAAGTGAAAGAAATAAAGTATTTTGCATAACGTTGTTTCTAAAAAAAAACAAAAAATGAGGCCACACAGAACAAGAACGGATGTGGCCTATCTTAACACAGCTTCTCCCCCAACCCCCAGCCCACTTAAGGCAGAATTTGATGATACACTCCTCATAGGTGGACTACAAGAGTTGAGAAAACAACTGGATTCTCCCCCGCCACTGCCCTTTTATACTCCAGGATTACTCCACAATAGCAAAATAACATATACAAACAGTCTATGATCTTCCATTTAAGAATGATTGCAAACACCAAGCTGTCTTGCTTCTTGAACCAAATTTAGCAGCTGCAAGGCCATATACACAACTAGAAATGGGATTCCATGCAGTTGAATATACATACATGACAACTCTGTATATATTATTGTGTTAGTTTGCTTGGGCTGCCATAATAAAATACAACCGACTGGGTGGACCAAACAACAAGAATTTATTTTCTTACAATTCTGGAGACTAAAAGTCTGAGATCAAGGTGTCAGCAGGGTTGGTACCTTCTGAGGACTCTCTCCTTGACTTGCAGATGGCCATCTTATCTCCATATCTTCACATGGTCTTCCCTCTGTGTGGCTTTGTGTCCTCAACTCCTCTTCTTAGAAGCTATATTGGATTGCGGCCCATTCTAGTGACTTCATTTTAACAGTTACATCTTTAAGGTCTAACTCCAAATACAGTCATATTCTGAGGACTTCAACATATGAATTTGGGGGGAACACAGTTCAGCCCTAACAATGATTGAATTTCATTATATTCACACTAGTCTAGAGTTGGTTTTTTTTTACAAAACATTTTTTTAAATATCTTGTGTCTATGTCTTATAAACAATGATAACCTAAGGTAGCATATGAATCAACTTTGCAACAATAGCATTTAGTTATCTGTTTAGGCATGTACTCCGAGTACATCTAAGTTCATATTAGCATGACTTAGCACAAGGCCTGTTAAATGATATCTGTGAGTCATTTGAGAAAAAAGTGATATAATTACTGTATAAATTTAACAATTGTAAAATGGAACTTAAAGCATTATGAATTTTCAATTACTTTCATAATTATAACAAAGATATAAAGAGAAGACTCTTTAATGATCTACAACATTTAAATTGGTCATATTTCAAAAAGTAAGTTCATGCTAGTTCCAGATTGTCTTTGTAGAGTTTCTAACAAAATTGTAATCATGGCTGATAATAACAGTTCAATCATTAATAATACATCACTCTTTCGTGTACTTTCATCTTAAAAATGGCAAGTTCACATTCCTGTGTTTAGGAGAATCCAGTCAGCTTCAGTATTTATGTTTTTCTTGACAACAGTAGTAAGTTCTTAAAATGTAAATCTATGAAAATTTCATTTTTATCACTATACTAGAGCTGTCTTTATATCAAGCAGATTAAATATCATTGTCGCCGGACAATGAGAATTGAGAATTGAAAGAATATATATTATACATTCATACACACCTTAATACATTTGGTGCTCTGGGAAAATACAGAATTTCATTTAAAGTGTTCAAATAGATGATGGTACAGCAAAAGGGCTTTCAAATATATAATCAACTGAATCAAAAAACTTATATTAGGTCCTTGGTGGTAAATTGTCATTTCAGAACTGTTGGCATGGTAACAGCCCCATTAATTACATATATGAACTACCTAGTCCTATGGGCATGAAATTAAAGTGATGGTGGATATTATCTCCAACAAATACAAGTTCACCCAGAGCATATAACCGAGTTATTAATAAGTTCTAACTCCACCTCTGCCTTAGGCAAATTCCTTGGTGTCCCTCTTTGCATTAGCTCCTTTAACTATAAGAATTATCCATGTCTCTAAATGCCCAAAGAAATGGGTGATGACTCAGTAAAACCAGGCAGTATAAATGGGTGGGTGAGCATTCTTAATAGATATGTCATATCAATCAAAATGTTGTAACAGTAATGTTGTTACCCTAGATATGGTGGTTCATCTGATGTCTGCTTAGTCAATGTGGCCAGAGGATCTAGATGTCACATAGGATTTGAATACTCGAAATAGACCATGTTCTTTGGTTCAAGTGAGTACTGGAAATTCTAATTTCTTGGATTGAACACTGGGAAATGAGAATATCATGTATATGTTAGGCAACTTACTTTGGGATTCTCTATTCAAATATAGTAAATTTCAGTATATTGAACAAACATAGCAATTTACAGGAATAAAAAATGTAAATATTGACTAATGACAAACATTTCTGAGAAACTCTGGTCCAATGTAGAGGCAGAATGAAAAAGTTCTTTGGGCAAGTACCTCAGCACCTACATGCCACATTTCAGTGCACAGGAAGTTCATTTTGGTAAGCGAATGCCCTAGGAGGCCACAAATCAACCAACATGCCTGTTTTAGCTGAGCTGAAATGAATTTGACAAAAATAATCATAGAGTTTAATCTAAGTCTCCCTTCAACATCATAGAAGGAATGTCTGTTCCCTATTAATAAAATGAGACAATATTATTTTCCATCTTGTCCCATAATCTATATCCTCAGGTCTCTAATAGCTTCTATGGTGACAGTAATAATTGTCCCTTGTCCTTTTCATTGTTCACCCATCTGGCCTACAGCTGGGAACTAGTGGCCTGTTTGTTATCTCTCAACTCCAATGCGGCCCAATGGTCCTCCCTGTTAACTTGGCCTCACTTCATTGGCATAGTTTACCACCCTCAGACCTGGCTGCATCTCTCACTGGATACCTGACCAAGTCAGTCTTCCCTGTAGTCCTCAACTACGAGATCATTTTGTTCCCCTGTTGTGATTCCCTTCGTAAGTTCACCATCAAGCACTATCAGTCATATTCCATGTTCCTCCTCAGGACACGTGGGGACCTTTATATGCTTCCTCTACCACATGGAAGACCAGAAAACTCTTGAGGAGCAAAACTGAGGCCCTCTTCCTGCCTAACCATGCTGTGTTGCTTGTTTTATTCTGATGTGCCTGTCCCATGTGGCCATGGGAGTACCTTGCAAGACCTCCCATATTTGAGAAGAAGAGCAAATGGTTTTCTTGTTTAGGTTTTCCTCTCAACCCCAGGCTGGAGATGTGAATCTGAAACACAAGTGAAACACCATCTGATTCCCATACCCCTTATCGCTTCTCTTTTCCTCAAATCACTGGGGACAAGGAGGGGTGAGTATGCCTGTTAGGGGTCTTAACTCCAAGCAACACAAAACAGTTTTGCCTAATTTGAACAAAAAATTAATTTATTTCTGGATAATGAGTAGCTCACAGATTCTAGAAGGGATGAAGAACCAAGCATAGAGGCATCGTGGCTAAGAGCACACCACAGAAGTGGGTCGTGGAAGAAACTACTACCAGGCTGCTGGATCTAGACATCACCGATGCTGAGCAATGGACGTGGGTGTCACCTCATCAATACTATGCCTGTCAAAATATATTCTGCACAATCCCTGCTTTGTATCATTAATCTGCCACTTAAGGTCTAGCGCAATGTGACTGGGATAGCCCTGGCTTCAAAGTACATTGGAGAAGCAAGTATCAGGTGTTTTCAGCTTCTCTGCTGTGAAGAAAGCTCAGACAGTAAACACTGCCCAAACACAGGAAAAGGAACCAGATGCTGAGCAGCAAAAGGCATGCTAACTGTCTACTACAGTGCAGGCTTTCTACTTCGTCTACCTTGTTAACATTTTTCCTTCCTAGGTGGTTTAATGGCTAGGTGGTATAACGGTGGGAAAGATGCCCCCCACCTTCTCCAGGTGCTATAATGGTCTAATGGCTACTCGACATATGATTTGGAAGTTGGGGGATAGACATGATAGATTAGTATTTCCAAAATACCCCCATTAAATTGGCAAATTAAGAAATTTAAATCACTGCTATATAAAGCTTTAATTGCATGCATTTTTATACTCCAAACACTGTACGTTATATATAATAAGAAACTATTTTGAGATTCAGCTTTTGGATATGTTTTAGAAATCTTAATTCAAATGCTTATCTAAAACATATATTACCCAACAACTCAGGCTTCAATTTTTCAAAATTAGTAATGACATTTCCTCATGGGTTTATAAATAGAATTAGGAATTTCTAGTTTTGGAGGTTGGATTCCATCTTTAGAAACAATGTCTGACTATTTTTTGTTTGTTTTTGCACATGATGTTTTGTCTCTGTTTAAATCACAATAAAAAGCTGGCATGTAATTGTTAGGACTATGTAAATTTTCTATGTTTATCCAAGATTTCAGCTGCATTGACTCAAACGGCTGAACATGAAAGGGCAAAGATGACTCCTCAGCAGAATACATGTGGGGATAATCAAGACACAGGTATATTTCCATACACAAGTCAACACTTTGGTCAAAGTTCCTTTTGCCTGCGAGTAGTAGACAACCCCCACTAGTAAACAGGAATTCTTACAAAATGTTATCCATATGCTTCTGGACCTCATAAGGACCTCGATGCATGAAATAAGTGACAAGACGTGTCCCTTTTCATTAACAGCACAGAGCAATCTTACGGTTTCAAATAACCAGGGGCAGATTATGAAAAGATATGACTAGATAAAAATAACAAGTGCTGATGAGGATGTAGAGAAATTGGAGCCTCAGACATTGCTGGTCAGAATGTAAAATTGTGCATCCTCTTTGGAAATCACTTAGGCAATTCCTCAAAAGTGAACTATAGACTAGTTACCATATGACCCAGCAATTCCACTCCTAAGTATATGCGCAAAAGAATTGAAAATAGATACTAAAATACTTGCACACAAATATTCATACTGGCACTATTGACAATTGCCAGAAGGTAGAAAAAAAACAATTATCTAACTGGTGAGTGGATAAACAAAACGTGATTTAGCCATACAATGGAATATTATTTAACCATAAAAAAGAATGAAGGGAGGAGTGACATTAACAAGATGGTGGAACAGGAGCTCCCCAGCTCTAGTCATCCTCACAGAAAACTATCCTCATAGCCACTATCCACAGACAAGAACACCTTTGTGAAAATCCCAGAACCTGGGGGTGAGGCTGAAGCACTCTCGTAGAGCTCAAAAGCCAGGAAAAACCACATTAGAAGGGTAAGAAGAGCAGTTTCACTTTGACCGCATTGTCCCTCACTCAGACCAGCACAGCACCACACCTACTGGGATCCCCTGGGACTATGGTTTCTCCAGTGGAGAAAAGAGAGCCTAAAGCAGACATCTAGCTTCCCCAGGGTTTCAGGGCACAACCCACAAGACACACTTTGGTTTCATCTCATGGGGAACACTGGGGGGACTGGCCAGGCTAGGACCACTGGGAATCAGCTGGAAACAATGAGGAGGGCGGGGCTCACAGAGACCAGTGCACAGATCTCAGTGGGACACCATATCCCTGCCAACAACCCCACCTGACCAGACACCCCAGCTATCAACTCTGCCCATCTATGGAGCCAAGCTGGCAAACCAATCTGGCCAGGAGTATAGTAAGAAGTCCCCAGAAGACCAGCTGTAAAGGCCAACCTAAGGCCCCGCCTGATCACAGAGCACAGTCAGCAAACCCATCTGACCACAGAGGACAGTCAGTGACCCCACTCAAACGCAGGGCTCCCAAGAAAGAAAAGTTCAGGACCAGATGGTTTCACAGGTTAATTCTACCAAACACTTAAAGAAGAATTAATGCAGAACCTTCTCAAACTCTTCCAAATATTTGAAGAAAGAGCAACACTTCCAAATGTATTTTACAAGGCCAGCATTACATTACCCTGATACCAAAGCCAGTTAAAGAAACTACAAGAAAAGAAAACTACAGGACAATATCCCTGATGAAGACAGATGCAAAAATTCTCAAAAAAAAAAAAAATACCAGCAAGATGAATTCAACAGCACATTAAAAGGATCACACACAACAATCAAGTGGGATTTATCCCTGGGAAGCTAGGATGTTTCACCATATGCAAATCAATACATGTAATACACCACATTGACAGGATAAAGAATAAAAATCAATGATTATCTCAATGTATGCAGGAAAAAATCTGACAGAATTCAACATCCTTTCATGATAAAAACTCCTAATAAATTGGATATAGAAGGAATGTACCTCAACATAATAAAAATGCCATATATGACAAATCCACAGCTAACATCATACTCAATAGTACAGTACTCAAAACCTTTCCTCTAAGATCAGGAACAAGAAAGTAGTGCCCACTATCACCACTCCTATTCAGCATAGTATAGTACTAGAAGTCCTAGCCAGGGCAATGAGGCAAGAAAACTAAAGCATCCAAATCAGAAAGGAAGAAGTAAACTTATGTCTCTTTGCAGATGATATGATCTTATATATAGAAAACTCCGAACAGTAAACTGTTAGGACTAATAAACAAATTCAGTAAAGTTGCAGGTTACAAAATCAACATACAAAAATCATTTGTGCTTTTATATACTAACAAATCTGAAAAAGAAGTTAAGAAAACAATCCCATTCACAATCACATCAAAAACAACAAAATACTTGGGAATAAATTTAACTAAGGAGATGAAATATCTGCATACTGTAAAATTGTAAAATATTAATGAAAGAAATTGAAAAAGACACAAATAAATGGAAAGATATCCTGTGTTTATGGACTGAAAGGATTAATATTGTTAAAATGTCCATACTGCCCAAAACAATCTACATATTCAATGCAATTCTTATCAAAACTCCAATGGAATTTTTCACAGAAATAGAAAAACAATCCTAAAATTCATACAGAGCCACAAAAGATGCCAAATACCCAAAGCAATCTTGAGAAAGAAGAACAAAGCAGGAGGTAACACAATTCATGATTTCAAACTATATTTCCAAGATACAGTAATCAAAACAGTATGGTACTAGCATAAAAATAGACATATAGACCAATAGAATAGACTAGAGAGCCCAGAAATAAACCCATGCATATATGATATACTAATCTTTGAAAAGAGTGCCAAGAATACATAATGTGCAAAAAATAGCCTCTTCAATAAACGGTGTTCAGAAAACTATATATCCACATGCGAAAGGATGAAATTGAACACTTAACAACACTCAGAAAAATTAACTTGAAATGAATTAATGACTTAAATGTAAAACATGAACCATTAAAACTCCTAGAAGAAACATAGGGTAAAATCTCCTTGACATTTGTATTGATAAAGATCTTTTGGATATGACACCAAAAGCAAAAATAAACAAGTGAGACTACATCAAAGGAAAAAGTTTCTCTACAGCAAAGGAAACAATCAACAAAATGAAAAGGCAACTTATGGAATGGGAGAAAATATTTGCAAACCATATATTTGATGAGGGGTTAATATCCAAAACATAAAAGAAACTCATAAAATTCAGTAGCAAAAAAAGAAAGAAAGAAATAATCTAATTTTTAAAAGGAGCAGGGACTTCCCTGGTGGTGCAGTGGTTAAGAATCTGCCTGCTAATGCATGGGACACAGGCTCGAGCCCTGGTCTGGGAAGATCCCACATGCCGTGGAGGAACGAAGCCCGTGTGCCACAACTACTGAGCCCACGTGCCACAACTACTGAAGCCCACGCACCTAGTGGCTGTGCTCCGTGACAAGAGAAGCCACCGCAATGAGAAGCCCGCGCACCGCAATGAAGAGCAGCCCCCGCTCACTGCAACTAGAGAAAGCCCACGCGCAGCAACGAAGCCTCAACACAGCCAACAATAAATAAATAAATTAATTAAAAATGAGCAAAGGAACTGAATAGACATTTTTCTAAAGAAGACATACAAATCATCAACAGGTCATGAAAAGGTGCTCAACACCACTAATTGTCAGGGAAATGCAAACCAACACCACAAAGAGATATAACTTCACGCTTGTCAGAATGGCTATCATCAAAAAGACAATAAATAATAAATTTTGGTGAGGATGTGGAGAAAAGAGAACCCTAGTACACTGTTGGTGGGACTACAAATTGGTGCAGCCACTGTGGAAAACAGTATGGAGGTTCCTCAGAAAATTAAAAATAGAACTACTATATGATCCAGCAATTCCACTCCTGGGTTTTTATCCAAAGACAATGAAAACAATAATTAGAAAAGATCTATGCAGCCCAATGTTCATAGCAGCATTATTTACAAGAACCAAGATATGAAAGCAACCTAAGTTGTCCATCAACAGATGAATGGAATACTACTCAGCCATACAAAAGAATGAAATTGTTCCATTTGCAACAACATGGATGGACCAAGAGGGCACTATGCTTAATGAAGTAAGTCAAACAGAGAAAGACGAATACTGTATGTTTTTACTTAAATGTGGAATCTAAACAATAAAACAAATGAATGAATATAACAAAACAAAAACAGACTCATGGACACAGAGAACAAACTAGTGGTTACCAGTGGGGAGAGGGGTGGCGGGAGAGGCAAGGTAGGGGAAGGAGATTAAGAGGTACAAACTACTGTATAAAATAAATAAGATACAAGGATGTAATAATATACAGCTCAGGGAATATAGGCAACATTTTATAATAACTTTAAATGGAGTATAATCTATAAAAATCGAATCACTATGTTGTAGAACTGACACAAATATAACATTGTACATCAACTATACTTCAATTTTTTTTAAAGGCTATTATCAAAAACACAAGAGATAACAAATGTTGGCGAGGATGCGGAGAAAAGGCAACCCTTGTGTGGTGTTGGTGGGAATGTAAACTGGTGCAGCCACTGTGGAAAACAGTAATGGAGGTCCCCCCAAAAGTCAAAAATAGAACTACCACATGATTCAGCAATCCCACCTCTGGGTATATATCAAAAGGAAATGAAATCAGTGTCTCGAAGAGATACCTGCACTCACATGTTCATTGCAGCACTACTCACAATAGCCAAGATAGGGAAGCAACCTAAATATCTATCACGAATGAATGGATTAAAAATGTGATTATACATACACACACACACACACACACACACACACACACACACACACATAAATAATGGGATATTACTCAGCCATGAGAAGGAAGGAAATCCTGCCCTTTGTGATCTACTGGATGAACCTGGAAGGCATTATGCTAAGTGAAATAAGTCAGAGAAAGACAAAAACTGTATGATCTCACTTACATGTGAAATCTAAAAAAGCCAACTCATAGAACAGAGAGTAGAGTGGTGGTTACTAGGGGCTGGGGGAATGGGGGGAAAGGGGAGATGTTGGTCAAAGGGTACAAACTTCCAGTTATAAGATGGATAAGTTCTGAAGATCTAATGTATAGTGTTGTGATTATTGTTAATAATACTGTATTACATACTTGAAAGTTGCTAAAAAGTAGATCTTAAATGTTCTAACCACAAAAAAGAAATGGTAGTTACATGACATAATGGAGGTATTAGGTAATGCTATAGTGGTAACTTCTTGCAAAAGCATATTAAATCAATGCATTGTACATCTTAAACTTGTACAATGTCATATGTCAATTATATCTCAATAAAGCTGGAAAAAATGAAATTAAATTAAATTTAAAGAGATGAGAAAAATGATGAATAAATTCTGGAGATCCAATATGCAGCACAGTGACTATTGTTAAGAATACTGCATTGTATACTTGAAATTTTTCTGAGAGCAGATCTTAAGTGTTCTCACCACACAAAAGAATGGTAACTATGTGAGGTGATAGACATGTTAATTAACTTGATTGTGGTAATCCTGTCGCATGTATACATATATCAAATCATCACATTATACACTTTAAATATATGTAATTTTATTTGTCAATTACGTCTCAATAAAGCTGAGGGGGAAAAGGAATGATATATTGTTAAATACTACAACGTGTACAAAACTTGAAAATATTATGCTAATTGAAAGAAGCCAGATGTAATAGGCGACATATTGTATGATTCCATTAACATGAAATGTCCAGAATAGGCAAATCTACAGAGACAGAGAATAGATTAGTGTTGGTCAGGAGCTGGCAGGGGCGAGAACAGGGAATGACTACTAATGGGTACAGGGTTCCTTTTTTGTGGTGAAGAAAATGCGCTGGAGTTAGATAGTAGTGATAGTCACTCAACTCTACACATGAACTAAAAACCACTGAATTGGATACTTTAAAAGGATTAATTTTATAGTATGTGCATTATATCTCAATTTTAAAAAGAGAATAAAGAGCAAGGAAAAGGGAGACGGTCTCTGAATCGAGTAAAGGGAATGCTCTATCCTAGGGCACAGCAGGGTCTGGTTAATCAATCCCCTTCCCCCACAATAAAAATCGACCTGGTAGTTTAGATCTAAGGCCCGTTCAGCAGAACTGAAAGTCAATGCCCCTACAAAAAAAGGATATTTTGATATCAAGAATGCTGTAAAATTTACCTTAGTGACTACTCAGAGCAGCTTAATGAGGAAGGACATGAAGGTCGCTATGTATGAGGCAGGGTTGCACAAAGAAGGAAGAAGGGTACTGAGTCAGGGAATGACGGTTACACCAAAGAAAAGCTCTGTCTAAGATTAGCCTTAACGTCCAGTTTTTCATTAGTGGTGAGGCAATATTATGAAACGTTAAACTCTTGCTAACTGCTCTGCCACGTCATGGTTCCCCAAGGTCCTCTCCCAGCCCAGGCAGCTGGAGTACTGCATACTTACTGCCCCAGGGCAGGTTGTTAGAACAGAAATACAAAAGCAAAGAACTGACCAGTGCTGAGCTTCTGAATTCTCCAGTAGAATTTCTGAACTCAAGACAGAGACAATTGTCCTTAGAGGAAATACTTTCTTCGGGTTGCGAGAGCCTATGTCTTTGAGCCTCAGAAGACAAGGCCTTAGTCTAAGCAATAAGAAAAGAATAACATTCAGAACTACTTTCACCCTCCCCACCCAAATTTATTTAAGATTTCGTGTGAGTGATGGGGTGGGCATGGAGTAGGAAACAGTCCAAGAAAAATGCCAGACAGGCACTGGTGAGGTCTCCTTAGGCCAGTCAGGAGCAGGAGGTGATGGAGGCAGAAAGACTCACAGAGACATCTTCAAACCATCGTGGCCCAGGAGAGGAAAAGAAAGATGAATTCATGGGTCACCTAGCAGATGGGCCCTCAGAATCCCCATAAATCCCCATGGCATGTGGGAAACAGTGCTGTGGATCTGGAAGGGCCTCAGAACTTCACCAAAAGGCCACTCTCAGCACACACAACAGAAACTTGAAGCCTGGGAATGGGAGTTGATAGGAATGGAACATCACAGCAGGTAGCAGCAATGGAGGGGTGAGGATGACCAGAAACAAGATGGGAATAAGTACATTTCAGGGCAGAGCAGCATGGGCAGATGCCATCCTCGGGTCTGGTATCCACCCCACCATGTGTCTTAGTCCAAGTTCTCTGGAAGGAAAACCTGACACAAAGACTTTTCTTGAAAGTGTGATCCCAGGAATCAAGGATGATGTACAAGGGAATAAAGCAGAGAAGGGGCAGAGCCAAAATCAGAACGCATTACTGAGTCGGCCACTGCAAAAGGTAAATGGCTGCTTGATCTACTAGAATGTCTGAGGCTACGTGAAATGCATCTTCCTGGGGAAGAAAGTGAGACGTGATTATCAACTAGCCCCCATGCCCCATGGATCAAAGTTTTACCCCACTGGCCATTAACTCCTCCTCATTTCCATGCTGTGCATGCGCTGGCTCTGAGTGATTTCTGAAACACCTCACACTTCAGCATCAATAAGGCAAGAGGTGCTTAGCTGGTGACAAACTGGTCTCCTCTTTAGCGGCTGAACTAACAAGAGAATCTGAAGGGATGCATAAAAAGTGTCAGATATACTTAAGCGAGCACGAGACCTAAGTGCCATTGTGGAGAGAAGGTGGGGAAAAGAATCCTAAATTGACTGTGTATTCATTAAACCTGAGGTTACAAAATTGACCTTGAATTGGCAAAATTAGGTTTTCTTCTTTGGAGCTAAGAGGGAGTTCAAAATAGAGAGGAAACTAGGTTATACCAAAATCGTTAGACCACTTCAATGTCTGAGTGTAGTGGCCTATAAAATTCATCTCGACTAAGAATTCATTTAAAATATTCATTCAATAAATATTTATTGAGTGTCTACTGCCTGCAAGCCCCTGCACAAGGTGTCACAGAGGGTAAAAGATAAGTAAAACTTAGTACCTGTTCTCAAGTGGCTCACAGTCTAGTGGGGAGAAAGATAAAATCCAGGAGGAAGAGCTAACGATGTAAGGGACAAAGCTAAGTCCTCACCATGTCGAGGTTTCAGGGCCCTCATCAGTAAAATGAAGTTAAAATAGCCAGCTTCTAAGGTCTCTTCCCTCTTTGACATTCTGTGAACCTCTAAGTGTCACACAAAACCAGATAACTCCAATATAAAAGCTATATTGTTTATTCCACATCATGCTCCCCAACTCCCTCTTGAAAGGGAAATTGTTTCAGAGAAAGCAGGATGGGAACCAGTTCGTCATCATGCTCACTTGTTCAAAACAAAGCCTAGGTGGCGCCAAAACAGCTAATCTACAAGTAAAAAATTCCAGCAGAAGTATTTTCTGACCTCACACAGGGAGAGAAAGAGAAAGTTTTTAAAACCAAATCCATAATATATTATGTACATAATGTACATAAAATACTGTCATAAGCAACTGTGAAGTATCTTTAATTGTTGAAAAGTCAACCAGCACAATGGGTTACTAACCACAGTGTTTATTAACTGCTTGCCTGACGTTTCTTAACCATTGATTATCCAAATTAGCTTCTCTAGTCATTCAAACGGTCGCATTCCTGCTGTCCAGTTCCAATTCTACCCTTTCTTTCCTTAAATCCCACCTATACCAATCATCCTTTCATGGCTCTCCAAGGCATATTATTTAGTGAAATATACTTTTTTCTTTTTTTTTTTCATGTGAATGTACAGCATACAAAATTTTAATTACAAAAAATACCAATGACATTAACTGAGTGGAAGCTGACATGCCACTGGACCAATAGAAAGTCCCCAAATTTAATGACCCTGTATAATTGTGACTCAAAATTTTACTGAAATATCCTAGGTAATACCAATTATTTTCCAAGTAAAAGTTTAATAGTATGAAATAATGGATCTGGGTAAAATTTCTGACACATACTCCTAACTTTTGAGGGTTAAGCAGATTAAATACTTTGACATGTACAAACTGACTTAATCAGCCATACTTTTACTAAAATAGTTTGAATAAATACTCTGGATACTCTCTCACAAAGTTGAATTTATCTAGATTTAAGGTGTATCTTCAGTTTTCCCAATAAAGGGACCTTTATATTTCAGACTTTGAAACAAAAAGTATGTTTCTAACACACTCTTCTTTCGTACAAATGTTATCTTTTCCTTAAATACATAACGAAGGAAATGACATGTCTACCTTTACACACTATAGAACATTTAGACCTAGCAAAGGAATCTTTTTGTCTCATATGTTCTTTTTAAAGTCTAGTGATTTCCTGGAATCACTGCAACATGGTGTAAATGATGTATGAAATGAAAATGGTCAATTTCCTTTGCATGGAGAATACAGAGGTTACTTTGTAACTTACTTCTAGCCTGGACTATTTGCTATATTAAAGGTAGTTTCTCACTCTCAAGTTGCCTTGATGCAGTTAAGTAGATACAGTTCTGCTAGAGACCTGAGGGAATCCGATCTTAGGGTCCCAGTAGAGGAAAGCATAGAGATACCAATCTGTGCGACTAGGTCACTGGTTTAATTTTTAAACAGCTAAGCACCCTTCAGGGTGGAAAGGTAAAGGCTCATTGTTTAAATCAAATGTGCACAATGCTGCACCAATTTTAATATTTGGTTAATTAATGGAGATGGTAATAGAAAAGCTGAAAGAAGTGTCAGAGTTTTGTTATAAATGTGTTAAAATGTCACTTCACCCATAGTTTTAGATTTGAATTCCCCACGGGTTTGTGTACACATACATTCACATACAAGTAGAAGAATTTAATACTTTTGGATGGTAATAGTGAAATCTCTGGGATTACATACCATTTCCAAAATAGTATATTTCCCACTGTCCAACCAAACTCGTAGCATATCATAGATTCTTGTGAAATAGAGAAGACACTTAGGAAAATGCGAAACTCATTTAAGGAATTTCAATAAATGTGGAAGGGAACCATATTTCTGTTACTCAATATTGTTTTCTCACAAAATTCAATAAAAACTCATTAAGAAGCTATTGTGTAATGTGTCCCTAAGTATACTCATATACTGTATCTTCAGTGAATATAACTTACTTTTTAAATTTAGTACCTGCTGTACCAAGATGGCAGAGAATACATTTTTCCAAGGTAAATTACTCAGTGATTAGAATCAACTGTCACATAAGAATCCCAGAGCTGAGAAAAAGCAGAATTTAATGAGGTCACTGTAGAAAAGACTGCTGCTTAACTGTTCAAAATCACTTATGTTTCAAAAGACTTTATACTAAAGAAAAAAATATTTAAAACAGTGTTGGCAACAGCCTTGCTTTATTGCTTGAACAGAAGCTGAAGAGTTTGGTAAACCCATCTTGTGGTGAGAGAACCATTTAGGAGCCTGGGCACAGGGTGGTAGGTAGGGGGCAGAGAGGAGAGGGGAGGGGCGATGGTGGAGAGGCGGGAGCTGAGGAGCAGACACACAGGGGATGGTGTGGGCTGCACGCAGACCAGCAACCCCAATTTCCACCTCTTGATTAGGCCCTTTTGCCGAGGCAGAAAAACATAGAGTGGGCGGTTGGACCATTCCCACGTTCTGCCTTTTGAATTTAGTCTAAATTAAATCAGTTGGTGAGAAGCAGCAGGAAGAATTCAGGACTGCTATAGCAGGAAAAAAGAGCTTTCAAATAAATGAAGTAGTCAGTTAGTGAAATAAAAAGGCAGCTGTGGTTCCTAAGAGACTTAAAACTCAGCAGCTCAGGGAAGCAGAGGCAGAGGTGCAGGGCAAAGGAATGTCGGAAAGCTTCTGATTAGAAGAGGTTTAAAAGTGAAATGTTCTATAACTCAGGACATTTTCTCAGAGAGTCCAGAGGTGAAAGAAAAAAAAAATATATATATATATATATATATGTATATTTAGGAGTCACTTATCCTTGATTTAAAGCCTAATAACATATCTTTTTCAATATCCTTTATTAACTAACAGTAAGCCTCTCTTAATGGTTTTCTTTCCATAATAGTTTCTTTTCACAAAACAGCTCCCAAAATAGTACAAGTTCCTTATAATGTTTAGGTACAAGATAAGTATACCAAAATTAATACTTTACTATGGACCAGAAATAACCAATTAAAAAATCTGAATAACCTGCTAATTGTATTAATAGGAAACATATGGAAATTATATGAAGAAAACTAGAAAACAAGGTACAAACTGCTATGTAGAAAATAAGCTACGAAGATATATTGTACAGCACAGGGAATACAGCCAGTATTTTATGATAACTTTAAATGGAGTATAATCTAAAAATTCTGAATCTCTATGTTGTACACCTAAAACTCATATCATATTGTAAATAAACTATGCTTCAGTTAACAAAAGAAAACTAGAAAACATTGCTGAGAAATATAAATAATTTGAATAACGGAGAGACAAACTGTGTATCTGAATGAAAAGAGTGGTATTAGGAAGATGGCAATAGTTCCCAAGATAATATGTAGTTTAAAAATATTTCTAATAATAATATCAATGGAAAAAACTACCAGAAGGATTGTTTGGAACTTTCCAACATTATTCTAAATTTTGTCTGGAAGAAAAATTAAGCAAGAGTAAGTATGAAACATTAGAAAAACAAAGGAAAAAGAAAAAAGGGAAACTTACCCTGCAAAATGTTAAAATCTATTATCAAGCTATAATAATTAAAATATTAGAGTAATAACAGAAATCAAAGAAATATCAACGGAAAAGATCAGAGAGCCTGAAACAGACCCTAATACACAGAAACTCTTAGCATATTGTGAAGGAATTATGTCATATCAAAGAGGAAGAGATGGATTATTCAATAAATGGTATTGTGGCAATTAGCTATTTGGGAACAAACAAAACTAACTTTTCATTCTTACATCATGCCTTGAGCCAAAATAAAATCCATATGGATAAAAGTGTTAAGCTTAGAAAAAAACTGAAACCATAGAAAGCATAAGTGAATATTTAACTGCCTTGGAATGCAAAAGGATTGCCTAAGCATACGATCAATGAAAGAAGTCACAAAGAAAAAGTATATAAATTTGATTACACAGAAATTTCAAAATTTAGGACTAAAGATTGGGAAAAATATAAGATGAAGGGAAGAATGTTTTCTATAACTGTGGCATAAAAAGGGTTAACGTAAATATAGAGATAACTCAAACAAACTGAGATCCATTAGTATTCCCCAAAATACAACATGTGAGGAAATATTCAGCTTTGTTAGTAATTGGAACTACACTTAAGATCAACATGGAAATGTCATTTTCCACCTATGTAATTGGCAAGGATTTTTTTTAATGCGATACTCTATGGCTATGCTATTTATTATGGTAGTAACTAGCTGCTTGAAATACGGCTAGTCTGAATTGAGATGTGCTGTAAAGTGTAAAATATACACTGGAATTCAAAGGCTTAGGGCAGAAAAGAAGTAAAATATCTCATTAATAATTTTATGTTGATTGCATGTTGAAATGATATATTTTGGATATATTGGGTTAAATAAAATATACTATTAAAATTATTTCACCTGTTTCTTTTTACTTTTTAATGTGGTTACTAGGAAAATTTTTTAATTTAATTTTTTATTATAAATTGTATATAAAGTCTACAACATGCTGATCTGATACACATATACATAGTGAAATGATTACCACAGCTCAGCTAATTAACATATCATCTCACATAGTTACCTTTTTTCTTTTAGTAAATTTTAAATTACAGGTACAGTTTATATTTCTACTGCACAGCACTACTCTATGGGAATTAGGGGGCAAAGAAATAGCTACTATCATACACCACTGGTGGGAGTACAAATCACCAGCAGGATTCCTAGATGGCATTTCAGCAATATGTACCAAAAGCACTTATTTTAAAATGTGCTGTACCCTTTCATCCAATAATTCCATCTCTAGGGATCTATCTTAAGGAAGTAATCATAGACAGAACAATTTAGATAGATAGATAGATAGAGATAATTAGTACATAAAATACATATTAGTAATAGTAAAAGATTAGCAAAGCATAACTGTTCAATAACAGGGAAATAATTAAATTATAATACGTTCATTTAGTGACATGATGAAATACATGTGATACAAAGTGAAAGAAAGCAAGAAATAAAACTGCATATGCATTATTATCCCAAACGTGTAAAGAACATGTACACGGACATACACAGAAATAAAAGACTGAATGAAAATGCACGGGCATATTAACTGTTTCCTCTGGGTTATACAATTATCAATTGTTTTTGTCTTTTTTGTATATGTATTTGCAAAGTTTTGATAATAAGCATTATATTCATTTTAGTTAAAAATTAAATTGTATTTTTGAAAAAAGTCTTGTCTTCCAATTTGTTCAAACTGACACAAATCACAGCTAGCTAATAAAGAAATCACTAACTAGCAATGAAACCCTTAAGGAGGAGCCATATGTTTGCTTGGGGAATATCTTGGTTGTGTTTAAATGGCTGCCCAAAAGTAGTTTAGGATACTCAGTGCGGTCAGCTTTCAACATGAAAGTCAAGCCACCTTAACTAACCTTTTACCCTAGTCTAGGTATTTTTTGCCTGCTACTTGTTGGGTTAGGAACTTAACAGCAAAGGAGACTAGTCCCGGAGCAGATGAGTAACAGGTGCAACAGACATGAGTTTTAATGTCTTCGCACCTTATTATTCAACATAAAGTGTTTTAAATGCCCACATATTATTTAGCTGTAGAAATAACTAGTCTCATTTTCCACTGTGATCCATAAGTAGCTAGCTTGTTTCTCATGCTTTCTGCTGGTAAAGAGGTCAGGGGCATCTCCTGGTATGTGACTGGTTGGAAAAGATTGATTTATCTTACGTGAGGGCAAATGTCCAACTTTGCCTTAAATCACCCAGGTCGGCTCACCATCATCCTGAAGTCTCCAATTCATAACCAAAAGAGGTGTGTTAATTTCATGTGGGTGGGTATCAAAAAGCGTCTCTCTGATCTAAGCATTTGAGGCAATGCCACAAGGAAGATTCATCAAATCCAAGAAACCAAAAACATACAGTGGAACTAGTTAGGTAGATTTATGCATAGCAACAGAAGTGAGAAGTGGCTTGGTTTGCCAATAATATTTGAACATTTTCAAGAAGAGATATTTTAAATTGCACAAAAGAAACATTTTCAATTCATAACTGTTAGAGATCTGCATCTCGTTAGCTACTATTTGAAACAATATCTGTAACTATCATTTGCAGTCGAAAACATTTTCATTTTAACATTCAAAACTGAGCATCATGCAGTAGTAATCTTGCTCTTGTGCATGGAAGAAAGCCACTCTACAAACTCAGGGTGGATTCACTTATTAACACTAAAATCCTTAAGGAATCTTTCTTACCTGGAAGCTTGCCCTGATATTAACTGATTGTGAAAACAAGGGTTAGAGAGGCAAAGTCTAGGCAATATCTGATTTCCCTCTCTCACCTCATGCAGGAAAAAGTGAATTGTATACCAAAAAGAGAACTGGATGGGCTATCATTCTGTGAGCCTCGGTTTCCTCAGTTCTGACAATCCGTGATTTGCACTTCCATTAGAAGGCACTATTGAAAATTTGAATCATACTGCCCTGTATTTCTTTGTGTGTTAATAAATCATATAGGCAATATATATGCTACCTAACCACACTCATAAATGATACGGCTTTTAATGAAAATATGTCTTGCTTGAAGTAGTTTATACCAACTGGCACTCTTGTTACTTCCCTAATTAGCCCTAAAAAAACTTACTACATAATTAACCTTTACAAATCTGAGTGTACATCTTCAGATTCACTTGCCCTCTCAAACCATCTTGAAATGACCAGCTTGCTGAAAACATTCTATATGTATATGACCCAATACTGGGTAGTGAATGCACTCATCATATAATTCCAGGTCAGACCTAACCCAACACAGAGCAGTCTTCTCAGATTTGATCAGATTTTCCTTTACAAAATTAGTGTTCTCTGTCTACTAAAAAATAAAACTTATGAATTTATATAAGGAAATCATTAGTCACTCAACATCAACCAAAGGGATGTTTTATCAAGGTAAAAATTTGACATTCAAATCTCATATGTCTTATTCCCATTAAAACATTTGCTTTTCAACAAAACTGGCTCAAACCAGGAATTTGTTTTTCAACCCATAAAATAAAGTGACCAAGTATAACTTAACTGTGCAAGCAAACAGCCCTGTTTGCACACATGAATTTATCATTGGCTCATTTCTTTTTGTAATAGTTGGATTTTACCAGACTGCCACTATTTTTAACCATTATTCTTTTAAATAGTTCTAAAGTACATTTTTCAAAAGTGCCACGTCTAAGAGCTTCCCTGGTGGCGCAGTGGTTGAGAATCTGCCTGCCAATGCAGGGGACACGGGTTCGAGCCCTGGTCTGGGAAGATCCCACATGCCGCGGAGCAACTAAGCCCGTGAGCCACAACTACTGAGCCTGCGCGTCTGGAGCCCGTGCTCCGCAACAAGAGAGGCCGCGATAATGAGAGGCCCGCGCACCACGATGAAGAGTGGCCCCCGCTCGCCGCAGCTAGAGGAAGCCCTCGCACAGAAACGAAGACCCAACACAGCCAAATAAATAAATAGATAATAATTTTTTTTAAAAAAAGTGCCATGTCTATATAATTCATGTCCTGTGAATATTGTCTCAGTAAACAATTTCTTTCCTAGCATAAGAAATTCAAAGTAGCATGTGAACTACACACAACTACATGACTGAAATTATTTTAAAACAGACTTCATGGTATAGTGACATGCACATCAGGTTTATAATCCAGTAGAATGGGGTTCCCAGGCCAGCTCCACTACATACAAGTTGCCTGACCTAACTCAGTCTGAGTTCCCCCTGTCTTCCAAATAAGGATAATATTATAGAACCTACTTAGAGGCTGTTATAAAGATCAAAGGATTGCTAACATCAAATGGATATTTAGGACTTTTCCTTCACAAAAGGCAAGCTAAAAAATTGAGCCATCTCTACCACTGAGGATAAGTAAAATGTAAAAACATTAACATCTTATTAAAGCATGGAAGAGCTAATAATATAGTGAGAAACGGCCAGCAGCCCAAATCGCAGGGACAAATAGAACCTGGAGAAGAATCCAAAGCCATCTTAGCTCTAAGGGTATATACCAATCTAAAAGGAAAAGCTGAGGAATTCAGCTGCACTTTTGGTGGCTTTGCAGGCCTAGAGCAACCAAAATCAAAACCTGGGGCCTACCAAAATCAGAGACTCTGATAAACCATCCCTTTTAGGATAAAACACCAAAAGACCTCACTTCCAAAGTTCGCGTGAAACAAAAACAATCTTTCACACTGAATTGCAGCCCGGTTTTGCAACATCTGGGATGTCCAGGGAAACTAAACCTCAAGAATAGAAATAGAATGTATAATTTTGAAGCCAGTTGAGGGGAAAAAATGGAATGAGATAATCAGTCCAGTCGAAATCAAGAAAGAAAGGAAAAAACAAAATATAGAACAGGCAAGACAAACAAAAATCTCAAAATAAGATGATGGATGTAACCTACATATATCAGTAGTTACAATCAATGAAAGTGGACAAACTGCTCCAGTTATGAGGATTATAAGACTGGATTAAGAAACATATAACAGAATTGGCTATTTACAAGAAACAAATCTAAAGCATAATGACATCTAAAAGTTGAAAATAGAAGGACAGAGAAATATATTATTTAAACACTAACAAAAGAAAGCTGGTATAGCTATATTAATAATCAGACAAATTTTTCTTTAATGCAAAATCATTACAGAGATAAAAAGGATCACTACCTAATCATACAAGGTTTAAGTAACCAGGAAACTTAAACAATCCCAAATTTGTATACAACTAATAACATAAACTAAAAATATATAAACCAAAATTTAACATGAATACAGAGAAAACAACACAGATGTACAATTATACCAGAATATTTTAACAGATAACTCTCCATAACTGACAGCATGAGCCTCAACAATATACAGAAAAATATTAACAACCTCATAAACAAATTGACCTAGTAAAAATATTTAGATCACTGTACAAAACAGTCGGAAAATATACATTCACTTTAAGAACATATAGAATATTTACCAAAAATACTCTATATTGTGGGCCCTAAAACAAGGCCAGTAAATTTTAGAGCACTGAAATCTTACAGAGTATGTTCTCTGACCACAGGACAATTGAGAAATCACTTTTAAAAAACAAAAACAGAAAAATCCCCAAGAGCATTAAGAAATACTCTTCTAAATAACCCATAGTCAAAGAATAAGCAATAATAAAAATTTTAAATTTTTTGAACTAAAGTGTGATAACAATACTGGACATCAAGACTAAGGATATACAGCTAAATCAGCACTTAGAGAGAACTATAAGCCTTGATGGCACGTGTTAGAAAAAAGGATAATTAAAAATAAATGAGGTTAAAATTAAGAGTAAAATAAAGCCCCCAAAATAATAGAGGTGAGGAAATAATAAAATAGAAAACAAAAATAAAAATACAGAGGATCAAAAACCAAAAACTGGTTATCGATAAAGCAAACAAATTGTATAATCTTATGGTGAGAGTGATTAAAAGATAAAACACATCACTAAATCTAAGAAATGAGAAGGGGACGACTACAAATGTGACATGAAAAATAAGATGTTACTAAGAATAACATTATTCTGGACTTTCCTGCTGGCACAGTGGTTAAGAATCCGCCTGCCAATGCAGGGGACACTGGTTCAAGCCCTGGTCCAGGAAGATCCCACATGCCGCGGAGCGACTAGGCCCGTGCGCCACAACGAATGAGCCTGTGCTCTAGAGCCTGCGTGGCACAACTACTGAGCCCGCGCACCTAGAGCCCGGGCTCCGCAATAAGAGAAGCCACCACATTGAGAAGCCCGCGCACCGCAATAAAGAGTAGCCCCCACTCGACGCAACTAGAGAAAACCCACACACAGCAACAAAGACCCAACACAGCCAAAAATAAATAAATAAATTTTAAAAAAAAAGAATAACATTATTCCAATAAGTCTGAAAATGTAAACAAAATGGGGAAGTTCCTAAAAACAAAATATTTTTTAATAAATTTATTTATTTATATTTTATTCTTGGCTGTGTTGGGTCTTTGTTGCTGTGCACGGGCTTTCTCTAGTTACGGCAAGCGGGGGCTACTCTTCGTTGCTGTGCACGGGCTTCTCATTGCGGTGGCTTCTCTTGTTGCGGAGCACGTGCTCTAGGCGCGCAGACTTCAGTAGTTGTGGAACGTGGGCTCAGCAGTTGTGGCTCGCGGGCTCTAGAGCGCAGGCTCAGTAGTTTTGGTGCATGGGCTTAGCTGCTCCACGGCATGTGGGATCTTCCCGGACCAGGGCTCAAACCCGTGTCCCCTTCAGTGGCAGGCAGATTCTTAACCACTGCGCCACCAGGGAAGCCTGGAAGTTTCTAAAAAATTTTAACTTACCAAAATGGCCTCAAGAAGAAACAGAACATATGAATAGTCCTATAAGTACTACATTTGCACGTGCACGTGTACACACACACCCACACACACACACAAACAGTGAGACAGAACAACTTCATTGTCAATTTTCAAGTTCTGTCACTCATCAGAGGAAGAAAACTTCCAGTCTTTCACAACTGTTCCAGAAAATGTAAAAAGAAAGTACACCTCCTAACTCATTTTATGAAGTTAACATAACTTGGACACCTAAACTTGAAAAGATGATTTGAAAAAGGAAAATTATAAGCCAGTCTTACTAATGGGTATAGATATAAAGCCCTAAAGAAAATAGCAGTAAACCAAATCCAAAAATAAATTAAGAGGATTATACATTTTGTTCAAGTCAGATTTATTTCAGGAATTCAAGGGCCAACTGGTAAGTATATATATTTATGTTTCTGGGTGTAAGTTTTGTATTTCATAAAAATATTTTTTTAATAACCAAAATATATTTATAGCCAATTATTTCTATAGCATTTTCTAGTAAAAGTAGGTAAGATGGTAAATTGTCCTTAGTTTTATTTATAACAGCATTTACATTAGGTAGGTGTTGAAAGTGGCATTGTTCTAAACCACTGGTGCTACAGAAAGCTATTTTTAATGATAATTTTTCAATGAAAAATTTTCTTCCTATTCAAGTTCAAATCACCTGTGTTTCCAGCCATACTTACTTCTTGGAGTAAGAATGTGAGTTTCTAATCTAGCTCTACTACCTCCTAGCTATGGGATCCTGGCTGAACAAGTTACTTTGCCTCTTTGAACCTGTTTCCTCTTCCTTATGCAGGTAATAATTGTCTTCTGATTCTGAAGAGGATTAAATCAGATACCTCATGTAGAGTGCTAGCATGCAGTAAACACTCAATACCTGGTAATTATAATGGTTGTTGTTGTTGTTGTTATTATTATATAATTATAATATTCTTACTCCCCAGCCAATTTAGGTAAGAGCAGTTAGTGAGTCCTGCATTGCATTCTGGCCTCCACTGCTTCACAGTTGGTGAGCTTAAACGAGTTCTTTAACCTCTCAGAGCCTCAGTTTCATCACATGTAAAATGAGGGTAAGTATACCTCTTTAGTTGTAGGACTCAAATGAGAAAAATGTACGCAAAATCTCAGTGTATGAAATACAGCAGATACCCCAAGACACAGTCATATCACCGCTGAGGAGGCCCCTATGGTATAACACCACGGCAGAAGCTTGGAGAGTGAGTCACCAATTCGGATTTCTTAAATGGTTTCCCATTGAGCGTTTGCTCCTTGAGCATTCTCAAGATATTACAGCTACAGCTGTTCCTCTACTTCTCATCAAATATCATGTCGCTATTCCCCAGCCCCAAGCTTTCATTTTGTTGATGGATGTTGGTATGCTAATAGAAATTACAGAAAATTGTACACATTCTGAAAATTAATCTAATTATAATCTGTGCACAATCATCTGTCACTTGACTCAGACTCTGGTATCAATTCTACGACCTTGATAAGTTATTAGCTATGTGACATTCAGGCAAGTTACCTCTCTGGCTCTGTTTCCATATCTGTAAAAGAGAGGTAGTAAGATTGAAATTTTACTGAGGCCTACTAATACTGGGTACTAAAGTGGGTGCTTAACATATATTAGCACTTTTAATACACATACACTATAAAAGGTTAGTAGTAGTATTGTTATTGTTGTTATTTCCATTTTACATACGAGAAAATTGAAACTCAGAGAGGTTACCTGCCGAAGGTTATTCTGTAGAAAAAGCAAGATTCAAGTCCTGATCTCTCTATTGCCAAAACCCAATCTACTACACTTCATTGCTTCTCAGTTAATGGAATATCTACCATGTGGTATGCAATCTACATTCATCATCCTTATGAACTTGAAAGATCAAAGGAGCTATTCCTTATAAAATGCTTGGCACGGGGCCTAACACACACACACACACACACACACACACACACACACACACAAGTGTAAACCCTGTGGCCTTGCAGCTTTCTTCTAGTGCTGTCTTTAAAAAACCAAAACAAACAAGACACTATTCTTTTGACTGGATAATAGGAGCTGCAAGGCCTCTGTTCTTCCCACGTGTCTAACTTGGAATGTAAGTGAGTGGAAACACATTTCACATGGAAAAGGACTCAAATGGACTAATTTTTTTAATTGAGCCAAAAATGATACTCAGTGTTTTTATGTCATAGCAAAAATTCATGAGCTCATGAGGACAGTCACTCTGGGTGCTTCAGAGGATCCCAGAAATTGTATGCAAAGTGTGTATGTTTGATCACCAGCTCATTTTTCTGGACATAGGATTCTGAACTTTCATAAGATTTGTATATCTTGTGATCCCAAATGTTTCAGAAAAACCATTATAAAATAAATTCAATGTTTCTGAAGCCTAAGCGTTTTTGTTGCCTCCTCTTCACCCCTTTTATGAGGAAGGGATCCCTGCCCTAGGGTCAACCATGTGACACTGGACACTGGAAAGATGAAATCAATAGCATTTTATCAGTCACTTTACCTACAGCCCAGGAGAGGACACAGCCTGCCAGGCAGGGCCACACAGAATGGACATGCAGTATCAAGAGGGGGGGATGCCCTTGGTTGCCATAGGGGATGCGACTGGCTTGTTTGAGTGATTCCACGGGCTGGCAAGGAACTGAAACCCATGCTCAGGAATAAGCAGGAACTGCACTTAGTCCCCATGATAAGGAAGGTTATTTGGCTAAAGGACCTTGTTCACAGAAGCAGACTGGGCAGGGGAACTTGCAGTTAGGCCACTCAAGGCCCTCCTGATTTTATCAGATGTCAAGGCAGCACAAAATATTGATCCTTAATTTTAAGTCTTATACCACAATAGGTTGGTATGATTTATCAAAAGTCTTAAAAACACACGTCATCTTTCACCTTGTAGCTCCTCTTTTAAAAGTTTATTCTTATGAAAATAATCGTTATTGTACAACACAGGATTTTTTCTAATAGAGAAAAATTAGAAATATGGGGAATCAATAGATATCATCTCACACCTGTTAGAATGGCTATCATCAAGAGTCAGGATACAACAAGTGTTGGCAAGGATGTGAAGAAATGGGAACCCTTGTGCACTGTTAGTGAGGATGTAAATTGGTGCAGCCACTACAGAAAACAGTATGGAGGTTCCTTAACAAACTAAAGATAGAACTACCATCTGATCCAGCTATCCTACTTCTGGGTATATCCAAAGGAAATGAAAACAGCATTTTGAAAAGATATTTGCACCCTCATGTTTACTGCAGCATTATTCACAATAGCCAAGACATGGAAACAACCTAAATGTCAATCAAGAGATGAATGGATAAAGAAGATGTGAGATACACACACACACACACACACACACACACACACACACACACACACACATACACAATGGAATACATATTATTCAGCCATGGGAAAGGAAATCCTGCCATGTGCAACAACATGGTCAGATCTTGAGGGCATTATGCTGTGTGAGAAAAGTCAAACAGAGAAAGACAAATACTGCATGATCTCACTTATATGTGGAATATAAAAAAGCTAAACTCCTAGAAACAGAGAGTAGAATGGTGGCTACCAGGAGCTGGAGGTTGGGGAAATTGGGGAGATGTTGGTCAAAGGGTACAAACTTGCAGTTAGAAGATGAATACATTCTGGAGATCTAATGCACAGCACAGTCAACAATAGTGCATTATACACTTCAAAGTTGCTAAAAGAATAAATCTTAAATGTTCACACCGCAAAGAAGAAATGTTAATTATGGGACATGATGGAGGCATTAGCTAGCACTACAGTGGTAGATTTATTGCAACATATTAGTGTATCAAATGAACACACTATACACCTTAAACTCGCACAGTGTTATCGGTCAACTGCATGTCAATAGCAAAAAATGAATGCTGGACTGGCCATCCACTTTTGAATTGGGCCTGTGAGATATAAGCTGTGCTGAGCTTAATAAACATCTAATGGCTTACCCTTATAGTTCATTTTCATCTAACAAATTCTATTCTGGCTCTACCTGTCACCTATTATGTATTTAAACAATGCCTCTTCTGTCAGAGAGATGCGACATTGCTGGTTTTGAAGATGGACAAAGGGGCCATGAGCCAAAGAATGTAGGTGGCTTCTAGAAGCTGGAAAAGACAAGGAAATGGACTCTTCCCTAGAGCCTCCAGAAAAAAATGCAGCACTCTGGACACCTTAAATTTGGCCCTATGAGACCCATTTCAGATTTCTAACTTACAGAACTATACTATAAATGTGTTTTGTTTAAGCCGCTAAGTTTGTGGTAATTTGTTACAGCAGCAATAGAAAACTAAAACAGTCAGCAAAGAATTCTATCGCTTTTCCAACACCCTCCCTCCTCAAAACCCCCTTTCCCTTCCTCGATGATTCATAACCTCATTTAAATGCTGGTAACTTAGGGAGACAGACAAGGGGATGGTAAACGTCACAGCTTCTGCTTTAATAGATTTCCTCTGTGAAGACGCAAGGACTAAGAAAACATATTTTTAATCTTTTGCTCACTTAAAATTAACTAGAAAAATATTGTGACAGATGGTGTCCTTCATGCTGCCTTAGCATTTTGGCATGTTCCATTTAATACATCTCTTATGTTCCCAACTCAGAGCAGAAAATCCAATTACCGCAAGGGCATTCTAGTGTTTTTGACAACTTCACTTTGGTACATTTGAGCTGAAATGCAAGTAAACATAGTGACCAGTTGCCGGTGAGAACCAGGAGAGCTGGGAGGTAATGTACTTTGAGCAAACAGAATGAACACTTCATGTCTAAGGCTGTGACCCATCGCTGAAAAGAGAGTGGTGAGGAGATGGTAGCGGTGCCAGTACTTTAGTCTCCATGTTTGAGCAGCCTCGTTTCTCCAGAGCACATTCCACAAATTATAACAAGTATGTGAATTCTGCAGCATGGTTAATATTCCTAGAACATGTCAAACAACTAATTACATCACTGAAGTTGTCTTTTCCAATGTCTGGCTTTACAGTGACCTGCTTTAGAAGCAGGACTAGGGATTATCACTTGCTTGTTAAAAAATTCAAGACGTTTAAAAATCCATCTACAAGAACTAAAAAACAGTTTTCTGCTTGGATCTGAACTGGCAAGTCATTAACAAGATCTGTTTGGTCAAAATGTACAATCCAAGAATGTTGGAGCTACCAGAGACCTTACAGACCATTTGCTCAAATGCTCTCATCTCCCTGGGCGAGGAAATTGAGAGGAAACTTGCCAAAGATCACCCAGCTAGAAAAAAGGTAGAACTGGGACTTGAGACTGGACCCATCAATTCCTGACTTTTCTCTCCCTGTTCAGGAAAAATGTAATCATACTTTTAAAGTTTCCTATAAGTAAAAAAGCTTTCCATAATCTCTCCATCTAACACAACTACAGGATTTTTATTTTCCATATTATATTCTACATGCAAATTTTATATAAATGCAACTGTAATATACAGGGGAACACTGGAAAATGTTAGTTTCAAAATGCTTATTCAAAAATCAATAGCTTCCGCATACAAATGTACAAAAATGAAATCAGAAAAAGTATTAAAAGGAAAGATGGGTGAATAGTTATATAATATTGGAATGAAAGGATTCTTTCTAAGCCCAGAGATAAACCCACGCACCTATGGTCAACTAATCTATGACAAAGGAGGCAAAGATATACAATGGAGAAAAGACAGTCTCTTCAATAAGTGGTGCTGGGAAAACTGGGCAGCTACGTGTAAAAGAATGAAATTAGAACACTCCCTGACACCATACACAAAAATAAACTCAAAATGGATTCGAGACCTAAATGTAAGACCGGACACTATAAAACTCTTAGAGGAAAACATAGGAAGAACACTCTTTGACATAAATCACAGCAAGATCTTTTTTGATCCACCTCCTACAGTAACGGAAATAAAAACAAAAATAAACAAATGGGACCTAATGAAACTTAAAAGCTTTTGCACAGCAAAGGAAACCATAAACAAGACGAAAAGACGACCCTCAGAATGGGAGGAAATATTTGCAAATGAAGCAACTGACAAAGGATTAATCTCCAAAATTTACAAGCAGCTCATGCAACTCAATAACAAAAAAACAAACAACCCAATCAAAAAATGGGCAGAAGACCTAAATAGACATTTCTCCAAAGAAGGCATACAGATGGCCAAGAAGCACATGAAAAGCTGCTCAACATCACTAATTATTAGAGAAATGCAAATCAAAACTACAATGAGGTATCACCTCACACCAGTTAGAATGGGCATCATCAGACAATCTACAAACAACAAATGCTGGAGAGGGTGTGGAGGAAAGGGAACCCTCTTGCACTGTTGGTGGGAATGTAAATTGATACAGCCACTATGGAGAACAGTATGGAGGTTCCTTAAGAAACTAAAAATAGAATTACCATATGATCCAGCAATCCCACTACTGGGCATATACCCAGAGAAAACCATAATTCAAAAAGACACATGCACCCCAATGTTCATTGCAGCACTATCTACAATAGCCAGGTCATGGAAGCAACCTAAATGCCCACTGACAGACGAATGGATAAAGAAGATGTGGTACATATATACAATGGAATATTACTCAGCCATAAAAAGGAACGAAATTGAGTCATTTGTTGAGACGTGGATGGATCTAGAGACTGTCATACAGAGTGAAGTAAGTCAGAAAGAGAAAAACAAATATCGTATATTAACGCATGTATGTGGAACCTAGAAAAATGGTACAGATGAACCGGTTTGCAGGGCAGAGGTTGAGACACAGATGTAGAGAACAAACTTATGGACACCAAGGGGGGAAAACCGCGGTGGGGTGGGGATGGTGGTGTGCTTAATTGGGCGATTGGGATTGACATGTATACAATGATGTGTATAAAATTGATGACTAATAAAAAAAAATCAATAGCTTCTGCATACAAATGTACAAAAATGAAATCAGAAAAAGTATTAAAAGGAAATATGGGTGAACAGTTATATAATATTGGAATGAAAGGATTCTTTCTAAGCATGACAGCGAGTGTAAAAATCATGACGGAAAACAGCACTAGGTTTTACCACATAAAAATACAATTTACTTATTTAAAGGTAAGTATAAAAATAAAGCTACAGAGTGAAGTAAGTCAGAAAGAGAAAAACAAATACCGCATGCTAACACATATATGTGGAATCTAAAAAAAAAAAAAAAAAAAAAAAAAGGTTCTGAAGAACCTAAGGGCAGGACAGGAATAAAGACGCAGACGTACAGAATGGACTTGAAGACATGGGGAGGGGGAAGGGTAAGCTGGGACGAAGTGAGAGAGTGGCATGGACTTATATATACCACCAAATGTAAAATAGATAGCCAGTGAGAAGCAGCTGCATTGCACAGGGAGATCAGCTCGGTGCGTTGTGACCACCTAGAGGGGTGGGATAGGGAGGGTGGGAGGGAGACGCAAGAGGGAGGAGATATGGAGATATATGTATATGTATAGCTGATTCACTTTGTTATACAGCAGAAACTAACACACCATTGTAAAGCAATTATACTCCAATAAAGATGTTAAAAAATAATAAAATAAAGCTATTTCAATAAATAGAAAAATGTAAAACTGAGATTACAAATAACAACTATATCAGCCTGATATCCAGTATATTTTGTTTTGAATTTTAAGGAATCACAAAAGCCTTAATTCACAAAGACAAGCACTAGTGACATAAGTTAACGGTTTTGTTTGTTTTTACAGCCTGCTTTGCCAATGCAGGATATTTTTCTATTAAACTAATCCAAAAGCTAGATTAAAGAGTGGTAGACAGTTGTTTTGAAGGTGACTCATCAATAATATCTAACAATAACTCATTATTTCTAATTGCAGATGGTTTACCTTGAAGAAAGTCAATGAATAGGTCTGCAATCAGTCTAAATCTTCATTGTTAAGAAAATAAAAAAGATTTTTTTCAAACACCTTCAAATAATCTTAGACTTTCAGCAATGTCATTTAGTAAAACATCATATGCCTCAGTGGTTGTCTTTATCAAACAGTTCTTCAAAGTTTCAAAATAATCTAATCTATTTATTTTGATTTTGCATATTGAATAAAATTTGACATCAGTTTCAACACTGAGACTTCATTTGCAGTTATAAACACAGTAAGTCTTCAGCCCTGCACTGTTAAATTGAAGCTACTCTGCTCATTTAGAAGTTTCACAAAAAAATACAAGCTGGAGCCACCATTTCATTCTTGGGAGAGATTTAGTTAATCGAGTTACTTGTCAGAAGGGTAGAGTTTTGGTTTTCCTGTTTTGGGTTTTTGTTTGTTTTTTGTGCCTAATATGAAATACTCATACCCTTGACTCAAAACAGCCAATGAACTTCAGTGTGAAAACAAAGTCTGTAACCCACCTACTAGAAATAACTGACAAATGTCAAATTAAAGGCAATGGCTTAATTAAAATAACAAATCATATGTCATCATTTTACATAGTTTTGAAAGGTGCTCACAATTTATTTGACAGGGGAAACACTTGCAAGGAAAAAAGAGAGAAGGAGGTGGAGGAGGTAGGGAGAGGCTCCCAGCATGAAGGTCTGTCCTTCTGAAGGAGGGACGGAAGGAAGGAACGTTAGGTAGGAAGTGTCAGAATGCAGCACAGTTCTAGGAGAAGTCTGATCAGGCCAAGGAAGAGGCCTCAAGCCAAAGCCTTCCAGCACAGGAATCCCGCATCTTCTAGGAACGAACTTGCCTTAGTATCCTGGCCATGGTCACTGGCTGAGAGCAGCCATGGGAAGCATGGGCTTGGCATAAACTTAGCAATGGGTTTCAGAGCATGGCAGCTGGAGCCGTCAGTCCTCTCTGCAGCAGATCTCAGAAGCGCATTTTCATGAATGCCAAAGTGGTGGCACGTAAGGACAGAGAGGTAAGGGGGCCAGATTACGTCGGTCCATGTAGGCCATCAGAAGGACTTTGGCTTTTACTCTCAGTGACATGTGAACCGTTGGAAAGTTCTGAGGAGGGGAGTTATGTGATTTAAATTAACCAGGAATATTCCACTGTGTTGAGAACAGATAAAGGGAATGAAGGGGAAAAACAGGTAGATAAGTCAAAGCCTATTTCATTAATTTCGGTGAGAGAGAGCAGTGGCTTGGACTACAACTTTAACAGAAGAGAAGTGGGTGAAGCCTAGATATGTAGTTTAAAGTACAGTCAACAGAATTTGCTTATGGACTAGATGTGGAGTGAATCAGGAGGAATCAAGGATTATTCAAAGGGTTTTGGCCTCAGCAACTGGAAAAGTGGGGTTTCCATCAATAGAGATGGAGAAGACTGTGGGAGGAGCAAGTCTGAGAAGGGATTGCAGGTTTTCTGCTGGGACAGGTTAAACTGGAGATGTCCAAGTAGAGATGCCGAGCTAAGAGTATGGGAGAGACCCAGGCTAGAGACAGAAATTTGGAGGTTATGACTGTACAGAGCGTACTTAAGGTTATGAAACTGGATAGAATCACTAAGGGAATTTAGATAGACAACAGAAAAGAACCAAGAGCTGAACCCTGAGGCTCTCAACATTAAGAGACCAGTCAGATGAGGAGGAAGCAGCAAAGTATGCTGAGAAAGAGCAACCAGCGAAGCTAGGAGAAACCTGGTGACCCAGAAGGCAAAACAAGAAAATATTCCACGTGTGTCCAACCGTGTCCGATACTGCTGTGAGGACAAATAACATGAGAATTGAACATCTGACCGTGGTTTTCACAACACTGGTGATCTTGACAAGAGCAATTTCAATGAAGGTAACAGCTTGAGTAGAGTGGATTTAAAAGAAAATGTGAAGAGAGGAATTAGAGAAAATACAGAAAACTGTTTTGAGGAGTTTTTCTTTAAATGGTAGCAAAGAAACGTCCTGGTAGCTGGAGGGTGGGATGGGGTCAAACAAGGCGCCTTTCCCATCTGCTATGAGGGAACTTTCTTCAAGTGGTGCTTTACACCAGGAGTCAGAAAACTTTGCCTGGAAAGAGCCAGAGAGTAAATATTTTCAGCTGGGTGAGCCATGTGCTTTCTGTCATGGCTACTCAGCCCTGCCATCACAGTGCACACGCAGTACATAAGTGACAGCACATGCCTGCGTGCAAATAAAACTTTATTTGAGAAATAAGACAGCGGGCCATATTCGGCCCAAGAGCTGCAGTTTGCCGTCCCCTTCTTACACAATCGGGCTCAAGGAATTATTCGCAATGGTCAACCTGCAAATATGTATTAAGTGCCTACCATGTGGCAGGCACTTTTCTAATTGTTATGAATAAGGTGGTGAATGAGAAAGACAGAGGTTCTGCTTCCAAGAGCTTCCATCCACCCTAGGTCCAGGCACATGATACACGACTCCAAGGCCAGGCGCCAGCCCTCACTTTCTAAGCCTCCTCCTTACCCCTCCAGCGCCCTGCCCCCAGGCCACATCCAAAGTGAGTCACGTGGGCCCATCCTGAGGCTGCTTTTACCTCTGCCAGGAGGAGACTCGGAGCTCCTTTCCCCATCCTGTTCCCCTTTCCTAAAAGAAGCAATTTCCAATCTTCACAGAGCAGCAACTTTGATGTGACAACCCTGCAACATCCTTTGCATTTTTAAGGAAAATGTGAAAATGTGGCATTTGTCTGCCTCTTCCAGCTCCAGAGATTCCCTCTCACGTGGCGTGAGCACAGGCATCTGTCACTGTACAAATATGACAGCCCAGCTCATCGTCTCTTCTGGCTGAGCTGCCAGGGCACCTCATTTATCTCCTGTGGCAGCAGGTGCAGCTGTGTCTATGGAGTCTGGGTGCTTTGTGTACTCCTGGAGCAGTCTTCCTGAAACGACCCAGTCTCTGCGAGGTCACGCCACGTGGGCAGGAGTAGAAAGGTGAGGTTTCTTTCAGAATCAGTTTAAACTGTACACTGCAGGTTTCAGGACCAGTTACCACTGACCCCTTCAGCAGGGATATTCTCACTTCCCTCTTCCCATCTTTCATAATCCCGGAGTCCCCAATTATGTCTCCTGATAGCAAATGAAGCTGTGGATGTGAAAGCTCTTTGAAAACAGCTGAGTTCCTTATAAGGTCAAGGTCAGAATCCAGAACATAGCTATCAGCTACACACTTTAGAGAAAATTATTCTAATCGACAAACAACAACAACAACAAAAGAGCAGGCTGCAGTCACACAACGGAGAGAAATGTGAAGTTGAATGTCAGCTCTAATCACCGTGTGAGCGTGGGCAAGGCCCTTGAACACTGATTCTCCATTTTTTCAGTCGTCAAAACAGGGATAGAGCTGCCTCCACTAAATAAGGTAACCTGTGCAAATTGCCAGGCCCATATAAAGACACTCAGTAGATGTTTGCGGTATCTGATAAACAACCAAGGAGAGTGTGATGTACTGGCTGACTCAGGTTCCAGCTGCCTGCTGAATCAAGAAGTCACTACTCCAACTGCTGGTTCCAAAACCATGCCAGCATTGCTCCAATTCTCACCAGCCAAACTTGATGTCTCACACACTCTTCTCTCCCCCTTACCTCAGTTCCAAGTTCAAGTCTCATGTGAGTACATCTGACTGGCAGAACCTAAATCACAGCCAGAACCTCAGCTGCAGGAGAGGATACAGCCTCTGCAGAACAGGAAAACGTGCACCAACGAGGCTAGAATGGCTGATAAATGAGCCAATCCACAATTCCTGCACATTCTATGTGGTAAGCTAAATTTTGACCCCCGTGACATTTGCCCCCTGGTGTCATGCCAGTGGATATGTTTGTTACATTACAAGGCAAAAAGGACTTTACAGATGACCTCAAGGTAGTGGGATTGTCCTGGATTGTTTGGGTGGGCCCAAGGTAATGCTTAAAAGCAGAAGAGGAAGTAGAAGATATGACAGAGAGATTTAAAGTGGAAGAAGCACTCGACTCATCCCCACCATTGCTGACTGGAAGGTGGAGGAGACCAGGTGGAAACAGTAAGAAGGAACTGACTTCTTGCCAACAACCTGAATGAGCTTCAAAGCTGATTCTTCCCACCCAAGAGCCTCAAGATAAGAGCTCAGGACAGCCACCATCTTGATTTTGCCCTTGTGATACCCTGAACAGAATGCCTAGTTGGGACTGCCTTGGCTTCTGAACCTATAGAATTGTGATAATAATAAATGATGTTGCTTTAAGCTGCAAAATTTGTTGTAATTTGTTATGGCAACGATAGAAAGCTGATACGTTCTCCATTCCATTGCCGAGTTTGACGCCTTAGTATCACCTTCTACTCCTCTTTCTTCATCGCCCCCGCACAATAAATTCACCATCAAGTCCTTTTAATGCTCCCTGAGAATGGGTCTCACATTCATCCTTTCCTATAGCTATAGCCATTCCTACTGCCCTGGGTCAAAAATCTTTCTCTTGGGCTATTAGAACAGTCTCTTAACTGCTTACCCACCACATGACTCTCCCAATACTTGTCAAACTGCTCCACATCCATCAGTTATCCTAACAGAGTACTGACGCTGCACATTTCTGAATTATTTATTTACATATTTACAACAAGATTATGTTTCTTTTGTAATGAAAAGAAATAAGATTACATCACTATCCTATCGGGAAATAAATCAAAACAAAATGAAAATTTGTTCCTTTATTCACTCAGCAAACATTTACTGAGTGTCTATTAAGCGTTAGGTGCTAGAAACGCAGCGAGAGAGTAATAAAGCCTGACACGCTGTTCATTAAACCCATTTCCTCTATTCCTGGACACATAGACCACATCTGCCAGACTCCCACGCAGTTCGGTGCAGCTAGATGACTGCATTGCAATCAACAGAACGTGAGCAGAAGTGCTATGTGTCACTTCCAGGCCTGGCCCTCAACATCTATCTCCGCACAAGCTGTTTTCCTTGCTCTTTCCCCTTCTGCCAGGTTGATACAGAAGAGCACAGCAATGCTGAAGGTCATGTGTTAAAGATCATGGAACATCGAGAACAAACAAACCTAGGTTCTTAAATCAGTACTTGGAGTAGAGTCACCCCTCAATCAAAACTACAACCTTGGATTGTGTGTGAGCAAAAAATAAACTTCTGGTAGATTGTGCTTGGACCAATGTAAATTTTGGAGTTTATTTCTTATAGCAGCTAGTATTATAGTGTCAGCACTCATGGCACTTAAAATTCTAAACTTCTCGTGAAGGGACTTGTATATTAAGTTCCAGCTTTATTTCTTACCATCCCTCACTATATACTCTATTCCTACCTCAACAGACACAACAGGTCTTTCCTAATTCCATGCATTTGTGCGTATTGTTCTAGTCCCCTAAAAAAAGTTTCCTTACCTTCTTATCCTGGATAAGTCTTACTAATCATTCAAAATCTGGTTCAAGCATTACCTTTCTAGTAGCTCATACATGTTGCACTATAATCTGTGGTATATAATAGACATAGTGATCATCTCAGAACTATGTTTTCTTCCTCACTGAATATCAGTGCCTGGTATATATATTAGGTGATCAGTAAATCTTTGTTGATTGACTGAATTTGCTGTAAGTCCTCATGTATGATGTATGCCATTAACCACCATCCTTCATATAACTTCTCCCTATTCCTTATAGTATATTAGATGCATAATAGCATATCTAGTACCCTGACTCTACATCTCTCCAAGCGTGCAACCTGACTTAATCTCCACACATCAGCTCAACCTCACCCCTGACTCTGGGACAAATCCTGGTCCCAGGCATGAAGGTCCTAGAGTGCTCGCTTACTCAGCTGCTGGTTCCACTGCAACCTTGATGCCCCAATCTCTCATCATCTGGATTCTCTGCCTCATAACCATGTCTCCCAAAGACTAGGCATCCTGACTTTAACCTTGAACCTCAGTAGATAAAATGTTTGCCTTATAGCCCAGCCCTCTTGTAACTAAGTCTCTGATATATGCCATAGCTCTCCAACAAACGGCTTCAAATCAGACTTCCACCAATTTCCTGCCACATTAATTCCTTGGATAGATAACCCATGTACAGACTACCATTTGAGCCCTGCCAAACAATACTACTGTTCCATCTGTCCTTTCCCACTTGGAATGATCTTCCATATTTAAGATCTGTCTTCCAGCTGTCTACAGGTACAGACAAGTAATATATAAATGAGGCAGATACGTTATGAGACATCAGGGATTGGTGGGAATTGGATTCAATCATGCCACTGTTTGAATATTCATTGGATTCTAATAGGTTGCCCAGTACAGTGAACAGGTGATTAGTGATCCATAAGGTTCTTCAAGGCAGTCTGCTCTTGAGCAGTATTAATATTTCTAATAGTGCAGTATTTTTCCACTTGATTTTCATATGAATTAATAATATTTGTATTATGATACTCCCCATTAGCAGACTTTCAAAAGTAAGACACAGTTGGCCCTCCATATCCACACAGATACAGAGGGCTGACTGTCCTGTGCCATTTTCTATAAGGGACTTCAGCATACATGGGTTTGGGTATGGGGGGGTGGGGTGTCCCAGAACAAATCCCCCATAGATACCAAGGGGAAACTGTAATTCTCTTCTGGTGTGTTTGTTATAAAAAGTAGTAATTCACAGCTCCTAATGCCCAATAAATATTTAATGAAAAAGCAAATGACAAAATGATTGAATAAGTTAGAGAAAATGCGGCAAATGGCCCATTGAGTTTTTGACTTCCAAAAGAAATCTTTTGGCCTCTTAGTGGCCTCCAAGCAATACGAAGCACAATCATTGATTATAAACTGTATTTCTTATCCTCCAATGCATTTTAAACACACACACACACACTCCTCAGGCACAAGACGTGTGGATACATGAGTGAGTAGTTCTTAACTACTGCTTGTTCTTTTCACTGGAAGAGTTTGGGTGTTAGCACTAGTTGGGAACCAGTTAGTATGAAGTTGTGGAATATTAAGCCAGGAGGCCTGGCAAGTTCATTCATGGAATTAATAAATATGAATAGAATACTCTGTTCCCAGCCTGACCTCTGTCCCGGTCAACGTGAAACTAGTGAATGTAAAACTAGGCTAGGAGAAGTACCGTAATGGAGAAACAGAGAGAACAGGGAAATGGAGAAGAGGGAGATCAGACAAATCTTCATGAAACCCAGGAGAGAAAAGAGAAAATAAAGTGTACAGGGCCTTAGATCCTGAGGACAAAGCAAAAGGCATCAAAAAAAACAAAAAAAACAAAAAAGGTTGCATGCCCAAAAGATATCTTAATAGCAATGATGGATTTTAAAGTCTCTTTGTAAATACTTAATATAAACTTGCCATGATTGAGTATTAAATGAATAAACACCATAGAATCACAGATTTTAAGAACTAGTAAGCTTCCTAGAGATTACCTAAAATTGCAACACTTAACCCCCTCCACCTCTGCCAGCACTCCAGAAAACCTCACCTGACTCTACTGTTTTCTCTTTTCCATGGTATATATCACCTTCTAACATAAACATCTTATTTATTATGTTTATTGTTTGCTGTTTGCCCTCCCACTTGAAACGAGAATGGAAATCTCATGAGGACAGAGATCTTGGCCTGTTTTTGTTCACTGAGATGGCCCAAGCACCTACAACAGTACCTGACACATAGAAGCTACTCAACAAACATTTGTTGAATGAATAAAATCCAACTAACAGCCTCCCCCTTCTTACAGTTGAGGAAACTAAGTCCCTAACAACTTCAGTGCCTTTCCTGACGTCACACACCTTGTCAGCAACAGAAGTATGGCTAGAGGCCAAGTCTACTTCAGTTTGACACTGTGGTTCTAAATAAAGGAATGAAAATCAGTTTAAGTGACCCCCATTTCCCCCCTTCCTCTCAACCCCCTCCCACACTCACTCTACCATTGACAGGTAATAGAACTCAAAGGCTGCTTTCCTCCTAAACAGCCCCTATACATCATAAAACCCTGGGTAGTGGCACGGTGCATCAAACAAGAAAAATGCATTCATATGGTACAAAATGGAAAGCTTCGTGACATTTTCAGAAAAATGTACTCTCTCTCTTTGAAGTACCCCAAGTAGCATATCATTATGCAAGCTGCCTTATCCAGCTATAGTCATTCGCTCGCTGTCCCATGGGTCGGGTAGCAAACCAACACGTTGGCCGGGCAACTTTCTAAATACGTTTGCTCGCTTTCCTGAGCTGCACTCAGATCCCGTAAAGAATCTGTGGCTTTATTTCAAGGTGAAGAACAAAAGAGTTTGTTTGACATTTTTGCTAATGATTTGTAGAAAAATATCCTGTAAACTACAGAGCTGGGAACATCCCCTAATCCAATTGTCAACAGGGATAATGTCACAAGTTCTCTTTGTTAAACCAATTTCCTGACTTTTCCTGGTATAATGAGCTCTGGGTCTTCTATCGGGGTTGAGCTTTCTAATTGTAGCAATTCTAAATACATCAAAATGCATTCACACTTGGGGTTTACTGCCCTACCTGAGTTGCTTTTGCATCTGTTATACAGAAATAAAGCCACATATTTCCTGCACACACTAGGCAAAGAGGAAGTGATATTTTTAGAACAGAAGCAATAGAAATAATTCAGCTGCAATTTCTCCTTTGCATCTGAGTTAGCAGTAGAATCTCTGGGCACAAGAGGGAATCATATCTTCCAAAATACTGCTATATGTGTGTGTTGGAGAAGGGTGGTTTGGGGAATTGGGGAAAGAGAAAGGGCACACAAGAGAAGCACTAGGAAACGAGAAAGTGGGGCTCAGGCAAAACCTTTACTGATGACCTCAACCCAGAAGCTGCTTCCAGAATATATGTGACATCGGCATGTGTTTTTACTGCTACAAGGTGACAGAAAACACCCACAGCTGAAACCACACTGGTTATGTGCCTGCCAGTGAGTAAAGGGAGAACAAATCCTATCCCAGTATGAGAACAGAGTCTTAGGGAAATTCTTTTTAATTATGCCAGGTCCCCTTTGAAAACGGGAGAGAAAGGGATTTCCCCCCATGCTGATGTGCCTGAGTCAGTGGGTTAGGCCTGACCACAGACAGAAAATTTGACGTAACAGCCCTGGCAAATCATATTTCTTGGGATTTTCATCAAAAAAACGTCTGTGTGTGCTTCATGAATAACCTAAGAAAGCCCCTCTGCAGCTTTGGCAATACAAGCTTTCATCTTCCCTCAGAATTCTCAGGCCCTACTCATCCTCCTGGCCAAAGCAATATTCCCGACCTGAAAATAATCATCTACCTGCGTATGGTGCCTTACATCTCACCAACTTTCACACACACATCATTAGTCTACTTGATCCGTAAAGATCATCTTTAAAATATTCAAAATCCGACCACTTCTTACCACGTCTACTGCTGCTACCTGGTCCAGATCACCATGATCTCTCCCTTTACTTATCACAATAGTGTCCTAGTGGGTTTCCCAACTTCTACCCTTGCCCCTCTACCATCCAGTCTCAAAACTGGATCCCTTTTTAAAACTTATGTTATGTCACTCTTCTACTCAAAACCGTCCTACAGCTTCCGATTTCACTAGGACCTGCAAAGCCTACATGATCAACACCCCCCCATTACTCCTTGACTTCGTCTCCGATGCCTCTCCACCTTCACTCCACGATGGCTTATTTGCATGTAAAGGTATATTCCTCCTTTTACACCTTTGTTCTAGTTGTCTGTGGTAGAAATGATCAATTCTGTTCCTGTGTGAGAAACTCCACAGCCTCCTCCTTAACTTCAATGATGCACTAGAAAGAATCACAATTCAAGAGCAGGTTACGGCTAAGATTTATCACAGAAGATAGACAGCAAAAGCAGCAGGAAAAAGATATGCATTAACAGGTCCAGCATAGACTTCTCATGTCCTTCCGCATCCAAGGCCACACAGAATGGGGTTTTTTCTCCAACAGGAAACTGCAGGGACAAGTGTAGAATGTCCCTGCCTAAGGGAAATCCATTTGAGTCTCAGGGTCTGAGGCTTTTGTGGGAGGTTGGTCACGTAGGCGCATCTCGCTAGCTATCAGTCATGGCAACTGAAACTCAGGACCAAAACAATGCAACCAGGTGTACATCATCAATCTTTGTGCAAAGCAATGCTGGCAAGCTACTATGGAATGGTCTATTTCACCCAGGTGTACACAACAAAATAATCAATCCAACAGTGATATAAAGAACATTCTGAGAGCTACATTCCCAGAGGCCGGCCAAGAGTAAATCCGAGACACTTGGAGACATTCAAGGAGTGAGCAATCAGACCTGCTGTGTTAACACTTTCTTCACCCTCTCTAATCTTGCCATGCTTCCCTGTAGTGAAGTATATCTCCCTATCCCTGATAAACTTAAATGCTATAATTAAGTCTAGAGAGAAAAAAAGTATTTAAAGAATTATGGGAGTGACTATTGGCCACATAACATGATCAAAAAATAAATGTTTGTGCTTGTCAGAGCCTAATATATTAGGGCTGTTTGTTGCTGCAGCAGAAGCTAATACATCATTCCTTCTGTCTGAAATGTTCTCCCCGCAGAGCTGTCTTGGCTTATTCCCCCATCTCCTTCGTCTTTACTCAAATCTCATATTCTCCATGAGGTCTAAAACTGATCACACTGTTTAATATTGTAGTCAGCCCCCAAACCCCTCCTGCAAATTTCTGATTCCTTTTAACCTGTCCTATTTTTTCCCTTAGCACTTATCACCTCCTAATATACCATATAATTTACTCATTCATTATGTCTCCTCTCCCCGACCACTTTCTCCCTGCTGCTCCCACCCTGGCTAAGCTCTAAGAAGGCAGGAGTATTTGTATGCTTTGTTCACTGATTTATTCAAAGAACCGCGAATTGTGCCTAGGACATAGTGGGTGCTCAATAAATATTTAATATTTATTGAATAAGGTAGGTAGAGCATGTCAGGGATTATTACCCCTATTTTTTCTTCCAGTTTTATTGAGAAATAGTTGACATACAGCACTGTATCCATTTAAGGTGTACCGCACATCGATGTGACTTACATTCATCATGAAATGATCGTCACAGTAAGTTTACTGAACATCCATCCTCTCATAGAGATACAAAAGTAAAGAAATAGAAAAAAATATTTTTGCTTGTGATGAGAACTCTTATTCTCTTAACAGCTTTCATACAGAACATACAGCTGTGTGAGTTATCTTTATCATGTTGTGCATTCCATCCCTAGTACTAATTTATCTTGTAACTGGAAGTGAGTACCTATTACTGCCTTCATCCAATTCCTCCTCCCCCACTCCCCACCTCTGGTAACCACAAATCTCATCTCTTTTTCTATGAGTTTGTTTTTGAAGTATAACTGATCTACAACACTATGTTAGTTCCTGGTACACAACATAGTGATTCGATATTTCTATACATTTCAAAATGATCACTGTGATAAGTCTAGTTACCATCTGTCATCATACAAAGATATTCCATAGTTATTGACTATAGTCCCCACACTGTACATTTCATACCCGTGACGTATTTATTCTGCAACTGGAAGTCTGTATCTCTTAATCTCCCTCACCTATTTCTCTCCTCCCCCACTCTCCTCCACTCTGGCGACCACCTGTCAGTTCTCTGTATCTATGACTCTCTCTCTGTTTAGTTATGTTTGACCATTTGTTTTCTTTCTTAGATTCCACATATAAGTGAAATCATACAGTATTTGTCTTTCTCTGTCTGACTTACTTCACTTAGTGTGATACCCTATAGGTTCATCTATATTGTTGCAAATGGCATTATTTCATTCTTTTTTTATGGCTGAGTAGTAGTCCATTGTGTGTGTGTGTGTGTGTGTGTGTGTGTGTGTGTGTGTGTGTGCATCACATCTCCTTTATCTATTTATCCCCATTTTTAAGATAAGTTAATTGAGGCACAGAGAAGTTAAATGACTCAGGCAAGTCATTTATTAAGTGCATAGAGCTGAGTCTAAAACCATTCAGTAGAATAACTTAATAAGCTGTGACCACAAAAAGGACAAATCCAAAGTAATATATTAAACTGAATATAATTTTAATATCTAAGGAAATTACATGATTTTCTAATTATGAAAGATTGCAAGATTCCATCAAGTTCAAAGATCTTTAAAATTAAATGGAAAAGACATTTACATCTTAGGATACCTTCAGTTCAAAGATCTTAAGAGTTTGAAGGAAAATACATGTAATGATAATAACAGTTAATACATATAAGAATATACCACAACCCAGGGGCTATTAAAAGAGTTTTGTATATATTAAAATATTTAATCCGCATGACAAACCTATAATGTAGTTTCTGGTATTATCTACATTTTACAGATTAGGAAACTGAGGCACCAAGACTTGAAGTTCCTTGTCCAAGATCACACAGCTAATAAGTAGTAGAACTGGGATGTGAACCTAGGCAATCTGACTCCAAAATCCATGCTTGGGCACTAAGCACTATGACATGTCTTAAGAAGCACAGAAGTGTAAGTGATCAACTCGGGTGGGAAGTGATGAATTTCTTTGACAAACAAAAAATTAGGTAATATGAGTTAGGAGACCTATTCCCTTTTAAGTAGAGTCACTTGAGACACAAATGGGCTCAGAATGACAGCTTGGGTGGTCCAAAGACTGCAGCTCCAGTTCTCATACCTGGCCAACAACTCTGGTTGTAAGTAACCATAGGAATTTGGAAGTGTCACTGTTTTCTTTACTGAGTACATATCTTTTAAATGTGAGAAGATTTAGAATGAAGAAAATAAAGGTTTGGGAGAATCAAATTATGTTATTATATTTTTGTACATATTTGATATCTATGTACTTGCTATTTTAAGAAAACTTGGCCTTTTAGAGTGACAGCCTTGAAACTTCAAGTTAAAATGTGGAACTGAATAACTGATCATACTTATGATTTTAATTGGAATTCTACTGTATTCTTTAATACTATCAGAGCACCTAAGAGAACTTTTGGTTCACAACATATATAAATACAATTTACTATGATTTATTTAATACTCTAGAGGTTTTGTTTATCAGGCTATTAAAAGACTTAAGAAAGGAAAGTGGATACCATATATTAAATATATCAATGCAGTTTAAAAATATCTGAAGGTGTTTAATCAACTAAGTTGGCAAATGGCACTATACATTATTTAAAAGCCTTATGAAGGACTATTAAAATCTATTAGATTTATAAAGAAAATAACAAGATTTGTATGCAGAACTCAAAAGTGAAGAAAAAACTAGGTTGGGGAATTTAAAACTTTAATCAATTGAATATCAATATTTAAAACGCTAAGAAAACTTCTGAATAGTCTGCCTCAAGAAGACCAAAATTTCACATCCAAACACCTAGGCTCTCTGAACTGGGTCCAATGTCCTCAGGCCATCACCATGTTCTCAGAAATCACACATCACAGCTGTACGTTTTTGTGAGGTAGGGAAGGAAAACTTTCTTTACTCCCCAAGCTATTTCCTTACAAAATTAGAATGGATGAATTTTCCCCCACCAGGAAAACTGGTTGTAACTAGTCTGTTCTTCAGTACCAGGCCAGACTGGGCAGATATAACCTATGGAACAAGGTGGCATTTGTAGGAAAACCTCTGAGATGTTTCTAGCAACTTCCATGAAATGCAGGAACCTTCAAGGATAAGGAGGATATATTTATGTTTCTCTCCACATCCTTTCCTAACCTACAGTCTACTTTGCCAATAAATTATCTTAATGACTTAGCTAAATGAAAGTTTTGCAAATGCTGTAATACAGCCCATTTCTGTGCAACTTGTTTCCCCTGGGGATGAAGTTATTCAGTGTTCCCTGGCTCTGGTAATTCATATCCTCAACAATCAGCACTTTGGACCTCAGTGGTATTGATCTGTTTGAATCTCTGGATTGTTTTTAATGTCACAACCCCAGGAGGGTGGTTTGTGGCAAAGAAATCTACTTCCATTAAAACTCGAGGTATCAATTCACTAAAATAATTTTCTTTGAGGTTACCGGTGAAGTGAAGGAAAAGTTTTTCTACGTCTTTTCTAGTTGAATCATAAATATGAAGAACAACTTTCTGAAAGCCATGAAGGATGCTCCCTAAGTAAAGAATATGCCATTCTTCAACCATGAATCTTATAAATCAGCATATACCCAGGTATCTAATGTATAATGAATGTGGAAGGTTATTTAAATTCAGAAAGGTATAGCTATGTTGCACACATCATAAGATAAATTTAATTGTGAATGTGTATGTGAGAGCACAGAATTTGATATTTAATAGAATTCGTAGCTCAATTCAAAGCCAAAAGCATATGTTTGGTGTGAGGTGAAATTCAACAAGTAATGAAAATTGAAAGATGTGGCACGGAAAGACCCGGACCTGAAAGTCTGTCTTTAACTCCTCTTGGGTAAGTCATTCACCTCTTTGAGTTCCAGATTCTTCATCTAGAAAAAGGTTGCAGGGATCTCTGACCTGCCTACCTCCCAAAGTTGTTATGAAGATCACGTTCTCTCTGCACTTTATAAATTATGGCTCTCCCTTCTCTGTAAAATACTGTGCAGTATTGCTGGAGTTGTTCAAATAAAACTGAAGCAGGGTTAACTGGCCAAATGCATGGTATGATATACACATCATTAATGTTTCCAATGATAATGTTTGAATCTTTCAAGAACTTATTGGCCCTAATCTAACTTCCTTCAGTGACTCTGTTGTCGAAGAACATTAAGTCCATTATGGTGGATGAAATCTTCCATTGACTAATCTGGTATTAGGTCACAGAATGACAACATCATGAAAAATAATAGATTACATGCTGGATTCCATTATCACTTCTCTGGACAATGGAAATGAAACTTCTCAATTTTCAATTCTCTCTACTTTTATCTTACCAGTCTCCTTTAAAACATCTTTCCTAATTGCTCTGTATATGAGAGAGAGGCATCAATAACATTCAGATATGATATAGCCCATAATTTTGCAGGACTCAGAAAGATTTGCTAGCACACAAAAACTAATTACACAGAGTTTATATAAGGGTCTCAGTCTTCATTATAGACACAACTATTATTATTTCCCCGGTTACTTTCTAATTGCACTCTTTATTATTGTTGACAAATTCAGAAGCTCAAGACTCAATTATGGAGAATGCTTATTGACTGCAACTCTGTCCCTATTAACTGTTCCTATTATAAAGAATTAACAAAACTGTCAGGTTCTCTCTCTAATTCATGAGGAATAGTTCTCTTGATGAATAAGAACTTGAACTATCTGATTAATATCCTCTTGGAAATACATTCTTTTAAAATGATTTTCAAGTCATAAACTGGCAATCTTCCTGTATTCTGAATTACAACCAAGATGATTCTTTTATTTTTGTATCTGACTTCTGTCACTGTGATTGAATTCAAGGTTGGTTATGACTTTTTGCATATACTGTAAGACAGTCTGCTGGTACAAAAAGCAGAGAATCAATAAAAATTGGTTTACACTGTATATCCTTCAATTATCATCTCTGCATGTGTGAAATACCACTCTGAATTGAGTGAAAGGGATAAAAGAACAGCAAGAGATGTAATGCAGAAGTCTTAGTGTACTATGTGCTGGAGCAGTAGACGAGGTCGTAGCTCCTGAGACTTGCACTTGTTTTCTCATCTCACCTTTACCATGAACTTCCACTTGGACATCCTAACCTTGGTTCCTTCTTCTATTCATTGAGAAGTTATTACAAAGGCCCCTCCAGTTCTATAATATAACTTTATGCTTATATACATTTTTATAAAAGCAAAGGTGATACTGTTACAAGAAAGTGTTTTTATCCTTTGTATTCCAAGTGTCCAGTTTGTGGTTTCTCTCTAGAACAGATCTATGTCTTGCAGTCAATATTTCTTCTTTAATAACTTCTCAGTTTCCCCCAAAGTCACCAAAAGATCTTTATCACACATTCTGGAAGAATGAACTCAGATTAACAATAGTCAAAAATAAGAACCACATTAGACTAAAGGCCCCCCAAAAGGGCATTCAGTTTTTCTACCTGTACCTTCACAAATTATTAATACTGGCATATATAAATCATATCAACAGTTCTTATAGAAGAGAGAATTTATCTTTCTCACCTCACACAATGTAGAAAATCGAGAAAAAGTCATCAAGTTCCCTTATAACATACATAACACTCACAGCCCGTGCTCCAATTACCCAGATATTTCAAGAGAAAATGTGAGCAGAATAGACTCAGTTATGTTAAACCTGCTGTCACAGACTAGAAAAATTTTGGAGAGGAGATTCAAATACTTAGGTGGGAATAGGACTAAACTGAAAGGTCCTAGACAGCTCCAGAGTAGTGAACAGCACAGTGGATAAAGAACCAGAAACCTAGTTCAAGTCCTAGGTCTGCCCCTTAGTTGGTATGCAAAGCTCTTCACCATGCTGAGTCTTGAGTTTAAAAAGAGGATGGTAATTCTGTCACCCTCACAGAATCATTCTCATGGACTGAATGAAATAAATGTCTGTGGGAGCACTATGGGCTATCAAAGTATTACGCAGTATGATTCCAACCCTGCAAATCTAAGAGCCTATGAAAAGTCCTTTGCCTCTTGACTATGGAATAGCTAGACTTTCCTACCCTTAACACTGAGCAATGTGGCTCACTGTAGAAGACCTAGATTCCATGTCCCAAATCATTCCTCACTATGTTTCCTTAGATGTCCTAAATCAGAAACCAGAAGCTTGGTAACACTCCCATTCAACTTCTCCCTTAACCACTAAGAGAAATCCAGAACCAAACTAGAAACCTAGCTAGAAGAAAAAGAATAGCTAAAGCGAATTCTAGGCTGCCATATGAAATTTAAAGGCCTATGAATCAGACCTATAGAATGATAAGTGTAAGTGAGCAGTCTCTTTAGATGCACTCGGAGTCTGCTGGAACAGCAGAAGCACAGGAAAGGCTGACTGGGTTTGACAAGATGAAACTCTCTGAGAGAGAAACTGCAGATAGGTTTTTACATTTCATTCAAAATATTTAAAATGCAACCTAGAAAACTGTTTAAACTATATAGATAATTACAAAAACTAAAATTCAATACCGTCTATTCTGTTGGCTCTATGAAGGGTACTGCCCCCTTGAGATCCTATGTGACAATGTCCAACTGACTTGACATTTCTTAGTAATAATCATGATGCCACCATCTTACATATGGACACATAAGATGGTGGTAGATTGAATAATAGCCCCCAAAGCTATCCGCATCATAATCCCTGAAACCTGTGAATGTTACTTTATAATGGTAAAGGGACTTTGCAGATGTGATTAAGTTAAGAACCTGGAGATGGGGAAATTGCCCTGGATTATGCAAGTAGGCCCTAAAGAGAATCACAGGTATCCTTAGGAGAGGGAGGCAGAAGGAGATTTAACAATGGAAGAGAAAGGAAGAGAGGTGACTATGCAAACAAGAGGTTAAAGTGATAACAAGAACAGGCCCAAAGACTGCAGACACCTCCTAGAACATGAAAAAGGCAAGGAAATATTCAATAGAGTTATCCCTAGAGCTAACAAAGGGAGTGTGGTCCTGCCAGCTTTTAGCCCAGTGAAACCCATTTCAGGCTTCTGACCTCCAGAACTGTTTTAATAAATTCATGTTGTTTTAAGCCTCAAAGTTTATGGTAACTTGTTAACAACAGCAATAAGAAACTAGCAATTCACTCTGGCTACGTCCTTTTCACTCTTGACTCCTGAAGGCTGATTTTTCATTGCCATGGGTAGCTACTCTCAGAAAAGCTGGTCAGTTTGTGGGCCTCAGATTCTTGTGCCCATGACCTTCCCAAAGCCCTGAAGCAAAGAAAGCCAGCTCCAGCATAGATATACTTCCTTCCAGCTAGGTCTGCTTACTACTGAGGCTACTCAGTTGTCTGTGGATATACCATAGGTTGGGAGCTAGAAAACATCCTTTATCTTTCTGACACTATGAGAATAACTTCATTCAAAATATTTGAAATATAACCTAGTAAATTGTTTTAACAGTTATAAATAACTGCAAAAACTGAAATTCAATATATTCTATTCTGTTGGTTTTATGAAGGGTGCTGCCCCCTTGAGATCATATGTGACAGCAGCTGACTGACGTGACATTTCTTAGTTATAATTATGATGCCATCTTACGGTCATTACAGAACTTGCATGTGTACAGCAATTTACAGTTTATATATATTTCTTCATCCTCACTATAATCCTACCTGGGGGAAAATATTATTACCCCTATTTTATAGACAAGGAAACAGAGGCTCAGAGAAAGTTTCCCAATATCTCAAAACCTAAGGAAGTCACAGAGCAAGGACTCCAAACCTGGTCTTCTAAGTACATAATGCACAAAACAGAGTCACTATCCAAAAAGACAAGTGGGCTGCTCCCAGCTTTTCTACTGGCAGAATAAAAGCAACGTTGCTTATTTATCAAAGTAATAACGTTATATCAATAAAGATACACTTTCTTCTTTGTTGTCTTCACAACTCAAAATTACTTCACTTGAGAGGCACTGTGATGTCCTTGAGACCTGACCGTGCCTCTTTTCATCTGTACCATCATATGACATCCAAAAGGTAACTTAGTTCTCTAGGTTTCAGTTTCTAAAAAGGCTGTAATGTATGGATAATCAATCCCATTTTCAGATGAAGAAATACCTCCAGAGGTTATTCCCCTAAGTCCATACAGCTAATAACTAGAAGAGGTAGGACATAAAAGCAGGTCTTTTGAATTCATTCATTCATTCATTCATTGAACAGATAGTTTTTAAGTGTCTATATCAGGCTAGGTCCTGGAAATACAAAGATAAAAAGGACAAAGATGCAAAGCTTCTTGTAGAGCTTACAGTCCGATGAAAAGAGACATAAAGGTACACAGGTAATTATAATCGAGTGTGATAAGTGACATGTGCAAGGTGCTACAGCAGCACATGGGAAGGCTTCTCAGAAGTGACATATAAATTTAGGTGTGAAGAATAAGTAGGAATTTTCCAGGCAAAGTGGGAGGGGAAAGGGAAGGGTCTTCCTGACAGAAAAGGTATATACCTTGCAATGCAAAGCTCCAACACACTGCATACCCATGTCTCTCAGCATTGTACCTTCTGGCCTTGAAACTTATACAAGTGGTCCTAGCCACAGTTTTGTATGGCAACCAGGGTATTCCCATGAACCCATGACTTTCAAAATGGCTAAGTTTGTATAGCATACAGATCAGTTCGCTGGCTCTAAATGTTATGCATTCTCTTCTTTAAATATTGTTGTTTGGGGAGGAGGGATACCAGCTGGATATCATATTTTAAAGAGATACCACATTTAAAAATCACCAGTGAGGATTATTTTTGACATCAAAGCAGACTGTGACACAAATATTCAGAGTTCATACCAAGAGGGAGCAGCTCCTGACATGCTCAACAGGAAAGGCAATTGAGACTGCTATTCATAAGACCACCTGAGCTATTAGATACGAAACAAGATGCAATTTATAAAGGTATCTGGACAAGTTAAAAGATAGAACTCAATAATTTCCATTTTTCACATGAAGAACACATTTCTCTGCTTTAGACACTTTCCCATCAGATCCAAGACAAAGAATAAATCAACTAAAATACTTTTTTGAAAGGTTTAATGTATCATTCTAGCAGAGGCTGTCTTTCACTATGATAAGATTATCCCATTTTCAGATGGTGCATATGCCCCCAAATTCTGGCACTATATCTCTGAATTACAAAAGTATTTTTACTTCTCATGTAACTGACCTTATTGGAAAACAGCAGATTTTACATTCCACAGTAACAAGAAAAAACAAAAAACAAAAAAACAAAACCACCAGAATTAGAACAAAGCAGTACTGATGTGTTCACTTCATTATTCAACCTAATTTCTTGAAAATGAAATGAATTTTTGACTAAAATCTCCTTTTCCATGACTGAGCCCTTTAACAGGCTATATTTGACTTTAGAACATGTGCGAGCTGAATTGAATACTGAACGTTTGTTTAATCTTAGATCAAATGGGAAGCCATCAAAGCCACTCCTCTGTGTCTCCTTTTTTGAACACAAAATAAAATGATCTTTTCTAGATTCTTTCCTGTATCTTTCCTGGGTGTGAATGTGCATAGGCCAACTGTGCAATCCCACGTTTACCAAGTGCCAGAACAATCTCTGTTCTAATTCTAAAATTAGGAAAATAAACAAACAAGAAAATCTCAAGCCTACACAATGCTGATTAAAATATTCATACTTTCTTCATCCTCTAAGTCAGGAAAAAAAAAAACCCCAGTAATGTTTGTTATGAAATTGTATAGACCTAACTAAAGAAACATGCCTCATGAGACTCGTGACCATGTGCTGGCAGCTGGAGCAAGGTGTGGTGAAGGCACGTGGTATTTCGATGCAGCTGTTGTGAATCAGCCATTTTTTTGTCCTCTGCTTTAATGAAGCAATTTTGATGCCTGTAACAAACTATTAAACTTGCAGGATAAAAAAAAAAAAAATCACTAAATGTTTGAGGCAGATATCCTCAACCCATCACTCCACTTCTCCTTCCGGCCCACCTCCATCCCAGAGTGTGAATGGAGGATGAGGCGTGAATGCAGGATGGACTGAATCTCAGAGATGGCGTGACGCAGGGTGAGTAGAAAGGGGATGGGGGCTAGACATAATCTGGTAACTAACCCACATAAAACTAGGAGTCGGGGACTTCCCTGGCGGTCCAGTGGTTAAGATTCCGCGCTTCCACTGCAGGGGGCGTGGGTTCAGTCCCTGGCTGGGGAACTAAGATCCCACATGCCGTGCGGCGCCCCCTCCCAAAAAAACAAAAACAAAAAACTAGGAGTCATGTGCTTACCATACTCACTCATTGAATAAAGGAGCATTTATCATTTGAGCAATTTCTCAGAATGTAATTTTTTTCTTGAATGGTCCGCATATCACATTCTCAGATTCTGTCTTTGAAGTTACCCTGGTCACATGAAGTTACTTTCTAGACAGATATAGATATAGATGTAGGTGTAGAGATAGAGTCTGAGAGATATGATCTGGTTGTCTTAATGGGAACTATTTGTTTGAAAATCTTCCTGAATATGGAATTTTAATGACAGATCACACGTAAGACATTGGGCTGCGGATAGAGGTGGAAGCAATGAGGACAGCTGCTTGGACCACAATGTGATATTCTCTGCTCCTGAGGGCACAGGAAATCCTAACATTAAATATCTAACACTGCTCTCAGCATGCAAGTCTCAGCCACAAACTCTGGTGCAGGGGAAATATAACTTTACTTTTCTGCAACTCAAGTTGATTTCTACTTTGAAACTTCCTTCTTCCCAGTTAGTAGAAATTTAACCTCAGTCAATTCATGGATCCATCTCCTTTTTCCCCCTGTCATATCTAAAATCTATAGGGACCTCTAGTTCCCTTCTGCCATAGTGGGGAGTCCTGCTAGATTTACAAATATGATCCCCTAAACACTCTGTTCCAGGGATCTTCTGTTCCCTTAACTTAGCCTTTTGGAAACCAGAGCCAGTGAGCTTCCTTTGTTACTGTGGTCCACCAACCATGTCAAATCCCTCCCCTGAGGCAACTGATTCATTCATTTACCAAATATTTACTAAGGTTCCACTACATTCCAAGCACCATTCCAGCAGTGAACAAAACAGGAAAAAAAAAATCCTCGCTCTTATGGGGACAAACAGTAACTATGCACGTGACTAAGTAAAAGGCAGTGTTTCGGTTGCAGATGGCTGCTACGGTGACAAGCAGAGGAGGGAGTAGGAAAGAATGTTGTGATTTTGAAATTTTAGATTAGCTGGAAGGCTTCACTCTCAAAGTGACGTTTCAAAACCAATCTTAAGGAAGTGAGGTAGTACGCCTATGTGAATTAGCTGGTGGAAGTGCGTTCCAGGCTCAGGAAACAGCAAAGTCAAGCCCCTAAGACAGGAATAACAAGAAGGAGAAGAGTAGATGATGTCAGGGAGGTAGCAGAGGGCCAGATGGGGGTGGCCAGCAACACAGAGTGGTCTCACTCGGCCCTGTCCAATAGAAGCATGTGAGCCAGATATGAAACTGTAAATCTTCCAGTGGCCACAGTTTTTGAAAAAAAGGAAAAAAACAGGTGAAATTAATTTTAATAATATATTTTATTTGATCTACTATATCCAAACTATTTCAACATACAAGCAATAAAAAATTATTAAAGAGCTATTTACTTTTTTTATACTAAGGCTTTAAAATCCATAGTGTATTCCATACTTATGGCACAACTCAACTTGGAATACCCACATTTTGAATCCCCAGTAGCTACATATGGCTTGCAAGTATCATATTGGACAGTGCAATTCTGGCCACTTGAATGAGGAGAAGGGCAAGGAGGGGAACTACAAGGAAAAAAATCAATTACTATATCATCGACATCACCCTGTCATGCATACGGCATTGTATTTCCTATAATAACATTCCTTTATAATGCTGGCTTAGAGTACCAGGAGTACTACCTTAGAGGTGGTGTTTTCTTAAAGCTTTTCCTTTTCTGATTATAAAAGTCATACGTACCCCTAAAAATTCAAGCAATACAGAAATGAACAGTGGAAAGTGGATATTCACTCAAATCAGGTGAGGGTTAGGGATTGAATGAGGATCAGGCAGCCTATGGCACATATTATATGCTCACTCCTGCTGTTTGACATGTCGACATGCTGCTTTGGTGTGACTATTCCAATTCAGTTTTTCTAAAGTAAAATTTGAGAGCACCCAGGATCTATGGACAATCTTTAATGGGACTGTATAAATTGCCATTATCAAGGGATACCTATCTATGTAACTTCGAACTAGTGTAGCAGAGTATTACCTAGAGGTTAAGGTTGTATTTGTTTCTCCCCTTCTGCACATACAATACACTCAGGGCAGCTCAGGCTCAAGGAAGGGTGAATAGATGCTTAAGGCAGCCATGCTGAGAGGCAGGAGGCGCGTGGGCTGGTCAGGGTAGTGAACCTTAGAGCTGCATTGCCCAAAGACAGCCCTGGATCTGTAACTGACAATCGAATGCAGATATGATCCCACTCTTTTTCTTTAGCAGGCTTCTTTCTAGCCTTCTTCTAGCTCCTCAAACCTTCCATACCCAATCTTCCACACTCAATCTTAGCTCCACTAGAATTTCCATTCCATGGGGGCAGAGATTTTTATCTGTTTCATTCTCTGCTGTATCTCCAAAGGTTAGGGCAGTGCCTCACACGTAGTTGGTGCTCAGAAAACATGGTGAGTGAATGAACGAGGCAGATAGCATTAGACTTGAATTCCATCATTTTCCCACCACCAAACCTGCAAACCCCTTCACATTTGCATCCTTTTCTTTTCTCTTCTATTTACAGTGCAGGCCCTGACTCTATTCCTCCCTAAGGTGACACTTGCACTAGGGTTCTGAGTCCCATCCCCCTCTTTGGCTTCTCAGGGCCTTCACTCCTTCCCTAAACCCCTCTCTTTCTGACATTACTACCTCTAAACCTAAAGAAAACTCTCTCATAACTACACATTCCTCTCCACTACCCAACCTCCCCCCCACTTCTTCCTCTTTTTCACAGCTAAACTCTTCAAAATATTCACCTATACTCACTGTCTTCAGTTCCTCTCCCATTCTCTCTTAAAACCATTCGTAACTGGCTTTTGCCCACACTAATGACATCCATATTGCCTAACCCAATGGATATTTCTCTGTACTCGTCTTATACACCCTCTCAGAAATACCTGACAGAGTGGACCACACTCCTGATTTTCCTTTTATCTCAGCAGCCACTCTGCACTCACTTCTGCAGCCTTTCCCCCTGCAGAGGCCTCTAGAGATTGTGGTGCTTCCCCAAACTTCATATTCATACTACACGCTTGCTTTCTCTCACCACCACATTCCATCCATCAGCACGCACTGTCACTTCCAACGCCAAAAAATATGTTGATCCTGTCTGCTTCTCTCCCTCTGCACCACCACCCTTCTAGCTCAAGTCACCAGTATCCTCACCTCAACTGCATCCTAAATTGTCTCTCTGCTCCCATCTTGGCCCCCACAGTCTATTCTCAACCTAGCCAGAGAGATTTCTTTTTAAGTCCAAGCCAGATCAGTTGCTACTGTGCTTCATGGCTCCCAGTGGCTCCTCATTATCAGAGTAAAATCCAAAGTCTTTACCACAGCCCCTTCCTATCTGCCCACTCTCATCTCGTACCACTTTCCCTCTTGTTCACTGGGCTCTAGCCACACTTAGCATTTTTGGTATTCCTCAACATCTCTAATCCCTTTCTTGCCTCAGAATCTTTGCATATACTATTCCTTCTGCCTGGAAAGAGCCCATTTTCTTTATCTGCCTGACTCCTCTCCAGGAACTCTCAGCATAAATGTTGGCTCTGCAGAGGCCTTCCCTGACCACTCTAACTCCCTCTACCTTCCAATCTTCCTTCTTGAACTAAGCTGCTTGTTTGTTAACTCCATAGCACTTATGACAATTCATAATTATTTTACTTGTTTTTTTTTCTCTTTCTCCCACTAGCCTCTCAGTTCTTTCTGGTCAGTATCTCTCAGTCTTGTTCACTACTGTATCCCCAGGTCTAGCTCAGTATCTGGCTCATTCCATTAGAGGTACTCAATAAATATTTGCTGAATACATGAATGAGTGAATGAATGAAGGAAGAAAGGAAGGAAGAGCGGTACATGGTGACCTAGAGAGATGCTGGGGAAAAGCAGACAGAGGGAAGTGGTGCTGAGTTCCAAGTTCAAATATATGATCTCCATCCCTGAGACTCGCCCTCATATTTGGTCTGTGACTGAGAAAATGCTTTAGCAACTGGGGTCTTTCGTGCTTCCATATGAATTTTAGGATTATTTGTTCTAGTTCTATGAAGAATGTCATGGGTATTTTGACAGGGATTGCGTTAAATCTGCAGATTGCTTTGGGTAGTATGGCCATTTTAACAATAGTAATACTTCTAATTCAACAGCATGAGATATCTTTCCATCTCTTTGTGTCATCTTCAATTTCCTTCATCAATGTTTCATAATTTTCAGTGTAGGTCTTTTACCTCCTTGTTAAGTTTATTCCTAGGTATTTTATTCTTTTTGATGCGATCTTAAACAGCATTGTTTTTTTACTTTCTCTTTCTGATAGTTCATTATTACTGTATAGAAACACCAACAGATTTCTGTATATTAATCTTGTATCCTGAAACTTTGCTGAATTCATTTATTAGTTTTAGTAGTTCTTCAGTGGAGACTTTAGGGTTTTCTATATAAAGTATCATGTCATCTGCAAATAATAACTGTTTTACTTCTTCCCTTCCAATTTGGATACTTTCTATTTCTTTTTCTTGTCTGATTGCTGTAGCTAGAATTTCCAATGCTATGTTAAGTAGAAGTGGTGAGTGTGGTCATCCTTGTCTTGTTACTGAAATTAGAAGAAAGGCTTTTCAGTTTTTCACTGTTGAATACGATGTTAGCTGTGAGTTTGTCATAAATAGCCTTCACTATGTTGAGAGATGTTCCCTCTATACCCACTTTGATGAGAGTTTTTATGATAAATGGATGTTGTATTTTGTCAAATGCTTTTTTCTGTTTCTATTGAGATGATCATATGGTTTTTATTATTTAATTTGCTAACTCGATGTACCACATCGATTGATTTGTGGATGCTGGAAAATCCTTGCATCCCTGAAATAAATCCCATCATGCTGTATGATCCTTTTTATACATTGTTGGATGCAGTTTGCTAATATTTTGCTGAGGATTTTTGCATCTGTACTCGTCAAAGGTATTGGCCTGTAATTTTCTTTTTTTGTAGTGTCTTTGTCTGATTTTGGTATCAAGGTAATGGTGGCCTAGTAGAATGAATTTGGGAGTGTTCCTTCCTCTGCAATTTTCTGGAATAGTTTGATAAAGATAGGTATTATTTAGAATTCCCCCATGAAGCAGTCCGGTCCTGGACTTTTGTTTGCTGGAAGTTTTTTGTTTTTTGTTTTTTAATAACAAAACAAATTTCAGTGCTAGTGATCAGTCTGTTCAAATTGTCTGTTTCTTCCTAACGCAGTCTTTGCAGGTTGTATGTTTCTAAACATTTGTCCATTTCTTCTAGGTTGTCCAATTTGTTGTTATACAACTGTTCATAGTATCCTCATGATTGTTTGTATCTCTGTGGTATCAGTTGTTATTTCTCCTCCTTCATTTCTTATTTTATTTGAGTCCTCTCTCTTTTCTTTTTGGTGGGCCTGGCTAAAGGTTTTTCAATTTTGGTTATCTTTTCAAAAAAACAGCTCTTGGATTCATTGATATTTTCTATTTTTTTTAATCTCTATTTTATTTATTTCCTCTCTGATTTTTATTGTTTCCTTCCTTCTGCTGACTTTGGGCTTTGTTCTTCTTTTTCTAACTCCTTCAGGTGATGGGTTAGGTTGTTTATGTGAGGTTTTTCTTGTTTCTGGAGGAAGGCCTGTAGCTACAAAACTCCCTCTTAGAACTGCTTTTGCCACATCCCATAGATTTTGGAGTGTTGGGTTTTCATTTTCATTTATCGAGGTATTTTCTGATGTCCTCTTTGATTTCTTCATTGACTCACTTGTTTTTTAGTAGCATGTTGTTTAGCCTGTTTGTTCTTTTCATATTTTTCTTTCTATATTTGATTTCTAGTTTCATAGCATCATGGTTGGAAAAATATGCTTGCTATAATTTCTATCCTCTTAAATTTGCTGAGACTTGTTTTGCAGCCTAGCATATGATCTATCCTGGAGAACAATTCATGTGCACTTGAAAAAAAAATGTGTATTCTGTTGTTTGGATGTAATGTCCTGTAGATCTCTATTAGGTCTAACTGGTCCATTGTGTCATTTAAGACCACTGTCGCCTTACTGATTTTCTGTCTGGATGATCTGACCATTGATGTCACTGGGCTGTTAAAAGTCCCTACTATTATTGTATTATTGTCAATTTCTCCCTTTATGTCTGTTAGTATCTGTTTTATATATTTAGGTGCTCCTGTATTGGGTGCATATATGTTAATGAGTGTAATATCCTCTTCTTTAATTGATCCCTTTATCATCATATAGTGCCATTTTGTCTCTTCTCATAGCCTTTGTTTTAAAGTCTATTTTGTCTGATATGAGTATCGCTACCTTTCTTGTCATTTCTGTTTGCACGAAATATCTTTGTCCATACCCTCACTTTCAGTCTGTGTCTTTAGTTTTGAAGTAAATCTCTTGTAGGCAGCATATTGAAGGGTCTTGTTTTTTTATCCAGTCAGCCACCCTATGTCTTTTGATGGGAGCATTCAATCCATTGACACTGAAAAGTAATTTTTGATAGGTATGTATCTATTGCTATTTTATTACTTGTTTTCCAATTATTTTTGCAGTTCTCTGTTCATTTCTTCTCTGTTTCTTCCCTTGTATTTTGATGATTTTCTTAAGCAGTATGCTTGTGTTCCTTTCTTTTTGGTTTTTGTGTATCTCTTGTAGGTTTCTGATTTGTGGTTACCATGGGGTTCATATATGTTGACAGATCATTATATCTACTTGCTTTAAACTGATAATCATTTAAGTTCAAACATATTCTAAGAGATCTACATTTTTTAATCCCCTTCCTAACAGTTTGTGTTTTTTATGTCACATTTTACATCTTCATGCTTATCCCTTAACTATTTATTGTAGTTATAGTTGCTTTAAAAATTTTTTTGTCTTTTAATCTATATACTGGCTTATTTAACTGGTTGATCCTCAATCCTTATTGTATATTTGTCTTTCCTAGTAGGATTTTTCTTTTCCAATATATTCTTACTTCTTTTCCATTTAGAGAAGACCCTTCAACATTTCTTTTATGGTAGGTTTAGTACTGATGAATTCTTTTAGTTTTTGTTTGTCTGAGAAGTTATTTATCTCTCCTTCTATTCTAAATGATAATTTTGCTGGGTAGAGTATCCTAGGTTTCAGATTTTTCCCTTTCAGCACTTTGAATCTATCACGCCGCTCTCTTCCGGCCTACAAAGTTTCCACAGAGAATTCAGCTTATAGCCTTATGGAAATTCCCTTGTATATGCTATTTATTTTTCTCTTGCTTCCTGTAAGTCTCTCTTTAACTTTTGCCATTTTAATTATGATATGTCTTGGTGTGGGTCTGTTTGGATTCATCTTGTTTGGAACCCTCTGTGCTTCCTTTACCTGGGTATCTGTTTCCTTCTTCAGTTTTGGAAGTTTTTAGCCATAATTTCATCAAATACATTTTCAATCCCCTTCTCTCTCCCTTTTCCTTCTGGAACCTCTATAATGCGAATGTTGGTATGCTTAATGTTCTCCCAGAGATCTCTTAAATTGCTTCCATTTTTTAAAATTTGTTTTTCTTTCTGCTGCTCTGGTTGGGTGATTTCCATTATTCTATCTTCCAGATCACTTATGCGTTCTTCTGTATCACTTAGTCTGCTATTCATTCCTTCTAGTGTGTTTTTTATTTCGACTATTGAATTATTCATTTCTGATTGGGACTTTTTTATGTTTTCTAGTTCCCTGTTAAAATGTTCAGTGTTTAGATCAATTCTTTTCCCTAATTCAGTTAACGTTTTTATTAGCAATATTTTGAATTCTTTATCTGATAAATTGTTTATTTCTGTTTCATTATTTTTTTCCAGGGGTTTTCTTTTGCTCTTTCAATTGAGAGTAGCTCCTCTGCCTTTTCATCTTGCTTAATTTGCTCTGCCTCTATGAATTTAGGTGAAGTAGTACCTTTTGTGGTCTTGAAGGGGATGTTCTTATGTGGAAACGTCCCTGTGTAGACTGTGTGTGCCCACTTTCTTTGGCAGAATGGCTGGATTTGATGTGGACGCCAGTCACATCTTTCCTCGTGGTATGCTGCCAGCTATCACCTGGGTAGGGGGTAGGGGATAGGGCTAGAGAAGAAGTTAGAGCTGGCGCAGGGTGTGAGGTGGGATTTCCTCTCTGCTCAGTGGCTGTCACTGCCCTGTCAGGGCAGGGTCTGATCCCAAGTTGCTGGAGTGGAAACCCTGAGGGTCAGGCTCCAGCTGGCTCTGTTCCCTTTAAGTGGCTGGTTTTCCCTCTCCCTGTACTGGGACCTTTGCCCCAGAGGATGGGAGTGCTGAAGCAAGCAGGGCCTGTGTGCAGAAAAGGTCCGATGCACTGCCTGTGTAAGCACCTGCATCTTGGCTCAGATGCAGCCTTGCTGGCGAGCCCCCTTTGTCTCTCACAGCTTATCACTGCCCCCTGCCTCTGCCTTCCCCGCCCTGTTCTGGAACCCCTCGCAGGGATGATGGGGACCCACATGGGCTCTCGGCATGTGTTGAGAGATTAGCTGTGGTAGAGTGGCCACCATCAGAGATCTGGGGGGCTTCTGAGGCACTGACTGTGTATGTGCCAACAATGGCCACCCTGCCTGGGCTCCTGTTAGTCCCATCATTCCTCCAACCAGCAAAGGGGGCTTGTCTCCTCCATGTAGAACCACAGGACTTGGGTGCCCATTCTTTGGCTTGACCTGCTCACTCCCCAGGGTCGGTGTCTGCCCGTGTAATCTCCCTTTTCCTTTGAGTCGCCTCCCAGGGGCACAGGTCCCAAACTGATCACTTTTCTTCCCTTCCTACCCAATTACCTATGCATCTTTCTTACAACCTTGGTTGTTGAGGAGTCCTTCTTCCAGTTTCAAGTTAGTTTTCAGTGAGAATTATTCCACATGTAGATGTATTTTTTATGTGTTCTTGTGGGGAGGTGAGCTCCACATCCTCTTATCTTACTCCACCATCTTGATATCCACCCCCTCACTCTTAGTCTTAATCTATGTTGCTTCCGTTCCCTTAATGCATATTCTGCAACTAAATAGTGGCATCCTCCAACCTTAATACTCATAAGCTGGAGTTAACAACAGCAACCAAATTTGTGAGAATTTGGTGAGATCATTCGTGCAAAACAGCACAATATTGGTGCATAACAAGTGCTCAATAAAGATTTATAATTTTGATTATGAGTAATGGTAATAGATATATCAAATGGAACCTTTCTTACAGCGTGAGATGCATCTAGATGATAAATGTAACTAAACTAACATAATGCCTAGCACTTAGTAAGTGCTCAATAGATAACAATCACTAATATTATTTTACTTATGTATCCTTTTTTTTAATTATTCTCTCAACAGATGTGTGAAGTAGGTAGAGGCAGGAAATGCCATCTCAGAGAAGTGGCAACTGAGGCTTAAAAAGGTAAACTGACTTGCCAAAGGTCACACAGCTAGTAGGTGATAGAGCCTGGACAAAAGTCCAGATCTTAAGACTCCTGGGTCAATGCCATTATGATTACTGAGTGTGTGACTGTGCCACAGGTTATATCAGGCCAGCTGTTTTTGTAAATAAAATTTTATTGGAACACAGCTACACACATTTGTTTACATTTTGGCTATGGCTGCTCTTATGCTACAACAGCACAGTTAAGTAGTTGTAACAGAGACCATATGGCCCAGAAAGTCTAAAATATTTACTATCTGGCTCTTTAAAGAGAAAGGATAGACCTCTGGCCTAGTCCAAAGGCTATTTAATGATATTGAGAACTAAAATTATCTATACATAATCACTTTGTAAATTACCAATTACAAAATGAAGCATTAGAAACAGATTGTCGCCCAAACTCAGTCTCTTCCCAAAAGCAGAAGTGTCACAACATCCCTTGTGGCCAGTGCCCCTTGATGCCAAGTAGGAAGGGCTGAAATGTAAAAAGCAGCATATCTCCAGGAGAGATTTTACTACCATGGACTTCTCAAGGCTTCGACTACCAGGTGACTGCAGGTGCCCTTTGACCACACGCCAAAGTGCCACCTGCTGTCAACCTTCTCAGACACACCTTCAGACTAAAAACCACATCACTTTTCCCCTTTTCCTTTTATTCTCCTTTAAAGCAATAGTAGTAATCATCCCAATTTGCTTGACCCCAGGAACCTGGGCTGGCATAGTTGAGACTGTGTAACCTCAGCTGGCACCACTAATCACCTGGCCCCAGCAAAAGAGCCTGAAACAAATGGTACTGTAATTTGTGGTAATGATGCTGGTTGCTCAGTCCTAGATGTGCAGATATATTTTTGATTACCAGCCTAGGGCTGTGTTCCACCTGGAGGTCAAGACGCCACAGTTCCATTAAACGTTTTGAACCCAAAACGACCACACTGTTCCCATCAAAGAAGAGTTTTCCTTAATTAGTATATACCAGAGTTGGCCCTTCCTTTTAAACAGGTGGTATGGAGACAGCATCTTATCGATCAAATCTTTTCCCTGGTAACTTCATCAGTGCCTCTAGACAGCAACTTATGAGTGATCTGCTATAAAAGTTACGGAGAACAACTTTAACAAACGTTATTTTGATAAACTCCCTGACTGCGAACATCCAGCTTTGAGTGTCTGAAGTTGTAATATGTGTCATCGATGCTTTTTATTCCCTGGTGATGAAGAAGGTTGAGTAGCATAGTATATCACTGTTATCAGACTTTTAGTTTAGGCCAGTTCCTGTGATTGTGCTGTGCACCAGGCTATCTTCATCATTCTAACAAAGTTGATTGTGTAAGGAATATATGGGGGGGGGTGCCTTTCCTCCTAAATATATCACTATGCAAGGAAGTTAATTGATTGGCAGTGGGGATGAGGAGGTCATTTCCTTCTCGGTGAAGGAACACACTGATGTTAAATGCAGTTGAAATTGGAATGTTTACACTGGCTTACACTCTATGTAAGGAATTAGGAACTCAGTTGGAGAGATACAGACCACATTCTGTAGAAAGGCCATTTCTAAAACATAAAAAAAATAAATTCAACTCTAAGTAAAGGACTATATCATATCCTCAAAGGAATCATCTTTAAAGAATTCAATACAGTAAGGTATTTTATTTCCTAAATATCATTTATAATCCAGACATGGCAACACTGAGGAAACAACTGAAGTATATTTTATGCTACTTGTCCTAGCAATATTCAAGTCTTTATCATATTTATTTTATCATATTTCTTAGGGGCTAAATTCTGATTCAGCTTCTTTCTACCTAAATGAGATCTAACCAGAAGAGCATTCAAGAGTTCACCCAGGGCTTCCCTGGTGGCGCAGTGGTTGAGAATCTGCCTGCTAACGCAGGGGACACGGGTTCGAGCCCTGGTCTGGGAAGATCCCGCATGCCGCGGAGCAACTAGGCCCGTGAGCCACAACTACTGAGCCTGCGTGTCTGGAGCCTGTGCTCCCCAACGAGAGAGGCCGTGATAGTGAGAGGCCCGCGCACCGCGATGAAGAGTGGCCCCCGCTTGCCGCAACTAGAGAAAGCCCTAGCACAGAAACGAAGACCCAACATAGCAATCAATCAACCAATCAATCAATCCATAAATAAATCTTTAAAAAAAAAAAAACCTCAGGTTGTTCTACATTGTCTCCAACAGTTAGTATTATCAATCCTTTAAAAAAAAAAAAAAAGAGTTCATCCATAGTCTCTTTAACCAACTCAGATCAAGCACCCTCTCATTTTTCTTATGTGTATGCAGACAAAGATTAACTTAAGAAGCAGTAGTAATGTGCTTTTCTTGGCAAGGATGTATGCTAAGAGAGTTGATGTTTTAGTCATAATTAAACAAACCTTTTGGAAGAGAATACACAACCCATTTAAAGAAACCTATGTGTCTCTAAGGAAGCTGTACGGGAATGCAACAGGCATTTGTTGTTCCTTCTAGCAGTCCAGGATATGAACCCCCTTCCCATGCATGGGGGATCCTTACCTCATGAGCTTTGATGGGAGGCAGGTCCACTTCCCCCTTAGAGATGTTAAAAATGCCAGATACTTGCTTTGCCAGCCTCCCTTGCTGCTAGAGTATTGACATCTGTTATACCAACTTCCCTAATAAGAATCACCTGAGGTTCTTCTTAACAGCTACACAAGCTCTTCTCAAGGAGATTCTAAGTGGCTCTGGGATTAGGCCAGGGAATGTTTACCTTACAAGTACTCAGGTGATTGTTCTTATCAAGGAAGCCTGGTAACCAAACACTGGCCTGGAATAGCCCAGCAGTTCTTTATCTTGGGTGCACGTTAGATTCATCTGTGGAGCTTTGGAAACCTAGGATTCCTGGACTCCATCCCAGGCCAACTGAATCAAAATCATCTCTGGGATGGAGAAAGAAAGAGAGGGTGAGAGAGGGACAGAAAGGGAGAAAAGGGAAGGAGAGAGAGGGAGGGAGAGAGGGATAGAGTGAGTAGCTTCATAGGTGATTCCATTGCATAGTGAAGCTTTTAAAACCCCTATTTTAGGCCAAGACTTCACTAAACAGATGCTGGGACTTGGATATATGAATGATGGAAGGAGAGAACAACTGTGATCGGGGGTCAGTGGCCACTGCAGCACAGTCAAGTTGCTTAGGTAGCCCGGACAGCAGTGCTAGTGAGAGCATCCATCATCCAGCGACCCGTCACCAATCGTCCAAACTACAGAATTCAGTAACGCAGCGTTCTTGCTCAGTCCACTCCTTGGTCTGATTTTGAGCATTGCTTAAGACTGCATAGTCCTGAGACTGATTTTCCAACATTCCTAGTGATTAATTCCCTTCTCTACCTAAACCATCCAGAAGTGGTTTCTGTTGTTTGCAAATAATAATACAAAGTACTACTACTACAGAGCAGTGGGGGGAGACCCTGACTTTGCAGTAAGGAGACCTAAATTTGAATCCTATGTGACCTCTCTGAGTCTCTATTTCTTTATCAGTAAAATGGGAATGTCATCTAGTTTTATACAGCAGTTGTGATGACTAAATTATATAGTAACTTAAAGTGCTGTTGGCAGGCTCCAGAATCTCCCTCTCAGAGGGGATTAGGGATAGCAGTGTGGGAAGGGGATGAGGGATGTGTCTTGAAGCGCTATTTGCATAGCAAACACACTATTGACTTTGATCACGTATTTACATGTGGTGACTTTGAGGGGTGGTTTATGGAGATTGGTGCACAAAGCCACTCCTGGGAACTGCCACTAGAAAGGGCTTGGCACAGGGCATTAAATGTTATTTTCCATCTTTCATTCCTTAATATTTAATGTGCAAATCTAGTCAAAGAACTAGATCCTAGGAGAGTAGGATTTCAGAGCTTGTAGGAAACTATTGCTCATTAGTTACCTAGTCTACTGAATAAATCATTTTGAGTTACAAAAATTCCAGTGTATTTAAAGAACATAATTTATACACCCCACATGTTTTTCTCTGATATGCTTAACTATGATCCCAGTTCCTATTTATAGCCCTTATTTATGGAATTAATCTAATATGTGGCCAATGTCTTCCAATCAGAAGGCTATATTTTGAGGTATCATCCAATGTTGACTCACTCAGTAAGGTCCTGCCATTAGCTGGCTGTTGCTATAGCAAAATGGAAATTAAAACTTGAGAATTCTAAATCTGACATCTGCCAGACGGGTAGGATGCAGACAAAATATATTTCCATTATGATGATGATTTTTTTTTATAACTTGGCTCCCCATTTCTCCTCCTCTCCCCCTCACTCCATATGATCCCCAGCCCCACTCCACTCCTCACAGAAAGATAATCCACTTTAACCACCGCAAATTCAATCATCCATATTTTCCCACACTCATGGTTCTATACAGACACATGCCTATGCATATAGCTCATATACAGGATTTTTTCTGTTGGATTTTGTTTTACAAAGATAAGATCATATTAAACATCATCTTCTGCATCATGCTATTTTGACTTAATACTGTGTGGAAAACCCTTCAAATATTTTTCTTAATGGCTGCATGATATTCTATGATTTAGATATACCGTATTTTATTCAGCCATCTGCCTATTGATAGATGTCTATTTTTCTTCCACCTTTTTACATTATCAAAAAATTCAAACTAAGTACATATATATGTACAATATACTATATGTGTGTATATATATACTATACACACATATATATATATATATATATATATATATATATATATATATATATATATATATATATATATATATATCTCCATAGATGTGGAATTTTCCATTAAACATAAAAAGGCAGTTGTTCAGGAGCTTCACACAGCCCGGTTCCATGGGGACAGAAGCTCCTGTGCTAGGGACCATTCTGGACCTCAGCTTATGTACCTCTTCATCTGGCTGTTCATCTGTATCATTTATAATATCCTCTATAATAAACTGGTAAACAACCCTGGAAGGGCCCAGGAATTCGAGATAGCAGATATCACTAATGGCAGGCTGTGGATGCTTCTAAAAAACAGGAGGATTGGTTGAAAGCCTGATTGAGAAGCCCTTACTATGCTGACAGAGGTACACTGTGAAGAAGCTGATCCACAGAAACTCTGGATTTTGAAAGACCAGTCAGAACTAAGGGTGAAAACATTGAAAGAAGAGGAGATTAAGGGAAAAAAAGCATCCTAAGCAGAGAGACCCACAATGGCTATCAATGGACAACTGAGTAACACCATATATATGAGGAACAACTCCTACAGGAAAGAATCAGTCAAAAAGAAAAATACATGGAAAAGGAAGAGGAAAAAACAGAGAAAATACAGGAAACAATATAAAATTATAAAACAAAAACAAAATTAGGATACTATAAATAAAATATAAATTTAATATTTAAAATACTTAATATTTAAAATATATATAATATATAAAATATAATTAAAATATGGTAGCAGAAAGTTTAAATATCAGTAGAAATATTTGAAGATAAATTTGAGGAAATCTACCAATGTATATAAAGTAAAGTGATAGAAAGTAGGCATTTTTCAGAAATGTGAGGTTTCAGAAGTTTATCCCCTTCAATATTTGGGGGGAAGCTACTGAGAGTAGATACACATATCTGTTAAGAGATTCTGATGGTACAATAGTGATAGGTACTATAAGTAATAAGAGAAAAAAGATAATTATTAAATCCATGAAGATTAGAGAGTTATATAAGGAGGACATATAATGTACTACATTATTTAGCCATCAAAATTTCTACGATAACAGTAATAATGTAAAGAGTGACTATGGAATTAAATATAACTATAATATAACCATATTGGAAGGATGGGATAGGAGATATGTATTAGGCTGGAAAGTTTGGAAGCTATATAAGAAAGCAGAATTCTTTTTGTCCATATTTGGAAGTGAAAGATAATATATGAAATTAATTATAAAGAAACAGGAATATTACACGTCATTTATATATATGGAGATACATATGATAAGAAACAACTAAAAGAGTTTAAATTAACAGCATCTGGGAAATGGCAGTGGGGACTGGGAAACACTGGATAGTTGATTGTTATTTTTATAGAATTTATAGAACTATCTGATTTTTAAACTATAAATATATATTATATGCAAATATTTATTATATATAATATATAATTTATTTATTATATATTTATATTATATTATATATTCAAATAATATAAATATATTTTATTGATTTTATTATTATTTTATTAATTCATTTAAAGTCTATAAATATATTCATATAAATTATATATAGTATTTCATCACCATTTTATCTATTTATATTATATATAACATATTATAAATTAATATATATGATATAAATATATGTATTATACATAGCATATGTATATATTATATAAAACTGTGATAAAAATAAAAGTGAAATTTCAAAATGATACTAAAAGAAAAATATTTTAACAGTAGGTATATCTAGGTGGCGAGATTATGTTTTTAATTTTCTTCAGTATGCTTCTCTGGATTATGAAATTTTTCTTCAGTAAATCTGGATTACTCTTATAAGCAGATTTTTTTAAAAGACTGAGAAAAAACCTGAGGAAGCTCAACAATTGTGATTAAGATTACCTTACTATTATGAGCAAATATGACAAAGAAGATGAGTATTCTCTAAAAATAAAGAAATATCTTGATTTTTTTAAAAAGAGCTGTTCAATGTGTGATGTTTTTGGCTGCAAGTAACAAAACTCTAACCAACAATGGTTTATCCCAGGAAGATACGTACTGTTTACTGAATAAGAAATCTAGTGGAAGCCAGTCCCAGGGTCTGTTTGAGTGCTCAAAGACATAATCCATAAGCCAAGTCCTTTTTATCTATTCCACCATCCTCAGCCTTGTTGCCTCTTGACAAGATGTCTCCTGCAGCTCCAGACATTCACACAACAAGATTCAAAGCAAAACAGGAGGGAAGGGGCAGAGGGAATCCTTTTTGTACAGCTCTTTATATGGAAAAAAAAACCTTTCGCATATGGCCCCTCATGATCTAGAAGGCCAAAAACTGTGTCACACATACTTATCTCTAGACCAGTGAATGGTCAATGGAAATGGTATTCCATGATTGGTTTAGACTGGTTATGTTGTCCAGGGTCCCTGTCAGTAAAGAAAAAAAGATGAAGGAAATGACTGCTGGAAAGGCAGTCGAGAGTGTCTGCCACAAGAAGGTATGGAACTGATTAATATACTACTCTAGACATTCTCACTAAAATATTTATCCAGCGTATATCCAAAAGAAACCTGTGATTCCATTGTACCAGAAGACACACAGCAATATTTTAGTACAGCATGTTCTGTAGAAATTATTGAATATTTAAAAAGCATTTACTAAGTAACTGCTAACTATAAAGCACTGTGCTAGGCACATCAGCGAGCATAAAGACGATGAGAAATGCCCTGCACAATATAGCTACTCCAGAAGAAACACAAGAGATTCAGTGATGGTTCTTAACCCTGGCTACACATTAGAATCATTTGGAAGCTTGGAAAATGCTGGTTCCAGGGCCATACCCTAAACCAAATCAAATCTCTGTGGGCAAAGCTGGTCAAAGGCAAAAGCTCCAGGGAAATTCTAATATACAGCTAAGATTGAGAACAACAGTACTTGACTAGTAAAGAAGCAAAACTGTCTACCTTTTTTACACCCTTTTCCACCTCTTGACCCATCTCTTCATGAGGGGTCATCACACACAACTCAGAAGCTCTACCTCCAGAAATACCCCAAGATTTATCCACTTTCCATTTTCTAGACTTTCCAACTCCGTTTATCAAAATGACCTACCCTATGGCCATGCCCTGTCACATATGACGTCACAGCAACTGGCCTGCTTCACTAACTCACACTTTGCATTATATGACTTTCTGCCGACTCTTCTGGAGACCTCTGCCTAATGGTAGGGCTTGGGGCTGGTGAGGGAAAGATTTATGGAACCTGACTTAGTGTTTAGTGTAAAAAGATTGTGTCTGCTCTGTCTTAATGGATCTGTCCTCTCCCGCTCTTCTCCACCTGGCAAGGTTTTGCCCATCTTTCAAGGTATTGTTCAGATAGACTGCGCGCTGCTGCCTTTTTGAACCCCAGGCATGATTTCCCATACCTTCCTCTCTGCTGCCCTAGCACTAAATCCCCACCACTCACAGTGCACAACTATAACCACTACATTGCTGCAGAGTTGTTTCTACCCACAGTGAGCATCTTCAGGGCAAGGATCTTCCTGCTCCTTGACCCTCACTCCAGTACCTTTGACCAAATCTCTTTTGAAATCTTAGTTTTTAAATCTCACCCTCCACAAACTCTGAGATCTGAAGTCAGCTCTCCAACTTGTTTAAACGCTGTTGCACTTTAGAATTCTCTGCTGCAATAACAAATTTCTTTGCTCAAATTTTCTTTGGGATTCTCTTAGTTCTTTTATAGTGTTTTTTAATTCTCAGATTTTAATACTCCAGCTTCCTTCAGCAACATAAAAAGCAATGGGGAAGGATGAGGAAGCATATGTTCCAAAATCTTGATAATTTTTGAATCTGAGTGATGGGTATATGAGGTTCACTACATACAACATTGTTATTTATTTATAAATTTATGTGTATAAATTTATACATAATATGTATAATATTCAGGTATATCATGAATATTATATAAATTTTAAACTATTTATAAATATATAAATATCTTTAAAACATATAACATAAATAAAATATATTTTAAAATAAAATTATATATAACATTCTTAATAGTAAAAACAATTTTTGTTCCTAGACACTTATAACTGTTTTCTAATATGTTAATACAACTTATTTTATCAGTATTTACATTGTCTTATGACTTTGTTTTAATAGCTATATTACCTTTTGGGCTTAATTATTTTCTACTAACTCAGAGGCTCAGAGGAATTCTTGTCATTTTTGCTGAATTTTAGGGTTTTTTTTTCTTCTTGGTGTTTTATTACTTTTAAATTACTCCTTAATCTCGTAAGACATTATAAACCTACTTTCTCTTTTCACTGTTTTTAGTAATACTGAGTAGATACAAAACTTTTATGAAACTTACATATAACGAATAATGATTCAACAAACACTGTCCACCACCTGATTTAAGTATCACTGATATTGATGTTCCCTGCAGGACCCTCCCTTTTCTTATCCACCTCCCCTGGTCAAAGACAGCCCCAGCCTGAATGTTGTGTTCATCATTCTCAGGATTTCTTTATTGGTTAGCCACATATTTGTCTTCTAAACATGTTTAATTTTGCATGCTTTAAATTTGCTATAAATAGATCTATACTATATGCATTCTTCAACAACTTGCCTTTCTTGCTCAAATTATGCTATCATTAAGTGAGTACTTTTACTTCTTCAGGAACAATGCACAGACTCCATAATAAAATTTTCACGTATCTCAATTATATATATGTTTATAATTATTCATACACACACGCAATATGCTGTTGTTATTGTTATTATACTTGCTTTAAAATGTTCATTTAGATTTACCCACATTTTCTACTTTTATCATTCCTTATTCCTTCATGCATTTCCACACCTCCACTGGGGATTGCTTTTCTTTTGTGTGAATATTACCCTGTATTGTAAATATGTCCGTAGAGAATTTCCTGTTTTTATTACTCTGAAATCTTTATTTTGCCTTTATTCTCTTTATATGCTTTGAAAATTTCTCAGCTATTATCTCTTCAAATATTGTCCCATTATCAGTCTTGGACATTAATTTTAAATATATTCAAGCTTCTCACTGTATCCTCTATCTCCTACCATCTGTTCTGTATTTTCCATCCTTTTTGTGTGTTTTGTTTTGGATTATTTCTTCTGAATTATTCTCTATTACACTCACAAATTCTCTCATCAGCTGTTAAATCCATACTTGTAGAACTTGATTTCACTTACTGGTTTTTTTTTTCCTATTCTAGAATTTTTATTTGGTTCTCTTTCAAACCTATGTCAGTTTTTATACTTTCCAGTCCTCTTCAGAGATTTTTAATTTTGTCTCATCTAAAGGAAGATATTAGGGTTTTTTTGCAAGAAAATGTCTTTTTAATGATACTTAAAATATATGGCATGGCAAGAATTATTTAAAATGTGTTTCTGAGGCCTGAAGTTTGGTACTGCCTGCTAAAATACAGATGATTTGGATAAGGCTGTCTTCTTGGGATAAGCGTGAGACCCAAACTCATCTTATTATAAAGCTAATAGAAAGGAACTTGGTATTCAGGCAGTTAAGTAATAAGTATAAATCCTCCCAAGATATTAGATCCCCTGAACTCGTAACAGTTAGAGGCTGTCCACTGGCCTGTGTGTATTAAATAACTCCTCTTAACCCAGAGGCCAGCAACACACTGTTCACACAGAAAAAGTCAACACAAAGCAGAGCAAGAGGAAGCAGAGCTAAATCCAATAGACATATGACCACGACTCACCCAACAAGTGTTTCCTGAGCAGCGCGTCAGTCCCGGGAAAGCGGACGCGTGATCCACGTGGTCTGGATTCTCAGTCCCGGATCCAAGCAGACTGGCTCCGTTTTTATAAGCAACCGGCTTGATTTTCCACATTGGTGGGCATGCTTTTCACAGCAACACATCGCCATTCTAAGCGGAAGGCTATGCGCCTACACCTGTGTCGAGCCCTGTATGAGCGTGTGTACGTGCGTATGCACGTGCATGTGCGTGCGTGCACGCGTATGCGTGACTAAATGAATGGATAAGTGAATGGATGAACGAAAGATTTTTTTTATGTCTACCTAAAGTAGACATAATATACGAAGATCAACATTTACAAAAAGGCTTTCATTTTTTTCATCATGTGGCAAGTCACTGAAATATTACACTGTTTTGAGTCTAGCATCTCCGAAAGGAAGATATTAAGTTTTAATGATATGAATCTATATAGTGAAAAACCCATCTTGAAATGTAAGATGGGAGTCTTATTTCTACTTTTTGTTCTTTCTGATTTTTCATGTTCATATTGTCTTGTTTCCTGTTATATTTCATTGAGTATTGAACACTGTATTTCAAAAATTACATGTAGACCTTAATTTATTTCGGAAATGATGATAACTTCCTCTAGAGAAGTTTTTCACTTGTTTCTGCCAGGTGCCTTCGATTGCTTAAACCTGGGATCACCTTAATCCAATATTTGGTCTTGAGATTTTGGGGGCTGTCCAGGTGACACAGAGCTGATTGCCGTCTGTGCAAGTGCCATCCTCCTTCCAATTTACCATTACTTCTAGGATGCTTCTTTCCATGTTCTCAGTCTAAAGAAGGGGTAATCATACTACAGCCCACAGGTCAAATATGGCTGACAAGCCAATTCCAGTGCATGGTCTGCTTTTGCATGACCCATGGGCAAAGAACATTCTTCACATTTTTAAAGGGTTGTAAACAAAATCAAAGGACAAGATGAGTTGGAGACCATATGTGGCCTGCAAAGATATTATTCTCTGGCTCTCTGCAGAGAAAGTTTGCCAACCGCTGGTCCAAAACATGAAGTAGTTTGCCTGACCCCTAACTTTGTTCGATTCTGTACCCCAAACTTTTGTCCCCTACACAAAAGGCTTTTAAAGGCTTTTAAAAAGAGACTCAGCATCTCTGTTACCTATTCCAAATCGGCAAACTCTCCCAGGGAAAGGGGCAGTCTTGAATGGCAGGCCATTTCCCTGTTTTCCTGTCTTCTCCCGTATCTTTGCCTGGTAATTCTTTACTATGTTTTTTAACTTTTATGCTTTTAAGAAGACAATTTTAAGAGATGGATTAAACATAAACATTATCTTGAAAAAGAAGGGAGGTATTAATTACCTAGTCCGCCATTACCCAAAGGGAAACAATAATTTTTTCAGATCTATCTTCCAGTTTGTTTATTAAATATATTAATTTAATTTTACATGTATTCATTAAATATATTGAATTTTAAATTTCAATTATACTTTTATTACTATAAATTATTTCATTGTTTTGCAAAGCTTCTTGATAACTTTTATAATCTTATGATATGCTCATATTTTTAATCTTTTATCTAATATATTTAAATATAATAAATATACTTTTAAGTTTGGCATCTGGTAATTCCAATATCTAAAGTTTTTTTGTTTCTGAATCTTCTGCTATTTCAGGTGGTTTTTGTTCATAGTGCCTTAATTTCTAGCATGTTTTGAGGTTTTTTTCTGTGAACTCACATTTCTTTGAATTTTAATCTATGTGAATTCTTTGACTACTAGCAATATGGTGGACTAGATGCCCTGAATGGCCCTTCCACTGAAAGTAACTAATAATGCTGGATGGATAAAATTTATTTATTTATTTATTTATTTGTTTGTTTGTTTGTTTATTTATTTATTTATTTAAATGTATCAATGAGCTGGCAAGTAAGTAAAGAACATACAGAGGCCAAAAAGTGAGAACGAGAATTTAGAAAGGTAAATCTATACGAAAGTCAATCACTGAACACTTAGTTGTTCATTACTCAATCTACACAAGTGTGGCAGCCCTAGACAGAAAGATAAGATGTCCTGTCACTAGTTGTGTGAATAGAATATTGAAATCTTAGTTTCAGGCCTGAAGGTCAGGCAAGTTTTCAAAGAACAATTGCAACAATAATCAAAATTATACACATATTGTACAAGAGGCTAAATATTGTCATTAATCATCAATGAATAAGTGATCAATTAATGACTGCCCCATAATAGCACACCCTATGTGGATAAGATTGATGAAGCTCATCCAAAGCCAGTTCTCCTTCCCAGGTGTGTAGAAGAATGCCTTTCTCATTGTTAAGGGAGGAGCATGTGAACTAGTTTTAGTGAATGAAATATGAGCAGAAGTGATGTGTGCCATTTCCGGGTTCAAGCATTTAAAAGCCCCTGCATAATCCTCCAGCTCTCTACTCCTGCCTCATTTTGGAGGACATGTTGAAGTGACAGAGCCAGAAAATGGACGGCTTGACTGCTAAGACACTTTATGGAGTAGAGCTGCCCAGGAGAGTCACCTGACTTACATTATACTACATGCACAAGAAATAAAGCCTTTTATGTTAAATCACTATGCTTCAGAGCTAATTTGTTACTGTAACATAGCCTAGCATTTTCCCAATGGATTCCGTCTTACACAAGCCAAAACCACAGATATTTACCCTGGACCATTACAGGCATTATGCAAATAACAGCAGCAGAAGCAGCGGTTACAACAACTTCCTTACTTTTTGCCAAACATTGTGCTAAGCACTTTGCATGCTTCGATTCTTCCATCTCCACCACAACCCTAAGAGACAGATAACTATTAATATCCCTCTTTAACTTATGAGGAACCTGGATCTTAGATAAAAGTTAGGTAACTTCTCCACAGTCCCAGAGTGTAGAAGTTGTTCTGGATGACCACAAATCCCACGTCTACTCTTTGACACTGCCTCTAACCCTTCTTTCATTCAAGAAGTATTTATTCAGGGCATACCCAATGCTGGGCACTTGACTGCTGCATCTATTGATCCTAGGAAATGAAACACACTCTCACTTCCCTCACAGAGGATACTGTCTAATTTCATGCAACACATAAAATCACACACAAATGTTCACACACACACAAGCACATGTTTTCACACATAGTAACACACAGGTTGTTTCTTGGACGAGTTCACATACCCACAGACCTAAGATGCAACTATTCTTTTGCACTCATCAAACAAATGCCAGGCACTGGGAATATAAAGTCAAGAGACATGGTCCCAATTCTTAAAAGAGATTACCTTTTAGGAAAAAAAATCATCAAATCATCTTTCTCCTGGAAGAATGGTTAAGTGGAAGCTATGAAGAAATCCACAAGATGAACTCAAATTTTTATTACACTTATAAGTCACACCTCAAACTTTGTCCAACATGTACTTAAGACTCACACACCCTCTGTGAAAACAATGGAACTCTGGATATGTTAATAAACCCTAATAAACCCATACTGATGGTTACAGCTCATTTCTCCTAGAATGGAGGTATTCTCACCCTTAGACAACTTCTTCATATTTGCAAGGAATCCAGTCCCATATCATAATAATACTATTACTACTAACAATAATAATGATGTGCTAAGCAATTAATAATAACCATGTGCTAAGTAATTAAATAAGCAATGTGCATTAATAAAAATATATAATATAATAACAACATTAATAATGTACTAAGCAATTAAATAAGATACAGATACACACACACTCATATATACACTCATTTAATTCTCATATCAATCCTATGAGGGAAATGCTGCTATTATTACTTATTTTAGAGATGAGGAAACTGAAGATCAGAGGTTAAATGATTTTTCTGAGATCACATAGCTTGTATCCCCAACACCCATATACACCTGCTCATTTCTCAATCTGTATAGTTAAAAAAACCATCCTGAAGTGTAAGTAAATGGGAGTTAAGTCATTTAAACTGACCTGGAAATTGAGATCATATTCTAAAATCTTACAGGGCAATACATTAAGCCCATCTTCTTTCAGAGCATCCAGTCTGTGCCACAACCTAATATACATACTATCTTCATCCCACCTAACAGTAATAGACAGAACCTAGCTGCAGGCTTCTTCTGAGTAAAAAAGGCCCTAGCCTCTACTCACTGATTAGACCAAAAGTAGGCCCTGACTCAGAAGCAGCCGACTCACCAGTAATGTATAAAGTTGCAATGATAATTCACTAGGCCAACCAGATCCTCACCTCCAGATTAGGGAATTGAAAAAATACATGTACAGCCAGTTGACAGTTTATACAATTATTCAATAAATATGTATATTTATAAATCAGCTGTTGGGACTTCCCTGGTGGTCCAGTGGTTAAGACTTCGCCTTCCAATGCAGGGGGTGCAGGTTTGATCCCTGGTCGGGGAGCTAAGATCCCACATGCCTCGCGGCCAAAAAAACAAAACATAAAACAGAAGCAATATTGTAACAAATTCAATAAAGACTTTAAAAAATGGTCCACATCAAAAAAATCTTTAAAAAAAAAATAAATCAACTGTTGTTTGCCAGGCACTGTTCTAGGCACTGGGGATATACTAGTGAACTAAAAAACAAAGATCTTTGACTTTGCAGAGCTCATTGTCTAGTAGTAAAAAGAAAAAAAAAGAAGTACTGGGTAAAATAGCATCACAGATAAAGATAAAAGCTATGGAGAGGAGTTGGTCAAAGGAAATAGATAGGGGGAGAGATATCAAGAAAGCCAGAGTGGAATAAGGTGGAAGTAGTAGGAGATGGATGAAAAATTTATTTTTAGGAGAGGTAACAGATGTCTTGTAGGCCATTATACCCTCATTACGATGGTAAACTACTGGAGGCTTTGGAGCAGGAGATTGATATGATCTGATTTAAAGTTTTAAAAGATCACTGTCAAATAAGGGAGATAAGTTAGCAGACTATTACCATCATCCAGAAGGAAGATGGTGGAAGCCTAGACCAAAGGGGTCGAGGGGGGAAGAAGTGGTTGAATTTTGGTTTTAATTGGTAATAGAGCCACAGGATTTGCTGACATATTGGATGTGGGATGTGAGAGAGGAAAAAAAAAAGAGTCAAGAATAACTCCAATGTTATTCTGGCCTATGCAACTAGAATAATGGACTTGCCATTTCCTGACTTTAAAAAATGTAGAGATTGGTCAAATTTGGGGAGAACATCAGGAGTTCTGTTTTAGGTTGTCTTAGTTCAGGCTGCTATAACAGAATATCATAGACTGGATGGCTTATAACAACAGAAATTTATTTCTCACAGTTCTGCAGGCTGGGAGGTCCAAGATCAAGGTGACAGCAGATTTGGTGTCTGGTGAGAGCATGCTTCCTGGTTCACAGATGGCCATCTTCTTAGTGTATCCTCACATGGCAGAAGGGCGAGGGAGCTCCCTGGGGCCTCTTTTATAAGGGCACAAATCCCACTCATGAGGGCTCAACCCTCATGACACAATCATCTCCCAAAGCCCTCACTTCCTACTACCATCACATTGGGGATTAGGTTTCAACATACGGATTTGGAGGAGACACAAATATCCAGTCCATAACAGAGATATTAAGTTTAAGATGTGCATTAGCTATTCATGTGTCAAGATGTCAAGAAGGCCGTTGGATATATGAGTCTAGTAATTAGGGAAGAGGTTCTAGGATTGGAGATACAAATTTGGGAATCATTAACATACAATGGTATTCCAAGCCATGGAACTGGATAAGTCAATAAGAAATAAATATAGATAGAGATTTGAAGACTGAGTCCAGGGCAGCCCAATACTTAGGGATAGGAGATGTGGAGGAATCAGCAGAGTAAATGGAGGCATGGCCAGTAAGGTAGAAGGAAAGCCAGGAAAGCATGGGTCCTGAAATCCAGGTTAAAGTGTTTCAAGGAAGAAAAAAAGATTAACTGTTATCAAATACTACACATAGGTCAGGTAAGATGAGGAATGATAATTGACCACTGAATTCAACAATGAGAAGGTTTTGGACCTTGACGATAGCTGTATTAATAGAGTGGTGAGGATGAAACCCTGATTAGAGTAAGTTCAAAAGGGAACACAAAGAGAGGAAAGGAAGACAGTGGACACAGGCAACTTTTTGCAAGGAGTTTTACTACAAAAGAGCAGGAAAGTGGGACAGTGGATGGAAACAGATATGGGGCCAAGGTTTTTGTTTTGTTTTTTTAAGGATGGAGAAATTACAAGCTGGTCTTATGCTCACAGGAATGATCCAGTTGAGAGGGGAAAATTTGATGATGAAAGGAAGAAAGGGAAAATGGCTGGAGTGTTGTCTTTGAATAGCTGAGAAGAGGTGAAAGTGACTGCACAAATGGAGGGTATGGCTTTAGTTAGGAGACTGTATGGGCCATCCATAGTACCAGGAGAAGGCTGAGTGTATGGGCAGAGATACAGAGGTTGGGGGAGGGGAGGTCATCAGATAGTCTCTTCTGGTACTAAGAAAAAAGAGAGGCAAGACTGAGAAAGTAGCAGAGCCCAGTTAATAAGAGTTCTGAATTGGAGATCCATGAATCGTTTCAGCTAAGGGTGTGTGACAAGAAAACTCAGTCCTTGGAGCAGCTTTCTTAGATACTGAGTGACAGCTACCTGTTAGTCCAAGGAGGTTACCCCTAGTCTATATTCTTACCACTAGCTCGAATTACTTAAGGTATCTTGAGTGCTTCTTTGTTTCTCAAAATCAAGGGAGCTTAACACACCTGCAGAAACTTTAGTCCCAGGTATGATACCCGGGCCTGCTTCTTTTCCGCTCTGCAGGATCGATCGTGAATTGCATTTACCAGAATCCAATTTGTAAAAAAAAAAAAAAAAAAAAAAAGAATCCAATTTGTTACGGTTTTGACTACAGAACTAATGTTAACTACATAACTTTTTTGGCCCTTTCCAACCTTGTGAGACTTTGATACCAGGAATATCAGCTATTGTGGCAAGTATATGATGAATTTGAGTCTTCTGTCCTGTCGTGGCTGTTTTGACACTATTTTGAATGCCACTGTACTTTTTCTATTGCCATTTTCACATATCCATTATAATTTCTCCTCAACTTTTCATCCATGCAAAAATAAATTTTAAGTGATGAAACTGTTATGCCCTGATCTTGATAGTGGTTAACTTCCCATAAATTTTGGTGTTTGTGACAGTAGTTTTACACTACCATAGAGCTTTATCTTTTAGTACACCTACAGTGTCTGACTTCCCTTATGCAACTCTTCAGTGGTCTTCATATCAATTCACAGTGTATTAGCAGCAATTTAGCACAAATATTGACTACAAATAAAAGGAAAAATTAATTAGTTATGACCATGAATTAATGGGAAAATTCTTTATCAACAATGGCATCTGCTGCATTCCCTCTTTGAATTGTTGAAACTTTCATGATCTGCATTTTAGTGTCACAATAAAGTAGGCATAGAACTTTGGTATTTGGTATCCTTATACTTAGCATGACAGTAAATACCAATTGGCCTTCATCAAGTACCACATTTCTATATTAGTAGGGTAGTAATAGGCTGTGGTAGCAAAATTTCAGGAGCTTAACACAACATAAGTTTATTTTTTGTTCATATAATAGTGCAAAGTTGGTGTGTCTGTTCTACTGGCAGCTTTCCTCCATGTAGTCATGCAAGGACCCAGGCTCCTTCTAATCTGTGGCTCTATCATCCTCTAGGGTCTTACTACTTGCATCCAGCCAAAGAAAAAGGGAAAGAGGAAAGAAATGGCACATTCATTTCATAAAGCCTTGACCCCAAAATGATATACATCATTTTCACTCCCATTCCATTGCAAGAATTAGTCAATGGTCACAACTAGAGGCAATGGAGTTTGGAAAATATAGTCTTGGGCTGGTCAGCCATGGTCCAGCAACACCTGAGGGGACATGAATTGTGTTGCCCAGAGTGGCAGTTAACCTCCAGAGATAGCTCCAAATGAACCATGCCTCACACTATTCATGCCTCTAAGTAGCCCCCTCCCACACTGAACCTGGGTTGTCCTGTGTCTTGCTTTAATCAACAGAATACAGCAGAAGTGACCCTGTGCCTTTTCAGGAACAAAACCTTAAGAAGGCCTTTCAACTTCTGCTTTTGTGCCCATTGATGTACTGAGCCACCAGGTAAGAAGTCCAGCAACCCTGATGATGAGACCATGTGAAAAGGCTACATGAAGAAGGAATGACGCAGCTGTCCCATCATCCCAGCCAAGCCCAGCCTGCAGCCATTCCCCTCAAGGTGCCAGACTATGTAAGTGAAGACATCTTGTATGTTTTAGCCCCAACCAACATCTGACTACAGATATGTGAGAGATCCCAAGAAAGTCTAGCAGAAGAATCACCAGACTGAGCCAATCAATCTACAGAATCATGAGAAATATTAAGATGGTTGTTGTATGAAGTTGCTAAGTTTGCGGGCAGCAATAGATAACTGAAACACACAGCTAGCCATCCTGGCTACAGTTTCCAAACAAATGACCATCCATTACTTTAAAGGTTTTTTCTGACAAAGATCAGAAACCTGTATTTTCTCAGGAGGGAAAAAAAAAACTTTTTTTAAAAAAGAATAAAACTGCAATCCCAACAAGGCACCAAAATGTCCACAGCATCCAAGTGGCTGTATCACAATGTTCTTCTTCGGAGGGTCAGGCAACTTTCTTTGGGAGCAGAGGGACTTGCTGACATTGTTCTAACACTACTTCATAAGTGGCTATTTAGACTTCTTACTTGTAAGCTCAACTAAGGATAAAAGTGGCAGGGAAGAAAAAGGAAAGAGAAAATAGGAGAAGAAGGAAGAAAAAGGGAGAAGGAAAGGAGAGAGAGAGAGAGCTCATGAGTTGCCAAGCAAATCTCATGAGGAAGAAATGTAAAAAAGAAAACCACAGACAAAAAGAACTACCTAACAAGTCAAGACCAAAGGAATTCAATGGTATAGAATGTAGTTGAAAACAGGAGAGTGAAAGAAAGAGGAATAGTGTATTTTATTTATCTTAGAGTGGCCTGATTTATAATAATATGAACTGAGTATAATATATATACTTGTATATAATATAATATATACATTTCACTGCAATGTGGAATAATTTCCAGTAATTGTGGTCAATTTTGAAGGAATTTTCCCTTGAAACTCTTCCAAATCTGTTTAGCATTTCTCTGTACTGCATGTTTGGCAGAAATTTGAAACAGTAGCAACCTCAGTTCAAGTTCAAGGACTGACATATTCCATGCATTGAAATCCCACGTACCAGGATGAATCCTATGCGAAGAGTCCTAACAGAGTAACATTATCTTGATGAATTGCCAAGGTAGGTCAAGTGTCTGGACTTTAATTTTGTAGACTCCAAAATCTGATTTTATCTTTTATCAGCCCAGTTGAAATGGAATGGATTCATCTCTCAAGGGCAAAGTCATGTTAAGCAAATTCACAGATACTTATAAAACCAGAGGCCAGGGTGTTAATTTATAATGACTCATATGTTTATCGATAGACTATCTTCTGCTAAGCTTCTAACATTAACAACCCAAATAGCCCTTATAAGAACACATTCTTTTGTTGATGTGTTACTATCAGGCTACATTCAAGTCCTGCCAACCCATGGATCACTGCATTACTCTAAGGTGACTTTGCATGCCATATGTCCTTTATGCAAAGACACCAATGACTGAAATGTACTACTGATTTAATAAGAGCTCACGAGAAATGAAAGAAATGGTCTATTGAATGTACACATTGACTTGATTGTATGTGGCATGCAGGATTTAGGGGTACATTATTTGTACTTCACACTGGGTAGAGGATCATTGGTTACATTTCCTGAGTACACACTATGCACCAGACATTTTACTAGGCTCTAAGGCTACAGTAGTGAGCAAGAACATGCATGATGTCTGCCATCATGGAGCTTATATCTCAGTGGGACAGTTAGACATCACATCAATCACAATATAGAATGAGAAACTGTAGTAAATGCCACGAAGGGAGCCAATAGGATGCTATGAAAGACAAATTGAATGGATCAAGGAATGAACAAGAACTGACTGACAAGCCAATATCCACTCAACTGATGCTACAGAGAATACCTTCTCAAACTTACCAACTAGTAGCTTCAGTCCACATGCTTTCAGCCTTACAAATAGGCATTCAAGAAATATCTATTCAGTTGAATCTCTTGAACATTAGAGCATTGAACATTAGGATCTACCCTTGAATCAGCACCATATGGTATCGAAAGAAGTAGCAACAGACCTTCCTCACAAATCTAGGCTTAGTGCTTCTTTCCAAATGTAGAGGGTGGTGAGCAGAGAAGGCAGAAAAAAAACCTTTTCCTCTTTTTGCAAGGCACTGGAGTGAAGAGAGGGGACTGTCCAGGAGTCCCTCAGCCTAGTCACGTCCATCAAATTTTGTGCTCTGATCTGTGTTGCAGAAGGGAATATGATGCCTCAGCAGTGCCCCTTCCCAAAGAGCCAGACACATGCTTCCAAACACAGACCGTGTTTCTCAGGGTAAAAGGCATCACGCTGGAATGCCAAGCAAATTTTTCAGGTGTCTCAAATCGTCAAACTCTGGTCAAGACTTTACTACTCCCTGACTCTACACCAACTATGCTGCTCGCATCACTCCAGGATCCCTCTACATTTTATACTCAGTCAGGAAGCATTTCCTGCATCTCTATCGTATGCCAGGCCCTGTGCTGCAAGATGAACAAGACACAGTCCCTGCCCTCGCACAACCTGAAATCTAACAGGGGTAGAAAATATGCGTCCTTATCATTATTAATTGCAGTTTAACTATAGGTTTTATCAAAAGGCTCTGATCTTTTTCACTTGCTTGTTCTCAAGGGTTGCCAGGGGTCTGGTATTGAACCATACTCTGGTATTTTAGCTTGCTCTCCAGTAAAATGAAAAATGTAAAACTTGACGTCTAAAGTCTGTCTACCAGTATGATTTTAGATATGCTTTGTCTTAATTTCTGATTGACATTTCTTCAGCAGGGGCTTTTAGTTTCTTGGTTGAGTAATTAATAACCTATAAACAAACAATGGAAGGATCCCTATTTGAAAGGACCTGTCATCCTATTTGTAATGAGAGGAACCCTTTTATCGGGTGACCACTTTCATCCTCACAATGTATTTGTTTGCAAACAGCAATTAGCGAGACTTTCACCCCCTCCCCACTCCTCTTTATCATTTTCCAGGGGAGCCTGCATAAAGAGCAGTTAATTGGGTTAGCCCATGCCTCCACAGAGCCCGGAGAGAGCTAGATCCTGTGAAAGCCAACCATCAGTGCCTGTGGCTGGTTGGGCACCTTCTCGGAAGACACTATGGCAACCCTCTGTCTGCCCTCCTCAGGCACAGAGCTCAAATCACTTCCTTTCCTGTTTGGAATGTTTTCCTATTATTTTAGACTTTTTCCTCCTAAACCAATTGTATTTCTTACAGTATTTATGTTCTGAGTTTCCAAATTTTTTCTGCCTCTTCCAGTTTTCCTTTTAATTTCTCAAAGAAACATCTCCAGTAAGTGGATGTGAAAAGAAAATGACAAACACACCTTCCCTAGAAATGCACCCTCCCCCAGCAATAACAGAGACAGGTAGTGGGTTAGAAAGCACTTCAGAAACTAAGCCCTACACTAACGTATAGGGTGATGGTGGCGATGATGATGATGATGATGATGATGATGATGATGATTATGTCGTTGTTGGCAATGTGGTCCTGATATCAATGCTATTGATCAAATAAATGACCGTGGCTGATTGCAAAACCTCAGCTTTCCTTTCTGCAATGTTCATCACCCCCTAATTAAGGCTTTGAGAACAAGTAAAACAATACAACCACTGAACCAATACTGCTTTGAAAAAAATCAATGGAAATACAGTGCTATATACCACTCAAGCTGTTTCTGATCACAACTGACCTTGATGAGTTCCATACTCTCCTAGGAAAAATGTTCTGTACAAGCCACAACAAGTGAATAGAATTATCAAGCAGAGCTACTAAATCATATCTCTACATCAAACCAGGTTGAGAGGGCATTCATTTGTTTCACAACATGTTTTCCTATTTCAACTAAAAAGGCACTTTCTTAATAGCCCTCTCTTAGAGGTGTTATCAAAGTAAAGGCTCTTCTGCTTTTCCTAGAAGCCAAGTCCTGCACTTCTACTGCGAGCGTGAGGAAGGAGAGTGGCAAAATACACGTCCCAGGTACGCTATTAGATCCCTCACCCTGCCCTTCTCCCAGGAGCGCCTCACCAAATCAAAGCCACTCCTCTTGATGAAAAACCATGAAGTACTCCCTGTTTTCTATATGACCATTTGAAGGAATGCAGAATTGGAGTCGGATTTGTTCTTCAAGGATGAGAAAATTTCCTTTGTGGTTTCAGTGAATGCAATGCCAAGTGTGAATCAAGAAAGATCTATGAGAGTAGTAAGACTTTGATAAGTGTGCTGAAATAATGTAAAGGAATCTCCCAGAGAGATGTTTATGGTTCCTCTTCTGGACAGGAAAAACTGGACCACTCAACATTCAAATTCAGAATCATTTAGTGAACCCCAGGCTAGGTGCCGTGCACTGCACTGGGACCAGGGCTCTGCTCTAATCTGCAGAGCCCAAGGCAGAATGAAAACACAGGGCCTCTCGTTCAAAAATCATTATGAGTTTTAAGACAGTGACAGCAGAGCACTAAACCAAGTGAGAGACTCCCCTCAGCGTGGGGCCCTGTGTGACTGCAAAGGCTGCACGCCTTGGCTGGGGCTCCGTAATAACGCAGGGAGGGAGTGATGACAACCGACCTGGCGCTGCCTAGGGTGTCAGGGAAAACCACACAGCAGAGGTGATAACTGGGTGGGGTCTTGAGGAGGTGGCTTTCTCTAGACAGAGAAAAGGAGGACCCTGGGAACAGAAAGGCATTCTATAAAGAGGGAAGAGCATTTATTCACTTATTTAGCAGATAACGAGCTCCTAGTTTGTTCTAGACACTGTGAGGACCCAAAGATGAAAAAGACACAGCTCTTGCCCTCCAGGAATTTACAGTCTAGTAGAGAAGACAAACAGTAAACAGGAGATTATATGGAGGCTACTATAGACTGAATGTTTGTCTCCCCCCAAAAGTCATATGTTGAAACCTAACCCCAATGTGATGGTATTTGCTATGAGTGGAGAACCCAGAAAGAATATCTAATCCAGTGAGGATAGGAGTGGGGTAGGAAATTAAGGAAAGCTTCCTGCAAGGGTTGGGGAGGGGAGTTATAAGACGTGTTTTTAAATTTAGACTTTATTCTAAGGGCAATGGGAAGGCATTGAAATTTTCCAATAGCGGTGGGACATAATGATTTTAAAATCACTCTGGCTACTGTGTGGATTGAAGGCAAGGAAAAGCACAGTTTACTTGAGGACTAATACTATGAAAGGGGAAAAAATGTACATTTCTATCCTCCTGTTAATGGTTAACAAGCAAAAGTGGCCTTACTTAAGTTATCTGCTAAGGAAAGAAGCAACACTTAAGGCTTAATTTGTTTTGTCATAAGCCAAACTTGGCCACAAATAATGGCAGTGTGTGTGTGTGTGTGTGTGTGTGTGTGTGTGTGTGTGTGTGTGTGTCTGTACACACACATGTGATAAACCTTATGGTATCATCAAAAGTCATCATTAGCTCTTTCAAAACACAGGCATTTTGCCAGATTTATAAGTGATTACAATGCACACATTGAAATAAACATAGTGCCCAGATAGGTTGTAGACTAGATCAAGTCATTTTTCAGCCAGGGACCAGATTTCTTATTTTTGTTTTCACTGGTACAGTCTTTGACAGATAATAGATGTTCAATAAATGCTTGCTAGCAAATTCATTTGCTTGGTATTTCAGAGTATTGCTCCATGTGATTTGACATAAGATTACATGGCCATGCTTGCAAACTACTTCTCCATCTTTGTTATCTGACATGGCCAAAGAATGTTTGCTATGATCTTTGAATGTTTTAAAAGAAGTTGTTGATGGGAATCTCCTTTTAAATCAGTGACAGATGTGCTTTGGGCCATATTATATATTAATAGCCTTTCTGAAGAGATATGCGGTTTGTGATGTGACCAGTCAGGACTGGGATGGGGTGGGAGTACGGTAATACATCCCTAAGAACTTGGAAATGGGGAAAATAAGGTTATCCTCTGAGAGTTCAACTTTAAAATCAATATGTAAAAAAAATAAAATAAAATAAAATCAATATGTAATGAGTCAGAGCAGGGATATGCAATCACCTTTAAGACACAGAAAGTCTCCCAAGCCTGCAGAACTAGACAATAACCAGATTGAGCCCACTGATATGACTAAAGAAAGAATGTGACCATCAGAAAAGGGCTTGGTTACCTACAGAAGCAGAAGACATAAGGAGTAGCTGAGGCAAACGTTGGCAGAATCATCCAAACTCTGCCACGAGCTAAGAGTTTCTAACCCCATCCTTGTAGTGAAGGTGAATGCCTGAAAGTATAATATATATTAATGTTATTTATTATAATATGAATATAATATATATTAAGATAACACATTCAATTAATATAACTCATTCACTAGGGTTTGGTTCCATTCCCATCATGTAACCTTCTTATTATGGCTTTGCTTTCCACGGAGATCATAAGGCACCACTGTCAAACTTGGTTGCACATTGGAATCACCTAGGGAACTTTAAAAAATGCAGATGCCTGAGTCCTACCTCAGAGACTCTAATTTAATTGATCTGCAAAATGGCCTGGGCATAAGTATTTTAAAAGCTCCTCAGGTGACTGTAATATGCAACTAGGGTGCGAATCACTGACTTACTGGAAGAGAATATGTGGTTCGTATTCTCAGACTTAGGGGACTCTAGGTCCTATCAAAGTGGCAGGTACGTATTCCTATCCACAAACTCAGGAGTTTGGTAAAAATAATTGCCTTTATTTTTTCCATATCTATAATTAATTGCTATTTTGAGTTCCAGGTGGGGGAAATTTAATTTTGCCCTTCTCCCTTTCGCCTGAGTTGCTAAACTGGTGAGAAGACATTGGCGTGATCAGTTCAGAGTCTGTCCTTGGTCTCGTTTTGCCTCACAGTCACTGAGCTGTCTTCATTTTCATCTGGTCTTTGGCCATCTGTCCACAAAGATCACTGCCACATCCTCCTGCCAAGTCCTGACCACAAGGCTTCTTCAGGTTTACCATTTCTCTATGCCGTGTCTGTGTAGCTCTCAAGTACTCAAGAAATATCCTGCTGCTCCTGCACTACTCAGGATATTCTGAGGCTTTCTCAAGCCCACCCACTAACCTCACCATTCAGACATTTCTACCTGGAGGTCCCTCTGCTTCACTGGACTCGATCTGGGAAAAGGGAACAGAAAGCACACGTCTCCTCTGTTCTCAAATTCCCCCAAACTGTTTAAATTTATGATTGCGCTCCTCCACCTCTGGAACTCAACCTAAAGAGGCAGGCAGGAGGCCACTTACTCCAAGACCCCACCAAAATCCAAGCTGTCTTTGATTTCCCATTGACTTCCTTTCCCTCAGTCTAAAGAATCCTTAGCTGGAGCAGAGAATTTATGCTCTCATCACAGGCAAATCTAGCGTTCACTGTTACTGCTCGGGTTCTTAGTTCCCACCCACCACCACTCCCAGAGCTAGGCTTTGGAAACTCAACAGCCAAGAACTGACTTCTCCAATCTAATTTGTCACCTTTCCCCGCAGGCAAAGAATGGCGCAGCTGTAGCAGACCAACCTGTATCAGACCAGCTGTAGCAGGGGTTGTTGAAAATAAGCAGATCTTAATTTTCCAAAAATATTATCTTGCCGTAACATTAACAGTTCTTATTTCATTTTTTTACTTTCTTTGTCCTTTTTTTTAGTATAATTTATTTATTTTTGGCTGCATTGGGTCTTCGTTGCCGCGCGCGGGCTTTCTCTAGTTGCGGCGAGCGGGGGCTACTCTTCGTTGCGGTGCGTGGGCTTCTCATTGCGGTGGCTTCTCTTGTTGTGGAGCACGGGCTCTAGGCACGTGGGCTTCAGTAGTCGTGGCGCATGGGCTCAGTAGTTGCAGCACATGGGCCCTAGAGCACGTGGGCTCAGTAGTTGTGGCTCGCCGGCTCTAGAGCGCAGACTCAGTAGTTGTGGTGCACGGGCTTAGCTGCTCCGCTGCATGTCGGATCTTCCTGGACCAGGGCTCAAACCTGTGCCCTCTGCACTGGCAGGCAGAGTCTTAACCACTGCACCACGAGGGAAGTCCACAATTCTTATTTTAAAGTAGAAAATTGGGATTTAAATTACAATTTGGATGTTCATGTCAGTGTACCTACAGTGATTCTTAGCCTTCTCTGCATCATTCACGGGCCTCTTTAGGAATCTATTACAACTATAGACCTTCCTCCGAGAAAAATGCAATAGACATATTTTGCATACAATTTTCAGGTGTCCCAGGGTCATGTGAACCCCAAGACCCCAGATTAAGAAGTGCTGACCTAAAGGAAAAGAAAATGTTGGCCATGCCAGTGCATATTATCACCCCTGTGAAAACTATTTCTCAGTGTACATTAATAACTGCTCGTTCTGCCTTTATACAGCAGTCTTATGAACTTGACCACTATGACTCCAACGCTGAGAACTGAATCTGCTCTCAGTGGGCTAACCAAGCCTGCTCCTGTGCTTGCAAGATTGACAGATGGCACTGGACTGAAGCCAAACACTGTGAGACCTCCTGCGTTAGAGCAACAGCCTTGACTCCAGCACACATGTTTTTCCTCTCATTTGAATTTTTTCATGAATAAGGCATCTTATCCACACAGCAAAGCAACCTACCAGCAAGAATGCATAGAGAACTGCTATGTGTCAAAGACCCTTCTGGAGAAAGCAATACTCATGGCCCTCTAGGAGCTTACAATCTAGTATGGTAGGAAAAAATAAACTACAGACCATCTAGGATAGAGCTCGGCAAACTACAGCTACAAGCAATATATGGACCAACACTGCCTGCTTTTGTAATAAGTTTTTATTGACACAGCCGCACCCATTCATTTCTGTATTGTCTGTGACTGCCTTTGTGCTGCAATGGCAGAGCTGAATAGTGGCGACAGAGACGTAATAGCCTGCAAAGCCTCAAATATTTACTGTCTGGCCTCTTACAGAAAAAGGCTGTTGACCCCGGCTCCAGTGCCACGCTTCTCAACCTTTCATGTGCCTGTGAAAGACCTGGCGATCTTGCTGAAATGCAGATTCTGATTCAGTGAGTCTGGGGTGGGACCAGAGATTGTGTCTTTCTGATACGCTCTCAGGTGATGCCAATGCTGCTGGTCCAAGGACCACCCCTTGGGTAGCGAGGGTCTAGAATTCTGAATTGCTGGGTTTATTCACTGAGTGCTCTTCTGTGTCTGAGGAAGGTCCTAAAAGATACTTTCCCCATCTTTACAGTAGAGCAATACATTTCTCTTGCACAGTTGTTGATTATATGCAGTGTTTATTTAGAACCTCACACAGTGCCTGGTGCATAGTCCTCTCCATAAATGGCAGCTAGCGCGGTAGAATGCTCTGCTTCTTATCTCTACCTTTCCTAGTGGAAAAGGTGCCAGAAAACTCTCACATTTGAAAGAACAAATCACTAATTCTATTATTTTTCATAGGTCTAGGCTTTCTTGGGGGTGATTAAGTTCTATTGTCTAGTTTTCTAGACTTTTCTCTAAAGGGTTAAGGATCTTGCAGATGTATTTTAAGCTTTTCACTGTAAGCCCAACTCAGGCCCAATTCATGGAAAGAGAAAATGTTATTCCTAGCTTAGGTTTTCCTTTTCAATCCCCCTTTCCATTCTTTGAGAACACATTAAAGAATCCTGTGGCCCATATATAGCCCATATCATACAAAGTACAGATATATATAGAATATCGTACTCTGAATAGGCATGCCAAAATATACACTGCACCCTGAGTTCAATGTCTTACACTGCTTCCTCTCAAATGTTTACAGCAACAGATGACAAAGAAAAAGCTGCCTTCGTATGTTCTGAGAGGTTTTTCAGTTAAAATGATGCCTCAAGTTATTTCAGTGGCTTCTGCTACTTTTAAGTGTTTAAAAGAGTGAACGGGGACAAAAAGTACCTTGAAGTATTAGGTTATTTAAGTGGCATGGCCTTTTAGTGGACCTTGAAGGAATATACCTTTAAGATGCTAGACTACCTGGGGAAGGCAGGTCTGAAGCCGTCCCTTGATAAATGTTAGTTCCAAAGACCTCAGCAAAATGCGTTGGGCACACAGAGTCCCAGCATATGGCAAGTACAGACCTCAAAACGTTACTGGTCTTATCTGCCCAGCTATAGAGAACTAAAGCCTTCCTGGACTCAATGGATTCTAAAGAATAATTATGAAAAATTAACCCAGACTTGGCAAGCCATTTCATGACTATACTGGTTATTTCCTGATTTTCTCTCGTCTCCAAGACAACCTTTCTATACTCTGCTCTGATTGTGGGGTTGGGACTCTGCACATGACATTTTCCAGACTCCAGGCTCCCTGATGGTTTTGCTGAAGGGTGGGACTAGCAGGAGACTACAAGGCAGGAGGAGGGGAGAACAGACTTCGTTAATATGTGTGGTTACCACTAGCATGGCTTCAGCAAAAGAGAACAGCTTTGGCTCTAGCACCCTGCTTCTTTGGAAGCTCCAGCATCTGTTATCAGTTCCCTGTATTAAATACCTGCTATTTGAACACTTAGAGTAGATGGGTTTTCCTGACTAGACCTAACTCAAAGTTATCAGGTCAAGACCAGTAAATCAATAAAGAAAGAAGTCCCCACAGCAGCAGGATTCTCAGCCACCTCAGCCTCTCTCCAACTTCTTCAGGGCAGGAGAGAGGTCTGTGATCAGATGTTAAGCTAGTTATAGGACGCTGTACACAGGCTTATGTTCTAGCATTTAATTTCTCTACTAAGTCCTCCATTATACACACAGATACCAAATCTGCAAGTCTAGATGGGTTGCTGTATGGTCAGGCCACCCAAGATGGCTGTTCTCTTGCTCTCTGTACAGCCCGTGCTCCACCAGTCCCTGCTTCACCTACACCCCACTCACATGACTGACCTTCCCTCTTAATCAGAGGGCCTAATCAGTAAATGCCTATGTACCTGCCTCTGGCCCCAGCTAGTATTCTAATCTTTATATCAGAACTACCTCCACTATGATGATTTATCAAAGGGGCGGTAAGGGGTGCACCCCTCTACTGGTTTCCCTGGCAACCGATAAGCACCAACCTGAAGTCAATTCCTCCTGTAACTGGTAACCTCCATCCCTACCCCACCTGGGAGCGAAGACTGCCGCCACGTCCTGCCTGCCTCTGCTGCACATGGGGGATGTCATTCTAGGGCCTTGCTTCAGGCAAGTAAGATGCCCCCTCTCCATGAAGCCATTGATGCCTCTGTCGCTGACTCCTGGCTCTCTCTTTCTCTTTGGTCTCCAGGCTGGGCAAGTACAGGGCTTGTAGGCCTGCGGGGTGCAGCCCAACAGTTGCTCAGCCACTAAGATAAAGGGAAAGACACTGAAAGTCATTCACTGTGAGAAATTCAGTGAATTTCAGCCAGCTTACTTCAGCCAGCTGGGGTACAGAAATTCAAGATAACTATTTACCACACCCACGAAATCTCCAAAGCACAGTTTTTTTAAAACCTACAAAATAAATTTAGTAGGCACAATTTCAGACTGAGCAAGAAGAAACCAATATGACATTCTGAACACATGACTATGATACCACCAGGAATGATACCACAGTATTTACCTCTTATTTCTCCTTGATAGGAGCTTGATGTATCTTCTTGTATCTGTAGCTGCTGATTGATTTTGTAAGCAGATAGGGTAGGGGGAGTCCTCAGAGAAAGAGAACCAGGCATGGCTTTCTTGACATAAGAGAAGTCATTTTGGGCCTAAACTATTTTGTGATCTTAGCCTGGCCACAATGCTTGTCCTTGAACAGGTCTCAGAAATAACGAACTTAAGAGAACAGAAGGACTAACTTATCAAGCAAGAGAAGTAACAATAGCAAAGTTAATTAATCAGTTGTAAAGACTAGCCTAAAGCAATGTCTTGAGCTGTTTTGCAGAATTTAAATACCCCCTCGGGTGCTCAACCACCAGATCAAGTGGAATCTAAGGGATGATGATGGTGACCTTTTCTGACCCTGGTAACTTCAGTCAACTAAAGCTTGGACTCTGCCTACTGCCCAAGCCCCTTCAGGAATATGGATGTACCCATAACTTAAGACTTCCCCAATTTTGCTGTTTGAGGAGACGCTGCTTTGGGAAAGACCCCCGGTGTTCTCCTTAGTTGCTGCAAGTAATAAATCCTTCCTTCTCCCAATCTTTGGTTTGGTTGTATCTTTTGGCTTGATGCCCACCAAGAGGCGAACCCAGTTTTTGGTAACAGTTTCTTCAGAGTGAGGATGGAGAGACTTCTGGGAACCACTTTTGGTAAGCACAGAACCTTAGATGCTAATTATAGGAAGCATGCTGGCCAACTTCTGAAGGAACACATCTATCTCATGGTAGGAAGACTCAGGACACTTCCTGTGCTCAATAGTAAAGAGTGAGCAAGAAAGGTGAAGGCCAGCCACAGATATTACTTCTTGCCCCAAGGAGAACTAGTAGGGGAAATCGCCCCCGTATATGATGAATCAGGGTCAATGAGGGAAGACTCTGGGTGCAGTTTCCCAAGCAGAACTTGAGCGTATGTGGGGAAAAGGAGTGAAACTAGTGAGTCAGAGTAAGGAGGTGAGGGCGGGAAGACTGCCTTTTAAATTACAGGACGGATCGAGAGGTAAGTTAAGAATCATTTAAATTAAACTTCTGGCCCTAAGTGGCAAAGGGAAGCAAGAAAATTATCTAGCACCCAGGCTCAGCTGCACAGCACTTGGGAAGCCTGGGGAAAATACCACCCACACACCAGAACACTGTTTTGTCTGTGGGAATTTTCATCCTAAAGGATCTGGATGAAAAACAGAGCTAGAAAGACCTTGGGAAAATGTTTTCCATTCCATTCGCTAAAGACAAACTAAGAAGGGGGATGAATGTAAAAAGATTTTTCATCCCTGCTTTAGTGAGAAGGGTACCAGGAAGTCGCCTGGGTCATATCTCAAAGGGCAATCATGTTTAAGCAAACAAAGGAGGGATGGGCAAAGATAGAGAATGTGCCCTGCCCTTCGTCCCCCACCCAAACAGGTTGAAAATGTGAGTCCCTGGAGTTCTTTTAAGAAGATATAATAGGATTCTGATGAAAGAATACAGGGTTACAGCCCACCTAGGTGTCCACCATTTTCATGACTCTCAACTTCACGACTACTGTGGGATGTGAGGCTATAGCGCATCACCCCAGTCACTACCTAAGTCACATCTCACCTCCCCTTTTCCGTACTCGGGCGGTGGTGTTCACTGGTTTCCTTAGTTGCTATGTGTGCTGGGGGCCGGGGCTTACATTCAACGCTCCTGGGATGGACTGGAGAACGCTGGTGCACCCAAAGCTGGGGGGACAAAGGAATGGCCGTTCTCATTACATCATTCACACATGCTCGAGCGCGCTCGAGCAGAAAGCACACAGACTCTGAGAGCTGTGCTGTTCATTAGGGTAGCCACTAGCCTCGTGGAGCTATTTACATTTAAATACATTGAATTAAAATTAAAACACAGTTCCTCAGTTGCACCAGCAACATTTCTACTGTTCAAGAGTCACATGTGCCTAATGCCTACCACATGGGACAGTGCAGAGACAACATTTCCATCACTGCAGAAAGTTCCTTTGGAGTTTCAAATCCCAGCCCTGCCACTACCTAACTGTGTGTCTTTGGGCAAATTATTTTAGCTCTCTGAGCCTCAGTTTCCTTATCTGTGAAGTGGGATGCCTGGATAATGTACCTCACAGGTAAGGATCCAGTGAGGTCGCGAGGGTGAAGTACTCGGCAGAATATCTGGCACAGTAATAATTATGATTAGTCTTCTGTCCAAGTAAACTAAAAAATCCTGGAAAGGGGATACCATGCTGTCTGCTTCACTGGTATGCTCTCTGGAGTCCTGCAGAGGGCACACACTTGGCAAATGTTTACAGAATGCCCTGCTAGACAAGACAGTTGGGTAAGAAATGGAACCGCCCTGTTTTAACTGTACCCAAGCAGACCAGATTGCCTTCCATACTTCCTTTTTCCCAGAGAAAGAATTGCGGAGGCTTCTAGTGAGCTGCCTTTCACTTTGAGAAATGCCAGATTATTCCAGTTTCATAAGAATGAGCTTTTAAACCATGAGCAAAGCAGAAAAACAGCCAGGTTTAAGATAAGCTTGGGAATTCTTAAGTAACAGATAAGTTACCTCAGATAAAAACTGGCCAAGGAAGAGGTAATCTCGTGGGAATGATGAGCTTAGAAGCGTTTGTATTCAGGCACTGACATTTTCCCAAATGCTTTTAATTATCATTATTCCCAGTACATTTGCAAGAGAAAGCCTAAAGCAGACTTCCTGAGCTGACAGCAATTATTACTGGCAATCCTGGCAGCATCAGCTGGGGCTGGAGTCCGTCAGCTATGGCTGCTCACATTTTGTGATACTGGCTTCCATCTGTGTGACTTCCCCCACCCTATCCTCACTCTGACTAAGTCCCTAATGTTCGTCCCACCCCTAACCCTAGCCTAACATTCAGATTGTGGTACCCTCTGTCCCTCAGGCCACATCTCTCTTCAGCCACAGCCCCGTTTCTCTGCTCCCCTTAACAGCAGAGCCTTTTCTCCTCCACCCACTCCAATCGGCCTTCTGCCCCCACCTCTCCACTGAGACCATTTCTGGGGCAATGATTTCTTCCATATTGCAAAGTCCAATGCCAGTTTTGAAACCAAGTGAGGCCCTGTGTGGCTCTCAGGCATGGAGGCCCTTTTTGTCCCCCATTTCTTGTAGGCAAGACTCCAGCCTCCATGACCTTCCCTGAGTTCCAAAGGGCAGACTTGAACAGCTGCTAATCAAGGGAGGAGCAGCCAGGAAACCACCTGAGGCAAGATTAAAGGGACCAGAGAAGCTCTTCAAGGTTAGGAGACTGACCACCAGAGAAGAGATGAAGGGAGCACAGACCCTGGGCACACCGTGATCCTTATCAGCGACCCCACCCTTGAACCATTGCTATGAAACTCTTCATCAAATCCCCCCGGGTTGGGACACATAGTTTTTCGAGGCAGGAGCCCTCTGTGGCCCCCTTTGCCTGGCAAAGCAATAAAGCTATTCTTTTCTACTTCACCCAAAACTCTGCCCCCACCATTCGATTCAGCACTGGTGTACAGAGAGGCTGAGATTTCGGCATCACCCCCTCGTCAACTGTCAACACAGTTAGCCACATGCTTCTTTTTGACCCTGTTTTTGTGACTTCTTCAACTGGAGCTCCTGGTTTCCCTCCAACCTCCCTGGCGTCTCCTCCACCATCTCCCTTGCTCATCTCCATTTGTCACATGCCAGTCAGCGGGAACTTGGCTCAAAGTTAGTTTAGATTATGTTACCCCCCTGCTCGAAGTCCTCAAAAATCTACTATACTTAGAATACAGTCCTATCTCCTTACGTAGGCCAGCAGAGCCCTCTGTGATGGAGCCCTACCTCCCTCCCCAGCTCTCTGATACCGCTGTCTTCCTTGTCTGATCACTTTCAGCCATGTTGGCCTTCACTTTGTTCCACAAGTGCCAAGCTCATTCCCACGTCACAACTTTTGCCCTAACTTTACCCCTGTCTGGAGTGCTCTTCCCCCTGATCTTTACATGGCCGGATCCATCTTGTCATTCATTTTGTCAGCAAAAATGTTCCTTCCTCCAAAAGGCAAAAATCTGACCTGATCTTGAAACAGGAGGGAAGGGGGCAGGGCACAACCTTTAAAAGAAGGACATAGCCATAGGGCATGACAAAAACTGGTTAGAATCAACTAGGTCCAAGATGGCGGAAGACTTGACTTCCATTGGACCTTGAGCCTCATTATAGGCTCACTGTAATACATTGGTATGCTAAATGACACACCCACCAGCGCCCGTGATAGTTCTGAGGCCAACCATAAAAGGTCAAAAAGTGGGCGGTGGCCCAATTCCTGGAAATCCCCACCCTTTCCCCCGAAATAGTTGGAATAATCCTCCTGCTCATTAGCCTATGAAATTACCCAGCCCATAAAAACTAACCACCCCATATGTCAGGGCCTCTTGCCTTCTGAGATGGCCCGCACTTTGTCTGTGGAGTGCGTTTCTCTCTAAATAAATCCACTTCTTAGCTATCACTTTGCCTCTCACTGAATTCTTTCTGCAATGAGACATCAAGAACCTGAGCTTCATTAAGTCCTGAGACCAGGTGTGTGACCTCAGTTAAAAGAACGTGGGTTCAAGTCCCAATCTGGGTTGCACGGTTTCAATTTCAATCTGACATTAGGCTATTTATAGTATCTATCCCACTCATTGTGAATGTTCATACATTTTGCTGCAGAAATATTAATGTATTTGATTATAGGATGTTGTCCCTAACCCCCATGAAAGTATTACGGAAGATACATGACTTTTCTAGCATTCTGAAAAATTTTGAATTCTCACTCATATCTGGACTCAAGAGTTTTGGCTAAGGGGTTACAGATCTGTATAACTCCCTATTTTACACATGAAGAAATCTGTTCCAGAAAAGAGAGATGAATTGCCCGAGGTATCACAGCTAGGTTGAGAAGTCAGATCTCCTATTTCCCACATCAATGCTATTTCCACTATACTATGCTACCACACTCCAGATACTGCACATACCTGGGGTTTCTTGCAAGAGAAATTTGTCTTGCATCATTTGACAAACAAAAAAGCAGGCCCAAAGTGGCCAACTCTCTTAATCCCCACAGTTCCCTTAATATACTCAAATGGTGGAGAGTAAAGTTATAGTTGCCAGTGGTGCTTCGGGGATGGAGAAGGGAGGAGGGGTAAGGTCAGAGTTTAGATCAAATACTATTCTTCTCTCTCTTTATCCTATCAACATCTATATTGGTGCAGGTGGATCAGAATATTTTAAAAAATCATAAATTGTGTAAATGGAAACAAGGAGGGGCAGTGTCACCACAAATCAGTCTGGAACAGTATTTGAGAATTAGGTGGATTTTAGCACCAGGATAAGGTAGAGTCATCCCTTCCCTAGCTGGCTGTCTATCTACATCAGTTGCTCACTGAGCAGAAGACCCTAGGCTTTCCTCTCCTTATCCCGCTGCTTTCCTCCTCTAAATTTAAGTCCAGACCTCATCCTTATGAAGCTTCTATACCTGGACCTACTATGCCTGGTTCAGCAATCAAGAAAGAGAACCATGGGCCAACAATGGTCAGGGATGGAGCAGGTTGGAGCCATGGACAGCAGACAGTCTTCCCACCAATGGCCACACTTCAGAGGCTTCTGAGCAGAGAATGGATTCAAAGATACAAAGATAGAGCACAAGATTTTGTCCTGGGATAGGATGAGCAACAGAATAAATTAAGGCATTCTACTGATGATAATAACAATAAGGACAGCTTTTTTCTTTTTTTGCCACACTGCACAGCATGCGGGATCTTAGTTCCCTGACCAGGGATCGAACCCTCACTCCCTGCAGTGGAAGCGCCGAGTCTTAACCACTGGACGGCCAGGAAAGTCCCAGGACAGCTACTGTTGACTGAGCATCTATTTGGTGCCTGTGGGGTTCCACGGTGAATGCTCTACATATAGTATGTAATTTCTTCCTTACAGCCACTCCAGGTATCAGAGCTTATCAGGAAAACAGAGCTAGTCTGTGTTTTAAATGGAAAGGTTGAATAGAGGGAATTAGAAGCTTTGCAACCTTTGGGTTAGGGGAATGAGAAGTGAGGAAGGCCACTTTCCAGAAATCCAAAAGTACAGAGATCTTAAGGAGGTTGCCTTGATGATCCCAGCTGCTACAGCACTTTAGTGGGGGAGTCTCAGGAGGACCCCAAAAGCCAAGGGAAGCAGTTGATGATCCAGCTTCTCCTTCTCTTTCGCTTTTAAAACTCACACAAGTCCCTCCCACTGAATGTTCATAATCCAGACTCATGCTGGAAAGGGATTCTATGAAATACTGCTCCAAGTTTAAACCCTGTGAACCAGGGAAACTTTAGAAAGGGATGGGAATGATGCTAGTTGATAACAAATAATCCAGCCCACCTAAAAGATAGGCCTCTTGACCCCTAATTACAGATGGGGAAACTGAGTAAATTTCAAAGGTCACACACCTAGGAAGTAATAAAGCTAAGACCAGGCTATTCCTACTTTGTCAAGCTGCCTTTTCCAGAGAGAAGACCAGTCAATGAATCGTGTTTACTAAGAAAGAACTGGATGTGAGAGGCTAAGGGGACCCCAAACAGAAACAAATTTTAGTTCATGCTCTCAAGGATATTAGAATATGTGGGGAAAGAAGATTGAAAAGGCAAAGTAGGATACAAGTTTAAAGGAGTGACAGATTATCTGTGAATGTGTGGATTTTCCTAAAGTGAGCCAAACATAGGGTTCCAGATGCCCAGGACAGTCCTGGTACATACCTCTTGTCCCAGAATCCCATTTAGTTTGGCACTTGTTCTGGTGATTTTTTAAATGAATCAATATTAATGGTTTCACTGAAATAAGCTGGGGTGTGCCTGGTACCCTGTACTTTGTGGATCCAACTTCTGCCATGGTTTCCTGTAGAAGAGTGTGAGAGACATGTGTAGGGCACAGAGTGCGTACTTTAACACACTGTTAAATCTAAAAGATAACGAAATAAGAAGATGATCATCTCTGCTGATCCATGACAAACACTTTCCTTTCAAGGGCATACGGAAGCACAACCACTGCTGAAATGAAGTGCTCTCTGCTATGAGGAGCTAGCAATAGCTACCCTCCTTCTGGCTTCGGGTAGAATAGCCTGGTCTTAGATTTATTACTTCCTAGGTGCGTGACCTTTGAAATTTACTCAGTTTCCCCATCTGTAATTAGGGGTCAAGAAGCCTATCTTTTAGGTGGGCTGGATTATTTGTTATCAACTAGCATCATTCCCATCCCTTTCTAAAGTTTCCCTGGTTCACAGGGAAAACCCCCACACATTCACAGATAATCTGTCACTCCTTTAAACTTGCATCCTACTTTGTCTTTTCAATCTTCTTCCCCCACATATTCTAACACTTGATGTACCAGCCAACTGTGCTGTGGCCCAGGCCTTGACCTGCAAGTTGCTCAAAGCGGGATATGTTAGGTGTACATAGACAGGGAACAGAGACAGCAGCCTTGTCACAGTGTATGGAGAGTAGTCTGATTGTTCTTGCTACAGTGGCTCTGTTATTTACTGTACAGTATAAATGTACAACTATTTATTTTATTGTTAGGCATTGCTTTTTTATTTTACAAGGACCCTTTGGGGCAATAATAAACCCAAAATATTTAAGTGCATATTTAATGAAAAATTAAGTACCAAATTTCCATTTCTGAAGAAAATTGACAATGAATGGGAAACCCACACAAAATGCCTGCCAGCATTTACTCTCCACCATGGGAGCCAAAGTGATATCACTGTGCCCACATGACAACCAGAAGATACAAATATGCTGAAGAAGCATCAGTATCTCCTTCAAAAGTTAGTGGTTATTTTAAGAAGAATCTGTCCAAAGAAAACATGCAGCTGCAGAAGGCAGACTTACATATCACTCTGTGAAATGTGATTTTCATTTAGATCAAATGACTACTCTTAATTAATTTAACTCATTTTCCATTCCAAATTTCCTAATACTTGGAGGAAAAGTAAAACTACAACTGTTAATATATTAGTTCCATTATCAGGAGAATTTCCCAAAGAGTTATAAGATGTTAGTTGCATCTGGGCCATCAGATGCTTCAAATAGAATATATAATAATTATCTGATTTCTTTCTTCCAATTCATGGAATCAGAATAAAGCTATGGAAGTTAATTCTGGTGAAACATCTGACTTTGATGTGAATTTGATTGGAAATTTAATTAAAAGTTTCAACAATGAAGAAAAAATACTTGTTTTTCAGTGGCAATACAAATACAAAACATAGGTGAGGCATAGCGTAACTGTAAAAACATTGTTTTTACTAATTTAAGAGACACCTATGGGGCAGCAATGTACTTTCTGTTGCACACATAATTCCTACCTATACTCAAAGAAGTCAGATGTCTCCCAGTTGAAATAGAAGATGTAGTTGTCAGAATGTACAGATATTTGTACATATACACAGGTACATAAGGCAACTACAACATTTTCATCAAGAAGCTAATTTGAACCTATATGGGAAAAGAATCTGAAAAAGAATGAATATATGTATATGTATAACTGAATCACTTTGCTGTACACCTGAAACCAATACAACATTGTAATTCAGCTATACTCCAATAAAATTTTTTTAAAAAGGAAGCTAATTTGAATCCCAAAACTTACCCTAGTATATTGGTATGTGCTTTCTCACTTTGATGACCATCATCTATTAGATTTTAGACATTTTTGAGCCTTTGAAGAACTACATTTTAAATCAACCTAAGTATTCTATAAAATTGAACTTGTAAATTAGTTATCTAAATTTTGGTTGCATTTTATTCCAAATCATTTAATAATCTTAATTGGGTCTTTAATAAGCAGGCTGATAAAAACTTTACCTATTGAAGCTCTGAGCAATTTCTATTAATTGAAAATGAAGTTTGCAAAAGACACTAAAATATATTTCTACAAAAGCAAGTAACGGACTAAAACAAATCAAACAATGACAGAGCACACGGTGTGCAAATTTTGATTTTTAAATTCTATAATTGTGCTTTGGATTATTCCTACTTGTAAAAAGAGACTTTCAAGGAGTTCCTTTTATAATTGGATAAATATACATTCTGTACCATAATGGAATGAAATCGAGAAGGCCTATGATTTTGCACCGTTTAAAATTAGCAAAGAATTTTTTAAAATCACAAATTCAGACAATCTACTTGACATGTTTTGTCTTATAAAATATTTGTTGAAGAGAGCATCTCTGATTGGAGACAAAAAGTCAGTACCTGTGAAAATTCTGGATTAAAATATTTACAAAATTAAATATGAAAAAATAAGTATTGAGATTATCTTCCATTTAGCAGAATTTACTCTGAATTTACCAGATACCTCAGGACTTATGGACACTGACTTTTCTCAATTAAAAATATTATGACCCACGGACTTCCCTAGTGGCACAGTGGTTAAGAATCTGCCTGCTGATGCAGGGGACATGGGTTCGAGCCCTGGTCCAGGAAGATCCCACATGCCGCGGAGGAACTAAGCCCGCGAGCCACAACTACTGAGCCCGTGAGCCTCAACTACTGAAGCCCTTGCGCCTAGAGCCCGTGTTCCGCAACAAGAGAAGCCACTGCAATGAGAAGCCCGCACACCGCAACGAAGAGTAGCCCGCGCTCGCCGCAGCTAGAGAAAGGCCACGCGCAGCATCGAAGACCCAATGCAGCCATAAATAAATAAATAAATTTTTTTTTTTTAAAAAAGGCAGTCTATAGTTAGAAAGGACATTAGAGAATGATAATGTTCCATAAGAAATAGGAGAAAAGAGATGAGAAGCTACCGAATGGAATATCAGTGAATCAAAGGAAGGAAAGAAGTGGCTAACAGTATCAAAGACTGCCAATCGGATGAGGTGGATCAGATCTGAGGAAAAACCCACTGACTTGGCAAGCCGAATTCTTAGGAGAGCCGTTCTGACAACAGAGGAAGTCAGATTACAAGGAGTTAAATACAAGTGAATTATGAAGAATTGGAACTGCAAGCATAGCCCTCTCTCTAGAAGTTTCAAGTTGAAAGGAAGTAAAGAGGGTAAATGGACCAAAAGTTCCCATTTTTTTCATCACCCTGAGCCTTTTTCATTTTTGTCTTCCCTCACCAGTACCACTATCTTGGAGGCACTGTTTCGAAAGTTACAGTTTATCAAATGTTATTTAATGATAATTAGATTCATAATTTTTCTTAATCTAGGCTAGTTGACCATTAGAGCATCTCATAATCACAGATCAGAGCTCTCTTGAAGGGAAAGAGCCTGTAGACAGTGTAGTGAGCCTTGCCAAAAGAGAAGGGCCATCTTTATCTCCAAGACACACAAAGGAAAGCAGAGAGGGACAAAGACATGCTGAGGTAGAGAGGGTGCTTGTAGAGACGCATGAGGAGAAAGAACTTGAGGGAACACTTGTCAGAGGACCTCTAGCTAAGGCATGTGATGAGGGTGGGGAAGGGAGGAGTACATTGGAGACTTGAAATACATGGAAAAGAATTGTAACAGCTGCTGTGCTGACCACAAGAGAGTAGAAGTCAGCTTAGCAAGGCAGCCCATTCCAGTTCAACAAGTATTCATTGAGTATACTGCAGGCACTCTGACAGACACTGGGTTATAAAGACACACAACCCAGATTTCGCCTCCTTTCTAACAGGAAATAGTACCCTCTTAACTTGGTTTTCATGACAACACACTCTGCTGCCTTTTCCCCCTGCCTCTTTACCCTCCTCAGTCCCCTTTCAGGGCCCCTTTTCTTCTGTAGCTCCCTTAAGATTGAAGGCTTAGGGACTTCTTGGCCGTCCAGTGGTGAAGACTCCACACTTCCAGCAGGGGGCGCGGGTTCGATCCCTGGTTGGGACCTAAAATCCCGTTAAGCTGAATGCCAGGTTTCCATCCTAGACCACCTTCTCTTTTCACTTTACACGTTGTCTTTGGGTGATCACATGCACTCCTAACTGCTTCAAGCAAAAGCTGTCTATTGTTGACTGTCAAACCTCTACCTTCAGCCTACTCTCAAGAGCCAGACTCATATAATGAAGGGAAACAAATGGATAACTTAAAATCAAAACTAACTGTGGCCATTTTCCTTCTAGGGGGTATCATTCATGCCATTCATATCAGTGGTGAAACATTAAGTCATATCCCTCCTTCTCCACACAAGGACGTGGAGGGTTGGGGAGAACCCAGAAGATATACACCACTGTTAGCAGAGCACATTATGAATCTCTGAATATGCAAAGAACGTCTTGAAGAAAGGAACTATAAAGAAATTTTGCATAATATAATGGGAGGCTTGGTTTTGTTTTGTTTTGGTTAGTTTGTTTCTGTTGCTAGGATGCACTGAGAGAGGGAAAGTAGACAGAGCAAAGCAATTCAGGAGGAGGTTGCAGGCCAGGTTGGCAGGCTGGCCAAAGGCTTCTTAAGAACAAGGATGGTGGTTATTCATTTTTAAATTGCACTGCACTGCTGCCACCCAAAGCCCTGTCATCTCCACGAATCGTGAGTCCAACCTGCTGCATACACAATGGCCTTGTGTGACTGGGTTTTTGGTTTGGGTTTTGTGAAAATTAAGGGAAGTAGCTTAGTTCAGCAGCTGGGAAAGTGTGGCACAGAACCAGCACAGGGAGATGACCCATCGACTGAACTAGTTCAGCAGAGACCAGAGTTGAGGTCTAGAGGCAAAGAGGAAAAACATTAATCACCCCCTCAAGAATCTGTAGAGACTTCGGGAAGGATGTAGAGCTCCCACTGCATGTGGGATGGAGACAGGGGTGTTGAATCATTTCCATTTAAATTTCAGAGGCCAGTATATCTCAGCAGACTCTGGTTAGACACAAATCTAAGTGACTACAGGACATCCTTACTTAGAGACTGCCCACGGGACCTCAGCTTCAGCATGGCCACAACTGACCTGTCATCCCATGCACCCCGCCATACACGCACACAACCTGCTCCACCTGCAGCTTTTTGTATTTTAGTGAATGGCAGGTACCACCATTTACCCAGGAGCCCACGACACTCTTCCTTACCCCTCACCTCCCACATCCCATCAATCACTAAGGCTTATTGTTTTGACTCCTAAATATCTATCAAATTGTGGCCCCCTCCCCCACTCCCTTGGTTCAGGCTCCCAGTGTCTCCAGCCAAGGCCTCACTGATCTCATGGCTTCCATTCTCACCTTCCCACAGCCCCTTCTCCACGCAGCAGCCAAAGTGATCATTCCATATGATCACTTTGATATGGAACATATGGAACGTAACATATGAATAATGTTGTCATTCCATAACATTACCAGATCAGATTATCCCCTGCATAATACCTTTCGATGGTCACTCCTTGTCCTTGGGACAAAATAAAGTCCAACTTCCCTTAGGTCCTTTGTGATCTGGTTCCTACTGGTCTCCCTACCTTCACCATGGCTCCCTCTTTCATTTGGACTCCCCACTGCAGTCGCACAGAACTACTTTCAGTTCCAGGACTGCCTCATGCTCTCCCTTTCACCTCTTGGATCTTGCACATTTTGATTGCAGGTGCACTCTTCCCACCCGGTCCATTCCTTCACCTGGCTAACTCCAAATCAACTTGCAGGTTTCAGCCTAGACGCCACTTCTTCCAGGAAGGCTTCCCTGACCAACCCCTTCAACTAGTCTAGGTTACGTGACTCCCCTATGTGTTTTCTTAGCAACTGGTGCTTCCCCTATCATATCCCTTACTGCCCGCTGTTTATTTGCCTGTCTCTCCCCACCAGCTTGTAAGTTCCATGAGGGCTGGGATCACGTCTGCCCATCTGGTTCACAACTATATCCCTACCATCTAGCACAAAGCTTGGCTTATAAAAGCCAGTAAAGAAATAATGAATGAATGAATGACATGCATGAAACATTTTGCAGTTTATGAAGTGCATTACCTCATTTTAAGTTCACCACCTTGTGAGAAAGATATTATCACCTTGAAGCAAAGCTCCATGTTATTTTTATACTTAAGTTTGACATAGACTATACCTGTGAAGTTTATTTAATTTAGATAATGATTATCTGATATACTAACAGATTTTTAGACAATTCTAGAGGAAATGTGACTTACATAAACCTTTCAAAAGTAGTGTAATAATAACTAACTGCTAACCAAGTGTCCAAAAGGAGAGGACACCCTGTTAGATGCCCTTTAATGAATATAGGACACTCTACTGTGCATAGCAGAATATTTTTGCATTCATAAATGTTGTGCTAAAGTCCCACAAAACACTTAATACTCTTAAGTGGATTAAACATGCCTCCTGTGATCTGATTTATACGGTGAATGTGCCAAGTAAAACCTTTCTCCACAGAGAGATCAGATTGTAAACTTCAGTTGAACTCTGATAAAATTATAAATTCCAAACTAGTGGAGCTCAAATTAATGAGCTTTTGCTTTAAGCTCTTCTCATGAAAGGGCCAGCCAATCTGTGCTGAACATTTTCAATGTATCAAAAATGTTCTAAAATCATACTATTTAATATAATAGTCACTAGACACAAGTGGCAGAGCACTTGAAATGTAGCTAGTGTGAATGGAAAATTGTAATTTTAATTTTACATCATTTTAAGCAGTTTAAACTTAAAAGCCAAGGCAATATAATTTTTATATTGATAATATATTAAAATGAAAATATTTTGGATATACTGGGTTAAATAAAAGATTAAAGTTATTTCGCCTATTTATTTTTACTTTTTTAATGTAGCTACTAGAACATTTTTAATTCCATATATAATTCACATTATATTTCTATTGGACTTCACTGTTTTAAAGCACGCTCTATAGTTCAACTCAGATAGGAAAAAGAAATGTACAATTTATGTAAAATGCTACCTGTGATTTTAAAATGTTGTGCTATTTATCCCTAATAGCGAGCTAAACTCTTTGAACTAGATGGTTTCCAAATACGTAGAAAATGTCAAATGCCTTCCCAATCCATGATGACACTAGGTTATAAAGCATGTTCTAGGACAGGATAACTAACACTACACCTACACACACCTCTCGGCCACCTCTGGCATCTCTTCCTAGGACCCTGCAATAATAAACAGTGTGAACAACACTGATCTAGAACATAGCCTAGAATTGGGAGGGAAACAAAAAAGAATCCCTGAGGGTTCAAACGAGATGTGTCAACATTCAGATGCTCTGTTCCCACGCTTCCCTCCTATCTGTGCTCAACTCTAACATGCTTGGTTGTAGTTTCCCAGTGCACAGAATGCCAACTGTAGGAAACTAAGAAATGGGCCTTGTGGTATTGGGGAGATGGGGAGTGCAGGGGGATTATGCAGGCAAAGAGAAGATGAAGGAAGGAAGAGATGATTGCAACTGGTAGCTCTGAGGAATGAAAACAAGATAGAGAAAGAACTTCCCAAAGCAGGTACCACAATTCATATAGCATGACACGCTGGGGCCGTTGACGATAGGTGTGAGTTGTCCCATACGCCTTAATAGTTCCTGAGGACAGCACTGTGTCAGGACACAAGGAAATCACTGATGCTCATATTCACCCTTACGCTTTAAAGAAAAGACCAATATGGTTTATTCTGTTCAATGTAAAAGGCAGAGGAACATACAATTGATTTAAGCAATCTATCCATAAGACGGGCTAAAATAAACCAAGCTTTGGTAATTAAAGGGTAGCATCCAGCTACCTGAATAACTGACATATGTGAAATAGCTCATCTCCAACCAAAGTTTGACAAACGAGGTGTTGGAGGAACGAAGGAAGCCTCCATGAAGGACAACATGTAACTAACATACATCTCCAAAGAGTAAACACACACTTGAAAGTATCCTGAGCCTATGGACTGTGACCTTGGCAAATGAACAGAAGGCTTATTCCTGTAATTCATTCATCCCATACAGCTGTAAGCCAAGTCTGTGTTCTGACAAGTATTTCCTGAATCAAAGCAGCTGTCTGGGAACTAGACCCAGGTTGCTGTATCACTGTGGGCTTGTGTAATACAACAGACACCTTTCAAGGCTAATGGGGGTACAGGGGGGAGAGGGAAGGAGACGGGGGCAATCGTGGGAGGCCCAAGAGGGAGACCATTTGGGAATGGAAAGGGCGCACACAGGAAAAGTAGTAGCAGCTTCTTTGTCAAGAAGAAATCATCGTGGGTCCTTGCCTTCAGCCCTGGAGCCCACCAGACCAGCACAGCTGTCGGCGTAGAAGGAATGTGCTCAAGAAACAAAATGTCCTTCAGACAGTGCTTATCATTCCTTCCCAGTGGGAGTGTGCTGAACATGCAATATTATGTGACCTTTGATATGACCCAGACTAGAAGTGACTGGCAAGAGACCTTGGCGTTTCTCTTTTGCTGGAGTTATAATTCAAAACCTCTTGGGTGGTGTGACATAAACAGAAAAGAATGCATTTGGTACAAGAGTACTGGCACATAAGGAGCCACAACAATTGGTCTCGTTCACAAAACTACTATTCTTTTGGTTATGACCAACACGGCAGCCTCAGGAAAGTGCTATTATTGGGTTGGCCAAAAAGTTTGTTCGGGTTTTTGTAACCTCTTACAGAACAACCCGAACAAACTTTTTGGCCAATACAGTATATGGCCACAGTGGTTGCAATTATTTTCCTTGCATACTGATTTTCCTTATATAGATTAACATACAGTGCAAATAACTTATGTGGTATGTTTAAGGAATACATGCAAGAGTTAAGGTAAACCATTTCTTATGGTAGGAAAATCATTAGACTAAGAAACAGGAGATACTTTGTGCATCTTTGGGTGAGTCAGCTTGCCAGTATCCTCTTCGATAAAATGAGGAGATTCAATCCAATGACCTCTAAGTGTCCCCGTTACGGTTCTAATAACACCTAGGCTGTGGTGCACAGAATCTCTCATGACTAGCATTGGGCAGAACTTGTGCCACCATCCCACGGACACATTCTCAGCCTCTAACACAACCATTACTACTACATGGTGTTGGCTTAGGGTGTCTAGGACAGAATGTCCTTTGTGACTGATGGCAGCAGGCTCTCTGGATGTCTAGATGAGGCTGGTAACATGCCAACTTTTAATGGACTGTCCAATTGTTCTGATGAATTTTATGAAAAGATTAAGAATATCTTGTTTCATAATGCCTTCCACATTCCCCTTCCCTGGGAGCCCCCTCAGTTACCTCATTTGGGGACAGTCTTACTTCCCTTGTGACTCGCATCTTAACCATTAATTCAGACAAGGCAAGGACAAACTGCTGCGAGTATCTTTTGCCTCCATCCTCGGTTCATCCTCAAATGGTCACCAAGCACCACTCGCATATGAAGAGCCCTCATTTTGCCATTCATACATTTTAACTCTTTACCCCCTTCCCAAACTGAGCAATTTCATTATATGATACAAAACTACAACTAACAGTTAATGAAATGCTATTCTCTAGGTTTTTACATGACGCCAATTTACATGAAAACGTATGTCCAATTGAGTGTTTATTTTAATGACAATAAATTGGAGAAATACTTCCTTAGTTTTCCTTTAGGTTGATTAGCACCAGCAACTTCCCAAACACTTGACAGTGCTCAAGAGAAATTCAATCCATGTGGCCAAAATTCACCTGAGAGCTTTGAGTTTCCTATGTACTGATGCACCCTGTTGTTATGACTGTTTTCAGTATAAACCTGTATACATGCTTGTTTATATCCAAGTATCCTGAACCTAATAGATACGTATGGTATAGTTGGCATTAATCAAATAATCAGCGAGAATCTCATGCTGAATAAATGAGCCCCCAGGAGGGGATTCATTATTTGAGTAACTGCCTTAGCCCTTTCATTCCACTAAGTTTCCATGTCATAATTATTAATGTGAAACTAATTATTAGTAGTAGTACATGTGTTTAAAGGTTTCACAATTTACAAAATTTATTCCCATTTTAGAAAGGAGCAAATCAAGGTACAGAGAATCAGCGAAGTAATTTCTTCCATTTGTTAACGTTTTTAATATCTTTTACACCTGGAGCAGTGGTCACTGCGATTGTCAATAACTTGGTAACTCACAGCACGGAGTGGCATCAGCTCATTTTAGATTCTTTTTTTATTCTAAAACAACCCTCTGATAGAAGAAGGGAAGAAGAGGGTTTCAGCTCCTTACCCCACCACAGTCAATTAATAAGCCCTACTGGAATAAAGCTCTCTTTATGATATTATTAATATTAATACAATAACAAAGACAAAATTTCTCTTTATGATATTGTTAATACTAATACAATAACAACAACCAAATATCGTATTGGTATGAATTGTGCAACTCACTGGCAATGTTCCTACAATGTTGCATTGCTATGTGTCTCCACACATAGGAGCTGTTTCCTCCTACAGCTTCCATCTCTTTCCAAACAATAGAAAGCACACACGATCAGTCCTCAGCAGAAGTGTGATGACATTGGCAAGTCTCTCCGTCACCATTCAGTGACACCCTTCCTCCTTTTAGGCTCTTTAGGTACCCCATAATTCCTGTTCTAAACCTTCCTCCCATCAGTGTAGAACAGGATGTGATAGTACTCATTTTAGGGGAGAGTAGGAACATTCTGGAAAGGCCCCACTCCCCAAATGCAGGTACGAGCTAGAATCCAAGGCCTACTGGCCAGCTCCTGCTCCCTAAAAATGTCACCACTATTAACATTTCTGTATAAAGGGCTAAGGAAGGGGAAAGTAAAAATTAGCCTATCATCTATTTTCCTCTCTCTGGTCTGTGCATGCTTGGATGCTTCACTGGCCCAAATTTTGCTTATCAGTCAATGCTATGCTCCTCTCAGAGCAAAATATAGCCACAAGAATTTTCATAGTAAGAGGTTTGGAGCAGAGATAGAAATTTAGAGCTAGAAATAATCTTAAAGAGGTTCTAGCCCAATCCCTTCACTTTAGAGATGAGAAAATATGAGACTCCAAGATAGAGAGTAGCTTGCCCAGGCATGGCCTAGCACGTGGCAGAAAATCGACAGCATTAGGGTGTCCCAGACCTGCTCTTCTACCCTACCTACTCCGACTTATGTCTCAAGTCAGAGTTTCTCTGGGGCTTGGTCACTGGCCCACTGAGGCTGTGAGGACTGCTGCAGATCCATCCTAAGGACAAACTGGGAGGCTGGCCCCAGTCTAAACAAACCACTAATAACTAGTAGAGCCCAGCTCACCTGTCTGAACCCAATGACCAAGAAAATCAGGGTTACTGGTGCCTGAGCACATAGATCCAGGACATTGTCACCCTCTTTCTTAGGAAAGGCTGAGATTTAATTCCAGTTTAGGTGACAGGATACTGCCATTTACTCATTTCTCACTCCCTTGTTCCTGACAAGTTGTCTCACCCCTCCCTTGAACCCTTCCTTCTTCAATTCTACCAAAGCCATATTTATGTTTTCCAGTACATTTTTTGCGATGAGTTTTATTTTATTGTCATCCCCAAATCTATCTTTCCTAATGTCCTTAAGTGCATTTCTATGCCTTCCATGGGATTTTTTTGGTCTTGTTTGGCAAAAAAAAAAAAAAAAAATGTTCATTGTTAAGCAAGAAAATTGAAAATACAGAGAAGCAAAAAAATAAAAATAATCCCTAACCCTACCACCTCTAGAATTGCCACTGCTAAGATTTGTAAAGTTCAGAGGATAATTTGAATCATTGTAAGGCTTCCCTCTAGTTGACAACGGCAGGGCCTTTAGATCAATGTACCTTATTCTACCGAAAAATGATACTTAACCAATCATCTTTCCAACACTTGACAGTACCAAGTTTATTTCTGCCTCAGGACCTTTGCACTAACTGTTCCCTCTGCCTGGAATACTTCTCCTACACCTTCTCAGGCTGGTTCCTTCTTGTCATTTCAGGTTTCTGCTCCTTCAGAGGAGCCTTCCCTTACCAACTTTCTCACATTAGAACTCAGTCATCATTTTCAATCAGATCATCCTCTTCTATTCTCAACATAACACTTATCGCCACCTGATATTTTCTTCTTTATTTCTTTACGTCTTTATTGTCTGTCTACTTAACTAAGCTCCATGAAGACAGAAACTGTGTGTGTCTTGTTCACCATTATATACTCCAGTACCTAGCATAGTATCTGACACATTTTAGGTGATCATAATGGTTTGAAAGAATAAATGAATCATAAGAAGACAGGTACTTTGGGTTGCACAGAATGATCCATGCTATCTTAGGTTATCTCTCATAACCAGTAGCACTGGAGCACCTGTGAAGTCTGTGACACTGAAAAGTGCTAACGGGCCTACACAGGGTTTAAGCTTAAGACTTACTAGCATTATCAGTGAGAATGTCATAGGTTTACTCTTTTTTTTTTTTTTAAATTAATTTATTTATTTATTTTTGGCTGTGTTGGGTCTTCGTTTCTGTGCGAGGGCTTTCTCCAGTTGCGGCGAGCGGGGGCCACTCTTCATTGCGGTGCGCAGACCTTTCACTGTCGCAGCTTCTCTTGTTGCGGAGCACAGGCTCCAGACGCGCAGGCTCAGTAGTCATGGCTCACGGGCCCAGTTGCTCCGCGGCATGTGGGATCCTCCCAGACCAGGGCTCGAACCCGTGTCCCCTGCATTGGCAGGCGGACTCTCAACCACTGCGCCACCAGGGAAGCCCCTACTCTTTTACTTTAAATTAGTCATAGTATTAGAAACAGCTTGAATTCACTGAATACACACAATATAGGCAACTTGAATAAACACAGATGGTGAAGTTTGCCTTTTGTAGTACTTCTATGTTCAACTGAGGCTCTTTGAACAAGCATGTTTCTCATAAGTAGTTATAATTTCTACACCATTTAATCAAGACCTACTACTATAGTATGAGGTCAGCACAAAAATCTACTCCTAAAAATGTACCACAAGCCTAAATATTAGTGGTCAAATCAATCGTTATCTCTAGCACACTAGGTACTTAAACAGTCTCTCTTCCTTCAGAAAGCAGGACCTTTTGATATACAAAGTTGACTTGTTGGGACTTCCCTGGTGGCTCAGTGGCTAAGAATCCACCTGCCAATGCAGGGGACACGGGTTCGAGCCCTGGTCCGGGAAGATCCCACATGCCACGGAGCAACTAAGCCCGTGCGCCACAACTACTGAGCTGCACTCTAGAGCCCGCAAGCCACAACTACTGAGCCCACGTTCCACAACTGCTGAAGCCCGCATGCCTAGAGTCTGCCCTCCACAACAAGAGAAGCCACCGCATTGAGAAGCCCACGCACCGGAACGAAGAGTAGCCCCCGCTCGCCACAACTAGAGAGAGCCCGCGTGCAGCAGCAAAGAAGACCCAATGCAGCCAAAAAAAAAAAAAAAAAAAAAAAGTTGACTTGTCTAAATCCAATCTAATTAGAGGGAAAGAGTAATTTTACCTTTGAGGCCTATATTCAATTTGATTGTAATCATGTAAAAATTAATAAACATCAGAACTTTTCTTGAAGGAAACAAAATCCCCCTCATTGTACATGGGTATTTGGGAGTCATGTCTAATCTAACTTTTAGGGGAGAAATAGCCAATTGTATTGACAGGCAATAATTGAAGGCATTGGCTTTGCCAGCAAGAGTCCTGGCTCAAGTCTAAGATTCAGCACTTACTAGGTGAACTTGGACAAATGTATTTTTTGTTTGTTTGTTTGTTTTTAAACTACAGTTTTTTGGTTACTTTATTCATAATTTTTTTTTTAATTTATCTTTGGCTGCGTTGGGTCTTCATTGCTGCGCGCGGGCTTTCTCTAGTTGCGGCGAGCAGGGCCTACTCTTCGTTGCGGTGTGCGGGCTTCTCACTGCGGTGGCTTCTCTTGTTGCAGAGCATGGGCTCTAGGCGCGCGGGCTTCAGTAGTTGTGGCTCGCGGGCTCTAGAGCGCAGGCTCAGTAGTTGTGGCGCACGGGCTTAGTTGCTCTGCGGCATGTGGGATCCTCCCGGGCCAGGGCTCGAACCCGTGTCCCCTGCATTGGCAGGCGGATTCTTAACCACTGCGCCACCAGGGAAGCCCCCGAGCAAATGGTTTTAACCCGTTTAAAACTCAGTCCACTCATCTGTAAAATAGGTAATAATAGTGCCTACCTCGCAAATGGGTTATAAAGATTAAACAACATATACTTCACTCTGGAACGTCCCTACTACATTGCAATCATTCAACAAGGAATAGAAGGTATGACTCCATAGATATAAAAAATATATTTATTTAACTTCTTTACCAAATGCAAATACTTATTAAGACCCACTTAGGGGGGCTTCACGATGAAGAGTGGCCCCCGCTCGCCGCAACTGGAGAAAGCCCTCGCACAGAAACGAAGACCCAACACAGCCAAAAATAAATAAATAAATAAGTTTAAAAAAAAAAAAAAAGACCCACTTAGGATGAAACAGTTAGGAGTCATCTAAGACACAGGACAAATTAGCCATGGTGCCATTTCTCAAGGAGTTCACACCTGGGTGCAAGGGATGAGCTACATACACAAATAACTAAAATCCAGGGAGTCTATGGTTAAATGCACTAAGAAGTGGAGCTGCATGGGTCAGGATTCTTCTGGCTGAAGGTGACAAAATCTCAAACCAAACCAGCTTAAGCAGAAAGGTGATACATTGGTTCTCGGAATCAAAGAATGAGCCTCAGGGACTTGGACTGGAGACTTCATGATGTTGAGTTGCCTACTCTCTCTCTCTCTCTCATTCCTGCCATTGATCACCCATTTTTGCTTGCCTCCACTCTGTTCTAATGCAGGAAGAATTCCTCCTTGTTATAGGAATTATGGCTACAATTAATCCCCACTTTTAATCCTTCCAGCTTACCCCTGGACCAATCAGTGTGGCCAGGAGGATGGGGTATTATGATCGGCTTGGTTTCAATTATCTACCCACCTATGAACTTTAGTGAGTGGAGAAAAAATTTCCCAAAGGAAAGTGGGGACAGGTTGCTGGAAAGTTATAAAGAACAAATTTCCAAACAAGAGACAAGTGTTGGTGAAGGTGTGGAGAAATTAGATGCCAAATGGTGCAGCTGCTACAAAAAACAATATGGATTTTCCTTAAAAAAAAAAACAAATTAAAAATAGAACTACCAAATGATCCAAAAAGCCCACTCCTGGGTATTTATCCAAAAGAACTGAAATCAGGATTTCAAAGAGATAACGGCACTCCCATGAGCATGGTAGCACTATTCGCAATAGCCAAGATGTGGAAACAATCTAAATGTCCATCAGCAGAGGAATGGATAAAGAAAATTTGGTATATGCATACAGTAGAATATTATCCAGCCTTAAAAAAAGGATGACCCTTCAGGATATTTTACTAAGTGAAATAAGCCAGTCACAGAAAGATAATATTGCATGGTTCCACATATATGAGGTATCTAAAATAAGATCACAGAATCAAAGATGGAATGGTGGTTTCCAGGGGCTGGCGGGGGAGGGAGAAGTGGGGAGTTACTAATGAATGGGAATAAAGTTTCAGTTAAGCAAGATGAATAAGCTCTAGAGATCTGCTGTTCAACATTGTACCTATAGTCAACAATAATGTATAACATACTTAAGAATTTAAGTGAGTAGACCTCATGTTAAGTGTTCTTACCACAATTAAATAAAATTTTAAAAAGAACAAATATCCACTAAAACAGTCATCTGATAGTCATATTACATCATGCCAAATAATCCTGAATTATTAGTATGTATATATTTTAAATAATTATATCATTGGGAACATTCTTAATACCAAAACAAGGTCTACTTCTCTTTCTGGCTTTCTTGTCTGTTGTTTATCTGGGAGGAGCTGGAGAGAAAATTAGAATTTTAAAACATATCCTGGTTATAACGGACTCAATCTCTATCAGATTCTTAATGATTTAGAAGTCCTAGGTAGTCAATGGGTCAATTAAAAGGTAGAGATAGATTACATTTCTCTTAAGAGACTTAACAACCAAAAGCAGAAAAAGCAGTCAATTGTCTCCAAAATCAGTCATAATCCTGCCAGCTGATCATGCAGAATATTGCTGAGAAATATTCATGCCCAGTAGGGGGAAAAAAAACTTCACAAGTCCATGAAACAGGAAAAAAGTCCCATCACCACGGAGGCATTACTGGAGTTTGATAGACTCCACTATAGTTCTGACAAAGGTTAATAAAAGCATCATGTAAAGACAACATGAGATAAGCATTCTTCCCCAGCAGTCCACACTTGGGTAAGGGAGAGACTGCCTTCCCAATATCTATTCTCCCTTTCTTCTTAATAAAAGAACCCCAATTTTTCAGCCAGATACATTGCTGCTCAGCTAAGAAGACTACATTTCCAAGACCTCTTTGCAGTTCGGAATGACTGAGTTCAAGACAAGTGGAAGTCTGGTATGGTACTTCAAGAAAAATGGAGATGACACCCCTTCTTGCTCCCTCTTCCCCTTTTCTGATGCAGGGAATGTGGATGCAATGGCTGGAGCCATCTTGGTCTCTGAGAAAACACTGCGAATCTAAGTCAAACATGGCTGAGCAACAAAAAAAGAGAAGCTTTGGTCCCTGACACCATGGAGCTGCCATCTTAGCCCTGAACTTCCTCTCTCCAGACTGAAATAAATCAACATCTTTTCACATATTTGTTACTCATAGCCAAGCCTAATCCTAATTGATGCAAAAGATGTCCTTAATCAGTACACCTTATTTCATTCAAATTGAGAATGCTAATGGCCTTTTCTCTGTGAATACATAGCCCGATACCATCCGGAAACCAGAGACAAATGCCTAATAGTCTTTGAGCCATTACATATCTTTTGTAAGTTTAATGCTACTGTTACATGAACGATAAACCTAAATTAATACAAATGTTTTTTATGAAGAATGTTTTCATTTTTTCTTTTAATGTTAAAATGCAAAGATAATTATAAAAATGAATCTAATATCTTATGTCAGCTCTTTATAGATTCATTGTATAACTGAATAGTTTAACACTATTTTACATGAGTCAGCTCCCAACAAGCTAACTCTAAGAGGTGAATCAATCTAATTGTTCTGTCAATGCTTATACATTTTACGTTAATGCTGGAAGGCTCTTCCACGGAAGTATTATGTTCTTATTTTTAATATGCTGGCAACCCTCCCGAGGAGGTAATAGAATTTGTACCAATGACAATGACTGAAGGGAAAAGTTGGACTTTGGGAACTTTCAAATTATTTTTAAAAGGGTCATACTGCTGAGACTATAACCAAGTTAAACTTAGAAGAGTTACCTTCTCTCCTTTCATAGAGGATGAAAATGTACAGAGAAATATCAGTGAAGGATACAGCATGAATCCTTCAACAGTGTAGATGGGTTTAACTTATGTCTATAGTAGATGGTCAAGTGAAGCTGACAAAGCAATGATTTGACTGAATTTAATGAACATTTCTAGGACATCAGTGACTCATTACCCCTTCACTCCTCCATCCAATGTACTGTGAGTCCTTACCATGTGCCAGGTAACATGCTAGAAGTTAAGTGTGTAAGGATAAACAATACATGAAGAAAGGCAAATAATTCAGTGTGGCTGGAGGAGAAAGTACAATACATGGGAACATAAATCAGGAGATTTTTCTATTCACTTCTCCAGCCCACCACTTAACCAACCAACAATTACAGAATACCTACTATGCATGTGGTTAGGAGCTGTGGACAGAGAATCCAATCCAAGCCCAAATTTGTCTTACAAAGTAACTTAACTGACTGGAAGGCTGAATATTACCTGTCTAGTAGCTAAAAAATATCGTCTATATATGAAGAGCCCTTTTTTATCTGAATATTGTCCTTACTGATCCTTATCACCAATCCCCAAAGGAAATATCCTCCATCCAAGTGGAAGCAGACAATCCTTACTCAGCAAGGTTCTTGGCATATATCATATTTTCCTTAATGATAAATAATAACTATTAATATTATTACTCTTACATAAGGCCTAATTCTTCCTGCACAAATATGCCACAGAGCCTCACTCTTAGAAATACAGGCCATTCTTTAATTCATTCAATAAGTACTGACTGAACACCAACTATGCAAGGGGCACTGCTTTAAACACTTGGGGGACAGTGGGGGACAAACCAGATGATGATCCTTGCCCTCAAGGAGCTTACATTTTTAGTGGGGAGAAGCAGGCAATGAATAATAGACAACAAATAAATTATATAGTATGTTAAAAATTGATAAATGCTATGGAAAAAGAAATACAGAAAAGGGGGTTAGGAATGCCAGGCTGAGGGCCAACTGCACTGCTGAAAAGGACGGTCAGAGAAGTCCTTACTGACAAGGTGACATGTGAGCAAAGATGTGAAGGAGTTAAGGAAGCTAGCTACACAGTTAAATGGTAGGAGAGCAGAACAGCCAAGGCAAAGACAGAAGTATCTGAAGAACAGCGTAAGATCAGTATGGCTGGAGGAGAGTGACTAAAGGGGAGAGCAGGAAGGAATGAGATCCGAGAGGTGGTGAGAGACCAGATTACTTAAGCCATCAGAAGGACTTTGGGTTTTACTCGGAGTGAATAGTGAGCCATTGGAGGGTTCTGAGTAGAAGAGTGATATGAACAAACTTAGATTTTTTTAAAAATTTATTTTATTGAAGTATAGTTGATTTATAATGTTGTGTTAATTTCCACTGTACAGCAAAGTGATTCAGTTATGTGTGTGTGTGTGTGTGTGTGTGTGTATACACACACACATTCTTTTCCATATTCTCTTATGGTTTTATTATAGGATATTGAATATAGTTCCCTGTGCTATACAGTAGGACCTTGTTGTTTATCCATTCTATATATAATAGTTTGCATCTGCTAATCCCAAACTCCCAATGCATCCCTCCCCCACCCCCCTCTCCCTTGGCAACCACAGGTCTATTCGCTATGTCTGAGTCTGTTTCTGTTTCATAGATATGTTCACTTGTGTCGTGTTTTAGATTCCACATATGAGTAATATCATATGGTATTTGTCTTTCTCTTTCTGACTTCACTTAGTATGATAATCTCTAGGTCCATCCATGTTGCTGCAAATGGCATTATTTCATTCTTTTTTATGCCTGAGTAATATTCCATTGTGCATATATACCACATCTTCTTTACCTACTCATCTGTTTATGGACACATGTTGCTTCCATATCTTAGCTATTGTAAAGAGTGTTGTGATGAACATTGGAGTGCAGGTATGTTTTTGAATTCGAGTTTTCATCTTTTCTGGATATATGCCCAGGAGTGGGATTGCTGGATCATATGGCAACTCTATTTTTAGTTTTTTAAGGAACCTCCATACTGTTTTCCATAGTGGTTGCACCAATTTACATTCCCACCAACAGCGTAGGAGGGTTCCTTTTTCTCCACACCCTCTCCAGCATCTCTTATTTGTAGACTTTTTAATGATGGCCATTCTGACTGGTGTGAGGTGGTACCTCATTGTAGTTTTGATTTGCATTTCTCTATTAATTAGTGATGCTGAGCATCTTTTCATGTGCCTGTTGGCCATCTGTATGTCTTCTTTGGAAAAAATGTCTATTTAGGTCTTCTACCCATTTTTCGATTGGGTTGTTTGTTTTTGTTACTGAGTTGTATGAGTGAACAGACTTAGATTTTTAAAGGACCATTCTGGTATTAACATTTAGGATAAATTGAAGAATAGGGGAAACGCAGGGAGACCATTAATAGTCTATTGTAGTCATCCAGGAAGAAGACAATGGTGGCTTGGACAAGAGTAGTAAATGTGGAGGTGGTAAAAAATGGTGAGATTCTACATATATTTTGAAGGTAGAGTCAACAGAATTTCCTGAATGACTGGATGTGGGATATGAGAGAGAGAATTCAAGAAATAACCCTTAAGTTTTAGGCTTGGGAGACTGGAAAGATGGAGTTGCTCTCAATGGAGAAAAGGAAGGCTGTTGGAAGAACAGGTTTAGTGGTGGAAACAATCAATCAGGTCTGGACATGTTGAACTTCTGATCTCTGTTAGTCAACCATTTGGAAATATTAAGTAGAAAACTGAGTCTGGAGTTTAAGAGATGTATAGGCTATAGTCATTCCTTCAGTCAATGTATTTTGTTATGGCAGCCCCAGTCAACTAATCCTGGGGGACTACCTGTCTATCCCTCTTGTGGAAGGTACTGGCTCACCTGATGTTTTCTAGGTTACTTCATTCTGTTGCCAGATTAGGGGGTCGGTAAATGCTGGATCGAGGTTGCCTTCTGCTGTTCGGTGGGGAAGAGGTGGGATGCTGGGTCCAAAGAACCACTTTGTGTTTTTCTTGCCAATTTTCTCCTATGTTTGCAAGTGTCCATGGGTTGTCCATTGCGTGATTTCTATGGTCGTTCTTAGCAGAGAGGAGTAGGAAGAAACCATCTTGTCCAGAATGAAGTCTAAATACAATCATCTACTTAGCAAAAGAATGTATTCACAGAAAAGTAAAGACAAGTGGGATGTTTCATAGTGCCCACAGTACCTATCCACAGTTGGGCATCTAGTGGAGGCTCAATAAACACCCATTGCTTTAAAATTGAACTGAATGTCAGTAAATGACTCTTGTGACTTTCTGTAGCCCACTCCCCTAACACCCCAATTGTTCTTTCACCTGTAGTTATTTAACCCTAAACATAAGCTCAGTCTCAACCAAGGCTTTGGGACCATGTAATTGACAATTTATGCTGATCAGGAAATGTAAAGAGCTACATGCCAGTAACTGGATATGAATAACTTTGCCTTTGATCTTGTTTTAATCTTATACCCTGGCTGTAGTAGCTGAGACCTTACACTCCCATTTTAGCAATTGGGCTCTGTCCAATTCTGCAAAACTCCTGTGGGCCATCTTAATCCAATGATGTTTACCCCAATTTCTTTCCCACTGGGGTCTTGTTTTGGTGTTAGGTCTTCAGACCTTGGGGCAGTATCCTGACTACTGAAGCACCATAATCATGCCTGCCTGTCTGCCTGTCTGAACACCTACCTCATGCTTCCTGTCATACTTTCCACCTGACATGCTCTGCCTAATGTCAAAATGCCTGCCTGCTTCTGGTCCAGCCTGAGGCCAACCTCCTGGTAACTGCTTGCTGCTAAGACTTACACTAGACACATACCCCAAGAGACCAGTAGAACTAGGGGTAGATTTGCCAGATAAATATGGGATGCCTAGTTAAATCTGAATTTCAGAAAAACATTTTTTTAGTGTATGTATGCCACAAATAATGCATGGAACATACTTATACTAAAACCTTATTTATTTGAAATTCAAATCTAACTGGGCATTCTGTGTTTTTATTTGCTAAATCTGCAACTCTAGCTGGGGCTATGAAAACTAGAGCTCCGGGGTGCTTAATAACATTTTTATTCAAATGTGTTATTCTCTTCAATTTTTAATGCGAGATTTTATTTATTCCAATTGGTAATAAGAAACTAAATCACCATGCAAGTAGATTTAAAATAATGTTTTCATTTTCCTTTTGAAAAGAAATAAAACTGAAAAATAGACAACTGCTTGTGTTCTTTTAGGTATTCATCAATGAGCTCACTGTGGGTAACAGGATAAGCAGAATTACATACGGTTCCCAAGTGAAAATTGAAAATCAGTGAGTGAAAGAATATGAAGACTGAAGTTTGACATCACCTTGTAGGCAAACCTTGTCGAGAGATGCTCTATATAACTAGTCAGGTTCATTTCATTTAACATAGCAATCTTATTGATTAGAGGATCAGGTGGGGTACATTAATGTCACCTCATCATTATAGTCCTAAAAAGCTAGATGTGCACATATTTGGGCCAAAACAAGCTAAATTTATAGCTCAGATTCCAACCTGGAAAGAGATCAAGGGCTATGTAGACTTTTCCCAAAGACAATGGTCCATGAGCCTGTGACATAATGACCTTCATCAAAAAGGCCTGAAAATATCATCCTTCTCTTTTACAAATGTCAGAGAGCACCTGGCAGAAAAAGCATTTCACTTTTGTAAGATGGAGAATTATTGTTTAAAAATTCACAGCAATTATTTTCCTTTATCCAGAGTTAGAGAGCAATTCACCTTTAAAACAGATTTCCTTTTTCAGGGAGAAAAAAATTCTTGCAATATCCCCTTTAAATTATGCAAATGTAAAACAAGCACTTCGTCATTGTTCTTAGATAAGGATGCGGTTGGATATTGCCATAGAGTAGGGGAGATGGACTTGACAATGGCTTAGGGTTTCAATAGTCTTATTGAGCGATAGTAGATACTGCCCCTCTTATTCCCATGCATACTGATTTGCACCCGTAAGTGTATTAGGAACCAAGGATCATTATGGCAGAAGGTGGAGGAGAATTTCTACCTCCTACCACCTTGTAGTTCAAAAATAGTAAAGCCAGTTGATGGCTGAGGTGGCCCCAACTGAGGCCAGATGGCAGAAGACAAAAGAGATTCCTGGGAGAGAGAAGAAAGTCTGGACTAGTGACCCAAGTGTGACACTGGAAGCCAAGCTAGTTCTGGTTGGGTGGTGGTTGATGTATCAGCATTTGCTGGCTTATCTTTATTACTGTTAGAGTTGTACATTAGGAAAAACAGCTGAGGGGTGCGTGTATGTGCCCGTGAGAGATTTCCACAAGTTCTGTCTCTCGAGGCCCATGCCAATTAAGACACAGAACGCCCAGGGGTTCTGTGTCTTAAGAAGACCAGGAGGAGGCGCACAGTATCTTTTATTCCAAGGTTCCAATGGTGTGGTAGAGGCAACAGCAGTGCCGGCGGTGGGAATCAGGGCTGAGTTTCTGTAGAGATCCTACACCTTCAGTGTAGAAGAGCAGCGGCAATCAGAACGTTTCTTTGCACAGTTTGTTTGTTTAATCTTCAGCAACAAATAAGGACATTCAGGACTAACCCTTTAAACTGAGAACCCCTGGGAACCTTGGGACTTGCAATGGGACAAGTCCCGGGGAAGGGTGTAGAAAGATCAGACTGCTTGAGTGTTTGTGTGGGTAGGGGTTCAGGGTCATGATAATCTAAGGACAAAATAGGAAAGAAAAGGCAAAGTGCACTTATCTGGGAGCCACAGACAGGTGAGGTCAGGGCTCTATGATTGTTCTGGAGGTCTTACTTTTCTAGAGGGTAGAACCCTTTATTCCATGGCCCTTTCAATTCCACTCTCCCACCTGGCACATCATGGGCAGTGCTTATCTCCCTAATGAAGATATCCTATACTTGGCTTTGCTACACAAAAGGGTAATTTAAATGATCAAAAGAATCTTAGAGGAGGGTTGACATATGAGAAGAGATTCAAATATGTTCAGATTCTTTGTGTAAAAGGAAGAAGATTGAGATGGGGTAGGTCCAAAATCTATAAAACTGTAATATGGACAGAGTAAGCCTAGACTGGTTAACAAAATCACAGAATATCAGAATTACAGGACGACATTACTCTCCCTACCCCCACCCCATCCTAAAACTTTAAAGTGGTAATTTTAGAAAACACAGTTTCCTCCGTTTAGCAAGTAGTAAGTAGTATATCCAGCAGAGAGTAACAATGCTGAGTTGTGGGGGTTTTTTTTAATCCCAGTTGATGGCATAACTCTGTTCCAAAAGAGATTCCCTTAATTTGCAGGTCCTTTCCAGGCTCAGTAGGAGTGTGGTGATTGATTACTAGTGACTTCTGTGGTTGGGCATCAGCTCGAGCTGCAGTAGTGATACCATTATTCACCACCCTTGACCAAAGTGTTAGGTCAGATTCAGCATGGAATTTCTCAAGTTCTTAGGAATCTGTATAATTTCAGATGTGTTTGTTTCATATATGATAATTTTTAAATGCACTGGGATTACATTTAATGAACCATTGAGGGGGAATAAAAAGATGTAGGAACTATAGATTTAGAAAGGAAAATTTTGCCTATATAGAGCTACCTTGCAAAGATTTAAAAAAAGACCTTCTCCCAGAGATTTTTTAAAAACAAAAAAAAGCTGAGTTTTTTTTACTTGACACACCACTGAAGAAATTTCCTAAGGAGTTCCCTGAGGTATAAAAATCAGGAGACTAAGTAGGAGAAAGAGGCTCATGATGGTTATGCTAACATAGGAGTGAAAAGTTGCTCTTTGATGAGTCTACAGGTCTGTGTATGGGACTTAAAATAAGTCTCATTTTCACGGGTGAGGAAAGAGGCTTCATGTATAGATCCAGTACAACCTGGGTTTGGCAAACGGGGGTAATTCTAGGTTCACGGTCTTTAATCAGCAAGCTTTTTTTTTTCTGGTTAGGACCAGCTGTGGTGAAAGCCAGAATTCCATTTTGATCATGCCTAGGTAAGCACTGCAGTAAAGAATTGTCCTGCTCCTTTCCTGAGTGCCCATTTGGTGAGATGAACCTGTCTCTTCTCCATCAAATACAAATGCTCATTGTGACAAGGTTCTTTCCAGTGCAAAGTGCTTTCTAATGCAAAGCAAAATCCATGGCTCCTTTGATCCTCTGACTTTCAATCTGAGTCAAAATAGGTTTGAGTGCAAAGCATCTGGGTGAAGTAGTATCTGTGAGGCTGACTTGTGTCCAGAACAAGTTGGGTCAGTGCCCAGGTTCCCTGAGCTATCTACAGCCCTAAGGATTTGCCCAGCCAGATTCTCCCCACCCAAAAGTAAGATAAATTTTTTTCCTCTTATTCCTCAATAGGTGCCTATACCCTTAGAATAACTTGCATTCCTTTCTGCATGGCAGTAGGAATAGAGTGGATCCCACCTAAGGAGAGAAACTCCAAACCACCAGGACAAGGTCATGTCCACTGCCGTCGGGACAGGAGCTCTGGGAACTATATTCCTAGGAAGAGCGGTTAAGGTAAGTCTAATGGAACAAAGGCAGGAAGTCAGGGAGGAAGTCTTGGTTCAGGAGGACTGAGGACAAGGTGTGGTAGACTGGATAACTGATTCCCAAGGACTTGCCCTTCTCTCCCCCTTAAAAGGATTATACACCCCACCCATAGCGCCAAGTGACTTGCAGTGCCTTATGTGGGAGGTGCATACTTTCTCACCCCATTGATATTGTACTTGTCCAATGGCATGTACGTGGACATGGCATACATCACGTCTGAGAAGAAGTCTTAAACTAAACTGCATGGTGTGGCTCTGATTCTTGTTCTTTTCCCTTGGCCATGAATGTAGCACATCACCAACAGGGAGTGCTCCTTCAGCCTGGGTCCTAGAATGAGAAAAAGCATGAAGCCAACTCATAGCCAGGAGCAGACACAGACCCACCAGCACGTAAGATGAGCAAGAAATAAATCATTGCTATAAGCCACCAAGAGTTTGGAGCTGTTTGTTACCACAACAGAGCTGACTAATGCACAAGGTATACCTAGGCTGTGTCCAGAGGCAAGGTGGGAGGGCAGAAGAGGGGATGTGGGGGATGAGTATGTTACAATCGTTTTTTCTCAAATCCCAGGATCCACTTAGGAAAATTCTATGCCCTTGTATCAGGGAAAGGCATAAGACCTTTCACTGCTCTCCCAGAACCCTTGGGTCTTTACCACGTCTCTGGGGGATCTAGTATTCATTCCTCAGGGGTCATTCCCTGTTCCGTGGGCCTCCTAGATGGGAAAATTCATGCCAGTAGAGCTCTACAAGAATGGATTTTTTTTCTCCCCCTCCTACTATCTTCACTGCAATTATGGAAAATCAGAGCAGAGCTGTTTTAGCAGTAGTGGGAAAATGATGTGGTTACGCAGCATAATATCTCCAGTGATTTATTAAAGTTCATTTAAATATTTACTACCTCACAACACTTCCTTGCATCATTATCACTAGAACATGCTATATTTTTTAAAAATACTTAGCAGTAGAAGCAGGTGAGCAGATGTTCTCAAGCTGTTACCAACAACCAGTGGCCAATCAGTGTAATACAAGTCAGCTAAATTTGACCTTATGCAAAAGTAGCTTCATGTGAACAAAGACCCTTTTTCTTTCTAATAACATCTCCTCTCCTCTTTCCACTTCTCACTCGGGTGCTTCCACATATGAAGCTATCATGTATTAACTACCAATTGTATGCCAGGCAATTTACGTATGTGATTTCTAATCTTTACAACAACCCTTCAAGGTAGGCAGTTGTTATTCCCAATTCACAGACAGTAATGTACCGTATAAGCTTCCTACTGCTGCTGTAACAAATCACCACAAATTGAACAGCTTAAAACAACATCCATTTATTATCTCACAGTTCTGCAGATCAGAATCCAGCTGTGGCATGGCTGAACTGGGTCCTCTACTTAGGGTCTCACAGGTTGAAGTCACCGTGTGGGCAGGGCTGGCCTCTTTTCTGGAGGCTCTGGGGGGGAATCGGCTTCCAAGCTCCTTCAGGTTGTTGGCAGGATTCAGTTCCTTGCGGTTGTAGGTCTGAGATTCCCATTTCCTTGCTGACTGTTAGTCAGGAACCTCTCTCAGCTCCTTAAGGCCCCTGCATTCCTCATCGCATTGCGCCTCCATCTTCAAACCAGCAAACCGGAGTCCAGTCCCTCTCACTCTTTGAATCTCTCAGACTTCCCCTTCTGCCAAGTCTCTCTTGCCTCCCATTTCCCTGCATCTCTCAGACTTCAGTTGGAAAAAGTTTTCTGCTTTTAAGGGCTCTTGTAATTAGATTGGGCCCACCTGCACAGCCTGGACATGCTCTCATCTAAAAGTCCATAACCTTAATCACATTTGCAAAGTCAACTTCACCATGCAAGGTAACAGATTCACAGATTAGGATGTGGGCACCTTTGCAGGGGCATTATTCTGCAACTAGATTACCCCAGATCACATATTTAGCAAGTGACAGAGGTCGACGCGAACCAGGTCTATTTGGCGTTAAGGCCCAAGCTTTTCCCATGAGTCCACCCTGCCTTTCTAGTATGCTTAATTTGTTGGAGTATATAATAAATGAGAAAACAGAGGAGGAAAATGTCTTAAAGCAGAAATGCATTTAGTAAATAAAGTCTGTTTCCAATTTTCAACATGATTTATACCTTTGGAATAAAGTACTCAAAATAGTCAAAGTTGCAAATAAATCAATGTTGTTTCACTCCATATTCCGAAGGAGCAGTGAGAGTGTATATTAAATATACATATAATTTTCACAATAAATAGAGATGAAAATTGCCAGAATCGCTTCGCTATTTCATCCAAGACTGAGTATGCTTTTTCCTGGCAGAATTGAAATCTCCGGAAACACAAAACACTGTGAGATCCACTATCACTAGGGGGCAGCAGAGCGTTTCGATCCACCAGGCCCAAACCGCCCCCAGTCATCAGGGGCAACCCAGGCCCCACGCTGCTTCCCAGAAACGGGCACAATAACTTCGTGGCAGGAGCACGGTTTGTTTTTCCTCTTACCACATGCTTGAATGTAGTACCCACACTTATCTGGATCCAGGTATGGACAGAGCCTTGTCAGAGTTAAATGTTGTAACGTAGGGCAGAATGATGACACATCACTTTTGGAGTTGAATCTGCCTATCACTGAAGCCCAAGCACAGAAAACAGGCACACCTAAAGTAGGTGCTTCAGAAGTGCTTGCTAAAAAACAAAAACAAAAACAAAAAAAAGTGCTTGCTTACAACCTCACCAATGAATTCCCATTTCCAGTGATGATTTATTCATTTATTTATTCAACATTAGGTATTTTGATATGGCTGTCACTGAGCAAAGCCATTGGAGGTACAGCAAATGCTTCTAATGGCCTTTGCTCTCAAAAAGCTCATGGTCTAGTTGGGGAATTCTTTTTTTTTTTTTTAAATAAATTTTATGTATTTATGTATTTATTTCTGTCCGTGTTGGGTCTTCATTGCTGTGCGTGGGCTTTCTCTAGTTGCAGCAAGCAGGGGCTGCTCTTCATTGCGGTGCGCGGGTTTCTCACTGTGGTGGCTTCTCTTGTTGCGGAGCACGGGCTCTAGGCGCACGGGCTACAGTAGTTGTGGCACGTGTCCTCTAGAGCGCAGGCTCAGTAGTTGTGCCGCACAGGCTTAGTTGCTCCACGGCATGTGGGATCTTCCCGGATCAGGGCTCAAACCCGTGTCCCCTGCATTGGCAGGCAAATTCTTAACCACTGCACCACCAGGGAAGCCCTAGTTGGGGAATTCTAAGCCATATAAAAGGATAAGAATGACTTGCCCAAAGCAGGAATTAGTAGATACCTTCTGAATAAATAATAATTGTTAGATTCTTACGGACAACATGTGAAAAGATGCTCAACATCATTAGCCATTAGAGAAATGCAAATCAAAACGACAATGAGATACCACTTAACACCCATTCAATATGGCTATAATTGCAAAACATGGAAAACAACAAGTGTTAGCAAGAATGTAGAGAAACAGTAATCTTCAAACATTGCTGATGGGATTGTAAAATGATGCAGCCACTTTGGAATATAGTTTACCAGTTCCTCAAAAGATTAAACATCGAGTTACCATACGACCTAGCAATTCCAGGAATTTTTTAAAGTTCATTTAGTGGAGTATATGGAATAATGCAGTATATACACTCCTAGGTTTATATACCCAAAAGAATTGAAAAGAGGCATTCAAACAAAAATTTGTACATGAATGTTCATGGCAGCATTATTCATGATAGCCAAAAAGTAGAAACAACCCAAATGTCTATCAACTGATGGATGTATAAACAAAGGTAGTATAGCCATATAATGAAATGTGATTCTGCAATAAAAAGGGATGAAATATTGACACATACTACAACGTGGATGAACCTTGAAAACATTATGCTAAGGGAAATAAGTCTGACACAAAAATAGAAGTATTGTATGATTCCATTTGTATAAAATACCCACAATAAGCAAATCTATAGACTCTGAAAGTATCACTAGATTACTGTCTGCCTAGGGCTGGAGCTGCTGGGAGAATTGGAGGGTGACAGTTATTTGGGGTAATGAAAATATTCTAAAATTATATCACAGTGATGGTTTACAGCTCTATGAATATACTAAAAACCAGTGAAAAGTACACTTTAAAAGGGTGAATTCTGTGGTCTGTGAATTATATCTCAAATAAAACTACTCTTTAAAATATCTTATTGAACTCTTCTTATGAGCCAGGAACTTTGCTAAATTATTGACATGGATTATTTCATTGAAGTCTGACTATAACTTTATGAGGAGGTGCCATGTTTCGTCCCATTTTACAGTTAAGAAAGCTGCAGCTAATCAGCAGTGGAGCGAGGATTTGAACCCAGTTAGCCTGGCACCAGAGCCCTCTCTCTTATCCTCTGTGCTGGGCCGAATGAACCGTCGTGGTCAGAGAGGCGACTTGGTGACACAGTCTGGGGGCTGGGTCCAGACACAGATGGGGAGCTCTACTGGAAGGCACTTGAGAAGCAACGGAAGGGGCCATGTAATCTGGGTCACACATCTGTGCTTGGCTTCTGCTCCTGCCCCCAACCAAAGGCCGTGTGACCTACAGGTGTCAAAGATTTGTAACCTCTCTGAGTCCACGAAGGGAACATAAATATTCAGAAGCCCTCCTGCCTCTCTCTCAGAGTTGTTAATAGCACCCAAGAAGATAATAACTGTTGTCGCTCTTGGAACCTGGAAGACGCTGCGCATATGTTAGGGATTATTACTTTCACCGCTTCGAATACTTTTATACAGAAGTCTGGAACTGTGTGCACAAAAATGTATGTATAACAATAGTCACTGAAGCATTGTTAGTCATAGCAAAATATGTGGATACAACCTGAGTGTCTGTCAACAGGGGAATGATTAAATAAATTATGATGTATCCACAATATGGAATGCTGTGTTCACTGAGGTGGAGTTTTGTATATACCGACATGATAAAATAAGTGATGGAGTAAAATTGCAAAGGCACATGTGTGCTACTATCCTATTTCAGTTTTTTAAAAACTATACAAATGATTTCTATCTTGATCTAGCTAGTGGTTACACAGGCGTATACGAATGTTTTTAAAAAACAATATACTTAATACTTGTGTACTTTTCTTTATATATATAAAAGTTTTTAAGTATACTCTCAAACTGTCAACAGAGGTTACTCTTGTGGATTTAGATTGGGGAGGGGGTGGAATGAAAGGGACTTTCATATAATTTTACATGCTTCTACCTGGCTTTGAGTTTTTCAAACTAGACACATTTTTTTGTGCTATTTTTTAAAATAAAGTTATTTAAAAATAGCCATGAATCTAAATCCTGAATTCTATTTGAGCAAATTCAGAGAGTACCTGCCCTCAGACACTTTCTCCAAAGGGCAAAATCCTTAGCTAGATGTAGGAGACGCATGTGTTTATAAAGCAGCTAAAGAAGCCACTCATTCTGATGGCTACTAGGCACACTTCATGGTGGTCTCTGACGTCAAAGTGCCCGTTTTCAAAGGGCCTCTGTTCACAAGCCATCAGACTGTGGTAGTACCTTCAAGTACCTGCCTCTCCTAAGTATTCAAATGAGTAGTTACATCTGCCTAGAGGAAACCACAACTTGTATCCAGATCTCCAGTGGGTTTACAAAACTCCTAACAGGCCAGACATCTTTCAAGTTAGTGGTAAGCTGGGGTATGGCCAAAGGCTACAGAACAAACAAGGCATCAAAGTGACTTCTGTCCACTGGAAACCACTAATGAAGCACCATTTTTGGAGGCCATCCTCTGATCTCCTTCTAGGACTGCAAAAGAGTATTGGCTTCATTTGAGCGCTTGGCAAATAATCACTAGTGGGGCTCTGACAGGGTCTGCATTTTACCAAATATTGACATCTGCTCAAATGATGAGGACAAGCGATTCCTGAAAAGTTCTCCTTTCTTTGCCCTTAACATAAATTGCTTATGTGGTAAAATCAACCCTGGACTAGAGTCAGCCTTTGGGGTGAGTCTGGGCTCTACCATTCCAGCTGTACACTTTGGGCAAGTTCTTCATCTGTCCGAGCATCAGCTTCCTCTGGTGTTTAGTGGAGGTGAAGCCATATGGGGTTGCTGAGAGCACAAATGATATTTGTGAACGTGTTTTACACTGGAAGGACTTTCACTATAATAGCAGAAACTTTTCCTGCATGATAGGATTATAATTTTTTTCTTCATTATGTTCATCTATACTTCACAGATTTCTACAGAAAGCTAGAGGAAAAAAAATAACATGTTCTTATAAATTACAATACAAATAGTAGAAGTTGTTTCTATTTAATGAATTGGATTGGGGGAGCCAATGAAATGGTCTTGAGATGAGACTGGTTTGGGTAGGGGAGACCCACTAGTCATACAACCTTGAATGAATCAGTTTAGCTCAGTTTTCCTCAATTTTAGCATCTGTAAAACAGTGATAATAAGCTCTACCTAAAACTAATATTTTGTGATGAGTAAACA